>NC_092155.1:48931166-49271166 GCF_045791955.1 Oncorhynchus clarkii lewisi
CACCTTTCCATCGACCCCCCATCATTGATTATCTGAGGCCCATTAGGGCCCATTGTTAAAAACAAATCATTAGGCGGGTCGATAGACTTAGAGCCTGGCTTTCCCATTTGTCTGGCCTTTGTCCAAAATGGCACCCTATTCTCTATATAGTGCACTACCTTTGACCAGAGCCCCTATGGGAATAGGGTGCATTTTGGGACACAGGTTTAGACTTGCTATCGGCAGGGCAATTCCCCGTGTTTGGCATGGGTGGAGACACTTGAAGGGACAAGGGGAGAGGAGAAGGAGAGGAGAAAGACATATAGAAAGGGAGAGAGATGGTGGTAAAGAAAGGTAGAGGAGGGGAGAGAGATGGTGGTATAGAAAGGTAGAGGAGGGGAGAGAGATGGTGGTATAGAAAGGTAGAGGAGAGGGAGAGAGATGGTGGTAAAGAAAGGTAGAAGAGAGGGAGAGAGATGGTGGTATAGAAAGGTAGAGGAGAGGAGAGAGATGGTGGTATAGAAAGGTAGAGGAGAGGGAGAGAGATGGTGGTATAGAAAGGTAGAGGAGGGGAGAGAGATGGTGGTATAGAAAGGCAGAGGAGAGGGAGAGAGATGGTGGTAAAGAAAGGTAGAAGAGAGGGAGAGAGATGGTGGTATAGAAAGGTAGAGGAGGGGAGAGAGATGGTGGTATAGAAAGGTAGAGGAGGGGGAGAGAGATGGTGGTAAAGAAAGGTAGAGGAGGGGAGAGAGATGGTGGTATATAAAGGTAGAGGGAGAGAGATGGTGGTATAGAAAGGTAGAGGGAGAGAGATGGTGGTATAGAAAGGTAGAGGAGGGGAGAGAGATGGTGGTATATAAAGGTAGAGGGAGAGAGATGGTGGTATAGAAAGGTAGAGGAGGGGGAGAGACATGGTGGTATATAAAGGTAGAGGGAGAGAGATGGTGGTATAGAAAGGTAGAGGGAGAGACATGGTGGTATAGAAAGGTAGAGGAGGGGAGAGAGATGGTGGTATAGAAAGGTAGAGGGAGAGAGATGGTGGTATAGAAAGGTAGAGGAGGGGGAGAGACATGGTGGTATAGAAAGGTAGAGGAGGGGAGAGAGATGGTGGTATAGAAAGGTAGAGGAAGAGAGATGGTGGTATAGAAAGGTAGAGGGAGAGAGATGGTGGTATAGAAAGGTAGAGGAGGGGGAGAGAGATGGTGTTAAAGAAAGGTAGAGGAGGGGGAGAGACATGGCGGTATAGAAAGGTAGAGGAGGGGAGAGAGATGGTGGTATAGAAAGGTAGAGGGAGAGAGATGGTGGTATAGAAAGGTAGAGGGAGAGAGATGGTGGTATAGAAAGGTAGAGGAGGGGAGAGAGATGGTGGTATAGAAAGGTAGAGGATAGGGAGAGAGATGGTGGTATAGAAAGGTAGAGGAGGGGGAGAGAGATGGTGGTATAGAAAGGTAGAGGAGGGGGAGAGAGATGGTGGTATAGAAAGGTAGGGGGGAGAGAGATGGTGGTATAGAAAGGTAGAGGAGAGGGAGAGAGATGGTGGTATAGAAAGGTAGAGGGAGAGGGAGAGAGATGGTGGTATAGAAAGGTAGAGGGAGAGAGATGGTGGTATAGAAAGATAGAGGAGGGTGAGAGAGATGGTGGTATAGAAAGGTAGAGGAGAGGGAGAGAGATGGTGGTATAGAAAGGTAGAGGGAGAGAGATGGTGGTATAGAAAGGTAGAGGAGAGGAGAGAGATGGTGGTATAGAAAGGTAGAGGAGAGGGAGAGAGATGGTGGTATAGAAAGGTAGAGGAGGGGAGAGAGATGGTGGTATAGAAAGGCAGAGGAGAGGGAGAGAGATGGTGGTAAAGAAAGGTAGAAGAGAGGGAGAGAGATGGTGGTATAGAAAGGTAGAGGAGGGGAGAGAGATGGTGGTATAGAAAGGTAGAGGAGGGGGAGAGAGATGGTGGTAAAGAAAGGTAGAGGAGGGGAGAGAGATGGTGGTATATAAAGGTAGAGGGAGAGAGATGGTGGTATAGAAAGGTAGAGGAGGGGGAGAGACATGGTGGTATATAAAGGTAGAGGGAGAGAGATGGTGGTATAGAAAGGTAGAGGGAGAGACATGGTGGTATAGAAAGGTAGAGGAGGGGAGAGAGATGGTGGTATATAAAGGTAGAGGAGGGGGAGAGACATGGTGGTATAGAAAGGTAGAGGAGGGGAGAGAGATGGTGGTATAGAAAGGTAGAGGGAGAGAGATGGTGGTATAGAAAGGTAGAGGAGGGGAGAGAGATGGTGGTATATAAAGGTAGAGGGAGAGAGATGGTGGTATAGAAAGGTAGAGGAGGGGGAGAGACATGGTGGTATATAAAGGTAGAGGGAGAGAGATGGTGGTATAGAAAGGTAGAGGGAGAGACATGGTGGTATAGAAAGGTAGAGGAGGGGAGAGAGATGGTGGTATATAAAGGTAGAGGAGGGGGAGAGACATGGTGGTATAGAAAGGTAGAGGAGGGGAGAGAGATGGTGGTATAGAAAGGTAGAGGAGGGGAGAGAGATGGTGGTATAGAAAGGTAGAGGGAGAGAGATGGTGGTATAGAAAGGTAGAAGAGAGGGAGAGAGATGGTGGTATAGAAAGGTAGAGGAGGGGGAGAGAGATGGTGGTAAAGAAAGGTAGAGGAGGGGGAGAGACATGGTGGTATAGAAAGGTAGAGGAGGGGAGAGAGATGGTGGTATAGAAAGGTAGAGGAAGAGAGATGGTGGTATAGAAAGGTAGAGGGAGAGAGATGGTGGTATAGAAAGGTAGAGGAGGGGGAGAGAGATGGTGGTAAAGAAAGGTAGAGGAGGGGGAGAGACATGGTGGTATAGAAAGGTAGAGGAGGGGAGAGAGATGGTGGTATAGAAAGGTAGAGGGAGAGAGATGGTGGTATAGAAAGGTAGAGGGAGAGAGATGGTGGTATAGAAAGGTAGAGGAGGGGAGAGAGATGGTGGTATAGAAAGGTAGAGGAGAGGGAGAGAGATGGTGGTATAGAAAGGTAGAGGAGGGGGAGAGAGATGGTGGTATAGAAAGGTAGAGGAGGGGGAGAGAGATGGTGGTATAGAAAGGTAGGGGGGAGAGAGATGGTGGTATAGAAAGGTAGAGGGAGAGAGATGGTGGTATAGAAAGGTAGAGGAGAGGGAGAGAGATGGTGGTATAGAAAGGTAGAGGGAGAGATATGGTGGTATAGAAAGATAGAGGAGGGTG
Organism: Oncorhynchus clarkii lewisi; assembly: GCF_045791955.1. Taxonomy (NCBI): domain Eukaryota; kingdom Metazoa; phylum Chordata; class Actinopteri; order Salmoniformes; family Salmonidae; genus Oncorhynchus; species Oncorhynchus clarkii. The sequence goes on from NC_092155.1 coordinate 48,934,362, forward strand.
AGAGAGATGGTGGTATAGAAAGGTAGAGGAGAGGGAGAGAGATGGTGGTATAGAAAGGTAGAGGGAGAGAGATGGTGGTATAGAAAGGTAAAGGAGAGGGAGAGAGATGGTGGTATAGAAAGGTAGAGGGAGAGAGATGGTGGTATAGAAAGGTAGAGGGAGAGAGATGGTGGTATAGAAAGGTAGAGGAGAGGGAGAGAGATGGTGGTATAGAAAGGTAGAGGGAGAGAGATGGTGGTATAGAAAGGTAGAGGGAGAGAGATGGTGGTATAGAAAGGTAGAGGAGAGGGAGAGAGATGGTGGTATAGAAAGGTAGAGGGAGAGAGATGGTGGTATAGAAAGGTAGAGGAGAGGGAGAGAGATGGTGGTATAGAAAGGTAGAGGAGAGGGAGAGAGATGGTGGTATAGAAAGGTAGAGGGAGAGAGATGGTGGTAAAGAAAGGTAGAGGGAGAGAGATGGTGGTGTAGAAAGGTAGAGGAGAGGGAGAGAGATGGTGGTATAGAAAGGTAGAGGGAGAGAGATGGTGGTATAGAAAGGTAGAGGGAGAGAGATGGAGGAAAAGAAGAGAATGAGGTTGGGGAAGCGAGGGACAGGGAAAAGAAGATAGGAGAAAGGCAATAGGATAGAGAGGAGAGACAGGGAAAGAGATAGAAAGAGAGAAGGAGCATTTGAGAGGAAGAGAGAAGGATAAAGAGAAGGAGCAAGATGGAGAGAGGAGCAGAGAGAGAGAGAGAGAGCGTGAGAGAAGCAGCGAGAGAAACAGAGAGATGGAGAAGGAGTGAGAGAGAGGGGAAGCCTCATCCATTTTAATGAGCTTCCTGTGTAAATGTGTTTCCGTGGAGCGAGAGCCGAAGGCGGCCGCGCGGCGCTCCTAATCCCCCCACGCTCCCGTCATTAAGGACAACCCTGTCACACACACACACACACACGCATGCGTGCACACACACACACAGATGCACACAGTATGCAGCCATTTACTATTAAACACACTAATATGCACACATGCACACACACACACACACACACACTGTCCCGCTGTGGGAAGGGGCCGCTGTCGCCACTCTGACAGGTCGTCACACATGAGTGAATCCCCAGGAGCCCCTGGCCTCTCTGCAGGCGGGAAGAGAAAAAGAAAGAGAGAGGGTGGGGAGAGAAGGAAAGAGACAGATAAAGCGAGAAAGTGAGACAGAGAGAGAGAGCGAGAGAGAGAGACTTGGGATGTTACTAGTGCTAGCTAGAGAGAGACGTACATTGAAGAGAGAGACATTGTTTAATGTAATATTGTGATCTGTGACTGTGAAAGTCTGTGCAAAATGCTGTGTTGTTAAATGTTTGTGAACAAATATATAAACATTTAAAGTGTTTTGAACAGAAATGCAATGGTTCATTGGATCAGTCTACGTTTTAATAAATCCAATGAACCATTGAATTTATGTTAAAAATGTTGTATCAAGACTGCCCAAATGTGCCTAGTTTGTTTGTTAATAACTTTTCATGTTCAAAATTGTGCACTCTCCTCAAACAATAGAATGGTATTATTTCACGGTAATAGCTACTGTAAATTGGACAGTGCAGTTAGATTAACAAGAATTTAAGCTTTCTGTCAATATCAGATATGTCTATGTCCTGGGAAATGTTCTTGTTACTTACAACCTCATGCTAATCGCATTAGCCTACGTTAGCTCAACCGTCCCGTGGAAGGGACACCGATCGTGAAGAAGTTTTAAATCCACCACCCAAAAGACATCCAACTCAATATTAGGAAGGTGTTCTTAATGTTTTGTGCACTCGGTGTATATATTGTTGATAAAATAAGGAACATATGTTTATGGTTGGTCATATGGGAGTTTGTAAGGCACTTAATAGAATGCACAGTAAACTACACAGACAGGCAGAGCAAACTGGTTAATACATTATATATATATATATATATATATATATATATATATATATATATATATATATATATATATATATATATAAAAGTATGTCGACACCCCTTTAAATTAGCGGATTTGGCTATTTCAGCCACACCCATTGCTGACAGGTGTATACAATTCAGCACACGGGGATGCAATCTCCATAGACAAACATTGGCAATAGAATGGCCTTACTGAAGAGCTCAGTGACTTTCAACGCGGCATCGTCATAGGATGCCACCTTTCCAACAAGTCAATTTGTCAAATTTCTGCCCTGCTAGAGCTGCCCCGGTCAACTGTAAGTGCTGTTATTGTGAAGTAGACATGTCTAGAAGCAACACCGGCTCAGCTGCGAAGTGGTAGGCCACACAAGCTCACAGAACGGGACCGCCGAGTGCTGAAATGAGTAGTGCATAAAAATCGTCTCTCCTCTGTTTGGCGGATGCCAGGAGAACGCTACCTGCCCCAATGCATAGTGCCAACTGTAAAGTTTGGTGGAGGAGGAATAATCATCTGGGGCTGTTTTTCATGATTCGGGCTAGTCCCCTTAGTTCCAGTGAAGGGAAATCTTAATGCTACAGCATACAATAACATTCTATACAATTCTGTGCTTTCAGCATTGTGGCAACAGTTTAGGGAAGGCCCTTTCCTATTTCAGCATGAAAATGCCCCCGTGCACAAAGTGAGGTCCATACAGAATGGTTTGTTGAGGTCGGTGTGGAAGAACTTGACTGGCCTGAATAGAGCCCTGACCTCAACCCCACTGAACACCTTTGGGATGAATTGGAACACCGACTGCAAGCCAGGCCTAATATCCCAACATCAGTGCCCGACCTGACTAATGCTCTTGTGGCTGAATGTTCCAATATTTAGTGGAAAGCCTTCACAGAAGAGTGGAGGCTGTTATGGCAGCAAATGAGGGACCAACTCAATATCAATGACCATGGTTTGGAATGAGATGTTGGACGAGCAGGTGTCCACATACTTTTGGTCATGTTGTGTAGCCGCCACCTTCCCCCCAAATTGCTTCCTATAAAAGGAGAGAGAACACGTCTGGCGCCCTCTCTCCCCCACCCTTCTCCCTCTGTCTCGCTCCCTCCCTCAGTCTCTCCCCTTTCCTTCCACATTGTGATTAGGCCTAATTATGGTGTAGCGGACGCCTGGTGGCCTCAGTCATGCAGCTTTAATTGACCGTTATTCATCTGCGGGCTAGCGCTAATGCTAGGCTAGGCTAGGCGACACAGGGAGGGGGTGAAATGAATGGAGGTTTGGCATACAGGGGCCCTAGTCTACTGTGGCCGTAGCACAGCGGCGCGGCCCAGTCTAATTGCTAGCCCCGAGGGATTAGGCCAGGTGATTACAAACTGGGCGGTGTAATTACATAAGCAGCGGCGGGGCCCTGGCTAGTGGGCCACAGGGTCACACGGCCCCGGCCCTTCCCCAAGATTAATTGGAGCTGCCACCAGAGTGCGAGGCACCGCCGGAGAGAGCGGTTATACGATTTGCATGAACATTTTAGCGACGGGCCGCCGATCAATAAATGGTTCTCACCACCCACCCACCTCCGTTTCTCTCTCTCCCTCTCTCGTTCCTTCTCTCTCTCTCCCTCCCTCCCCCTCTCTCTCTTCCTCTCTCTCTCTCTCTCTCTCTTTCCCTCTCTCCCTCCCTGTCTCTTTCTCCCTCCCCTTCTCTCTCTCTCTCTCTTTCCCTCTCTCCCTCCCTGTCTCTCTCTCTATCTCTCACTCCCTCTCTCGTTCCTTCTCTCTCTCTCCCCCCCTCTCTCTCTCTTCCTCTCTCTCTCTCTCTCTCTCTTTCCCTCTCTCTCTCCCTCCCTCTCTCTCTCTCACTCCCTCCCCCCCTCTCTTCCTCTCTCTCTCTCTCTCTCTCTCTCTCTTTCCCTCTCTCCCTCCCTGTCTCTCTTTCTCCCTCCCCTTCTCTCTCTCTTTCTCTCTGTATTTCTTTCTCTCTCTCTCTGCTGTATGTGTAAGGACAGAGACATGTAGGCGCTAGTTGGTTTTCAACACAAATGTTCCAAACCAATAGCTGTGGTCCCATGCAAATATGGTGTAATTTGTCTGTATTCACCATCATGATGTCCTTATGTGTGCTGCATATCTCCAAAGCAGCAAACTGATGCTATTTAGCCCAATTGCACGATTGAGAGAGAAAGTGTGTGTGTGTATGTGCAGGAAAAGGCCTAAATGGTTTTGCCAGAAGACACATAGACAATCAACAGATCACCACACACCCCCGTACCCAGTGACACTTCCACATGCTCCCTGAAACACACCAAGCTGAAGAACAGATTCTTATGTCTCTTCTTCTCCAACCCTTCACCAACCGCACATTTTTCCTCTTACATCAAATTCCCCTGTCTCCCCTGCCCCTTTGGGACGATTGACAGAGCAGGGAGAGAAAGAGAGAGGAGCTTTTCTTTGCTCAGAACAAGGACAAAAGGAGAAGCACATAATAGAGAGGCCTTTTCATAAATAGGGTTTTCAGGACACGGCCGCCTTTTCAATCGCTCAATGCGGCCCGGAGAGGGAGAGAGAGGGAGGGGCGGAAAAAAAAGAGAGAAGAGAGGAGGATTAGTGTTAATTAGAAGGTCCTTCAGCCCGTGGCCCCGGTCGAGACGCAGGGACCGCCCCAGCTGTCGGAGCCTGACACACTCCCATTGTGTAGTCAGCCCTCATTATGTGTGTGTGCATGTGTGTGTAAGGGTGAGTATGCATGTGTGTGTGCGTGGCCAGCGCCAGTCACCAAAACACACCACAAACCGGGTCCCGGAGACCCACTGTAGTACATACAGGTTTTCACCTCAAACCAGTTTTATACTCAGTGCTTTCTAATATACTGTATAGTACTGTTACGAAACCAACTAGCCAGCCCAGCCTACGAATAAGTCTGCTCTCATTATTTCTCAGGGTTCTAGGCCTGACGAACTGTTCCATAATCTGCCTGAATGTGTGCATTTATCGTGAAAGTAATAGCAGAGTATTCCAATGAAAAAATCCCAGCAATTTGTTTGATGGTTTATAGTTTTTACTGTTAATTTCTGTTGGTTTTAATGTGGTGTGTTTTTGTTTCTGTCCGCAGGGAGATGTCCCATCCTCCTCCTCTGCTGTCCACCCAGAACGGCCCTCACATCACATTGGGACCCCACCTGCGGCCCCCCTTCTTGGCCATGCCCTCCTCCCTGTGCCAGTCCCCCGGTAAATCAGATGCTTACACTAGCAGGCTAACTACAGAAATTAATATGGGGCCTACACCTAATGAAAAATTAGATGCTAATGCTAGCAGGCTAACTACCGAAATGAATATGGGGCCGACACCTAATGAAAAATTAGATGCTAATGCTAGCAGGCTAACTACCGAAATGAATATGGGGCCTACACCTAATGAAAAATTAGATGCTAATGCTAGCAGGCTAACTACCGAAATTTATATGGGGCCGACACCTAATGATAAATTAGATGCTAATGCTAGCAGGCTAACTACAGAAATGAATATGGGGCCTACACCTAATGAAAAAATGTGATGCTAATGCTAGCAGGCTAACTACAGAAATTAATATGGGGCCTACACCTAATGATAGATTAGATGCTAATGCTAGCAGGCTAACCACAGCTTGCACTTATTAATGGCGAGTTAGATGCTAATGCAAACCAGAACCACAATTGGCTTATGGTAGACATTAGTTGTATTCCCACCAAAATTGGGACATTTTCTATGGAATGACTGTGCCTATTGACCGTCTTGATTGAGAATCATGAATCAATCCTAACATTTATGTTTTAAATAATGTCATTTTCTTGGTAAAAATCAGATTCTTTGTGAGGCATTGATATTACACAGGGGGTCATTGCATTTGAATACTCCATGTAAACTGTATGTCAGAAATCTCTTAATTGGGGTGTGTGCTTATCGATGTGTTTTCTGTGTGTGTGTTTTCCTCAGGCTATGGTTTCCTCCAGCCTGCCCAAGCTGAAATGTTTGCCCGGCAACAGGAAATGCTTCGGAAACAGAACTTGGCCAGGTTTGTCTTTGTCTTCTAATGTTGTGGTGCATGTGTATGTGTGGTTGTCAGTGCTGTGACGGGGTGTGTGTGTGATGTTAATGCTGTAGTAGTGTGTCTGTATCGTAACATTCCGCGTATAGTGTGTGTGTGGTACCACCAGCCCTAACCTCTCTTCTCTATGTCCGGTCCCAGGTTGGAGATGTCAGCAGAGCTGCTCAGACACAAGGAGCTGGAGAGTCTCCACAGGCAGCAGCAGCAGCGTGCGTTGGGGGGTTCTGACCCCATGGGCCTACCCCATGGCCTCCCTCAGGACCATCCCGCCCTGCGCAGTCTCCACCACCTGCCCGAGGGACACCCCCTCCACGAGGAGCTCAGCCGACGCCAAAACGCCATGCTGATGCTCCGACACACCAGCACCCCTTTACTCTCCCTCAACCACCAGGGGCCCTCGGGGTCCACAACGCCCAAAGATACCCAGGGACAAGGCTCCGGGGCTGGGGCCGGATTGAGTAAGGGGGGCTCACGGAAAGGCCCCCAGCAACCCAGGGGGGGAGACCACCAAGAGAGGGAGGGCCGAGGGAGGGACGGAGATGCAGATGGGCAGGATGAAGAAATGAAGGACTCGGATAGCGAGACGGAGATGGGCGAGGATAGGCATGAGGGATTGTTTGCCAAGGCAGCCGACTGGCATGGGCTTCACAGGGACAGGGGGAAAGAGAGCGGCGGGAAGGGGGGGTGTGACGGTGCCAAAGAGGCGGGCGAGGGCTCGGGTCGGCTTAGTGCCCCCTGTAGCTCGGCGGGTGCAGATTCACCACCCGGTCATCACCTCTTCACCCCGGGGCTGGGCAAGAGCGATGTCAAGTACCACTTTCCACCTGGCGCCATGCCTCCGCTGCCAGGGCTCCACGGCCAGTCGCTGCCCTTTGGATTTCCCTACACAAGCCCCTACTTCCACACTGGTGAGTAACGCATACACATGCATCATAACACTGTCACCAATCAACTGTATGATACTTAGAAGTCACTCCCAACTGCAAGCTGTAAATGCTATTTGGCTAGCCATGCTACCAGCCAATCTCAACAGGCGTTACAACTGCTGCACCCGAGAGAAGTGTTATGCAACGATAACAGCCAAATGCAATCTTAGTGATTGTCCAAACAGCATAAGTGGTCTTGTTGTGGTGCTATGAAGGCAGGGATGCGTTCAGTTTGGTTTGTACTGAACAACATGTTTCCCCAGTCATTTTGTGAGCAGTCCCAAAGTGAAGGTTGCTTGCTAGATAGCAATTTGGATTGCATACCAGATGAAAAGTAGTGCCACTGTCTGTTTGCAGCCTACCAACGCACCCTATGAAATCAGAAGAAATACCGTAAATGAGGTTGTTCTTGGTCGGGTTTGAGCTGGGGGCCGGTAATACTCAAATAAGCCACAAGCTCATACCCCCCCTCTATCCACCGGTCCGCAAAAAATATAATAATAATAATATTTCAGGTTTACATGCCGGTCCACAGAGAAAAAGAGTTTGGGAACCCCTGGTTAAGGGGATTTCACTTTTATGTAGTATTGCAGACTGTCCCATTTGAATTCACTGTAGCTTAAACTTGCAAATACACACAGAATTGCACCTTGACCCTAGAGCAACTCTTTTTAGGTTAATTAGATATCTGGTTTTAGTTGCCTATGTATAATGACTGTCATTAAATAAAGAGAACGTTTGAAAACACAGACAGAAACTGCTTAGGGAACCAGATGCAAAATGGCCAGGTTCACAGTGGGGGCCAAAACACACACACACACACGCACACACGCACGCACGCACACACTAGCACACACTAGCACACACTAGCACACACACACTCACTCTCACGTACACGCACGCACACAGGCACACACTAACACACACTCTCACGGCCCCGGGCAGGCACATGAAAGTAATGAGCGTGGAGACCTCCCTCTGGAAGGGGCCCTGCCACTGACCCTTATACACATGGGGTTATCACCACAACCATATGGAGGGAGAGGGGGAGGGGCACAACAATAGTGAGAAACAGAAAACATGGATGAAGTACACTTTTAAACATGAGATAAAGAATCACATTCTTAAATGCAATTAAATATTACGTCTATTCACACAATTGCCAAACAGCCACCAGGACAAAGAGAGAGTCAGCGGGAGAGAGAAAAAGTTTGTGCGTGAAAGAGAATTAGATATTGAGAAAGAAAGGGAGAAGCGCTGTTGGGTATATGTTAGCTGTTTGTCAAGGTCTGTTCTGGGTAGTGTTCAATAGGCACCTAACGGAAGAAACCTAATAGAAGCAAGGAGAGAACTACTGGAACTTGTTCAATAGGGAACGCTCATTTTCATTGTCCATTGCAAGTTTTACTACGGTGTGTCCTTAGAATAAGACTTGGTGATTTACAACCCCTTTCCCCCTCTTCCTCACCCAGGCGGTATGGGAGGTCTGTTAATGGACAGTGAGGACTCTGCGGCGCCCCCGGTGGAGGACATAAGCAAGTGGAGTGTGGAGGAGGTGTGTGGTTTTGTGGGAGGCCTGGCCGGCTGTGCGGAGTACACACAGGTAAGAACCAGATCAGGATTCTGGTTTATCCACACTTTCAACCAGAGAAAGAGAGAGACAGGGGGAGAGAGCGGTCAGGGCGGGCTGTTGGAAGAGTAGGGTAGAGTATATTTTGTCACCTCAATCAGAAGTTTAACTACTATTTAATTATATAGCTATAACACCACTGTTATCTCTCACAGCACCACGGCCCGCTCAATGTTATACACACTCATACACACACACGTCACTGTTGGAAATGAGAGTGGTGTGAGTGTTGGTTCAAGCTCTGTGAGCGTGTGTGTATGAGTGTGGGTTTGTGTGTGTGTGTGTGTGTGTGTGTGTGTGTGTGTGTGTGTGTGTGTGTGTGTGTGTGTGTGTGTGTGTGTGTGTGTGTGTGTGTGTGTGTGTGTAAATGAGTGCTGGTGAGTGTATGAGTGAGCGGGTGATTGCATGTGTGTGTGTCTGTCTGGGCCCTGGCTGAAGTGGCTGTGTCTCTCCTGAAGGTGTTTCGGGAGCAGGCCATCGACGGAGAGACACTCCCGCTGCTCACAGAGGAGCACCTGCTCAACACCATGGGACTGAAGCTGGGCCCTGCGCTCAAGATACGCTCTCAGGTACACACCACTGAATGGCAACACACTGCAGAAGTGTGTGGTGTGTGTGCAGCCCCAAAGTCCAAATGTGCGTGTATGTGTAGACTGTTCTTGTGTGAGTAAACCTCAAGTGTGTGTGTGCGCGTGTGTGCGTGTGTGTGTGTGTGTGTGTGTGTGTGTTAGTGAGTGCTGGAAGCTAGTAGTGTGTCATAGAGTTAACCAAAGCAGATAGATAGTGTAGCCCCTAAAAGTGAGTCCATTTGTCAGAACACAGATTGTCAGGCATACCGTACCATAGCCCTTACCCCTCTCCTCTCTCTCAGGCTGGTGGTACAGTAGAACACTAGGCTGCTTCCCAAACGGTACCGTCTTCCCTACATAGTGCACTACTTTTGGGCTTCTACGTCCTATGGGCTCTGGTTATAAGTAGGCCACAATATAAGGAATAGGGTGCCATTTGCGACGCGGCTTGAGACATGGTGAGCCGGGCGGCTCTAACTTTGGCATGTGGCATTCGCTCTCTCCCTCTCAGGTGGCGCGGCGCGTTGGCAGACTCTTCTACATGACCAGCTTCCCGCTGGCGCTCCCGGTGCCGCCATCTGCCCTGCGTCCCCCGGACAGGGACCCCCTTCTGTCCGACACCCTTTTGGCGGTCCCACTGCGACCCCCCTCCGTCGCCAGCAGCAGCTCCTCTCCCTACAGCGGCCCTCCGCCCCCATGTCACTCCTCCCCCAAGCAGGAGAACGGCTCCGCATCAGGGGTCTACGAGGGGGCCAAGACGCCCTCCTAGGACTCAACAGGCTGCACAGGGAGCATGAACTGTAGAGGAGGAGGAGGGGTGTAGAGAGGGTTCAGAGAAACCCCCTGTAACAGACATAGAACTGTCCCCATTTCATGTAAAATATCAAAAAACTACAACTAAAGAAAATGAACTGAACAGACTTCAACTTCAAGTTCCACTGTGGCTGTAGCCAAGCAGAATCCAAAGACGTGACCGACAGTGAGCTGGAGCGAGAGACGTCATGAAGCGACAGAGGGAGAGAGAGAAAGAGAGAACGAGAAAGAGAGGGAGGGAGCAGACAGCTGGTCTCAGTCAGATTGCCAAAAAAAAGAGCGAAGCGCCACAACTACGACATTCTTCTGAGTGAGACAGACAGACGCTAACGGAAACTATTCCTTCCTGGGCTGAAGGAAGCCCCCCCCCCCCTCTCGCTCTCTCTGCTCCACAACACACCCGGCGGCGCCCAGCACTTAAAAGGAAGACGCCTCTTCCCTCTTTTCTCTCACTCACTTTTCTCCCCACTCCCAGTCTCAGGAGCCCAAACAGCTCAGAGGAACTGAGAATTCCGGAGGCTGGAGCGAAAGGACTCAAAACCCCCCTCTCTATTGCAACTATGCATTCCACAGTCCAAAACCAAAGATTACCGGATGTGTGGAATCAGGACGATATTTCATGTTTGTTTCTGGTGTTTTATTTTGTTTTGTTTTTGCTTTGTGGGAAAAAAATGTGTAGTCTTAGGGAGGTGTGGTATATTAAGGAGAACAGTGGGCCAGGTACCATATAACTGTCTTTAAGAGACAAAGGGGGACTCTTTGAAAGGTGACAAAGGCACACAACACAGTGTTGTGCCCAGAAGCCAACAGTCTACACTGAGTTGTTTCTCTGACACGCCCTGATAAAAAAGGGCCAAATGTTACTGATATGGGATGGTGACGAAACGGTGGCTTCAGCTCATAGAGCTAATGTCATTGTAAAATCCTGTTAACTACTGTGGGAGATACAAACACGCTGAATTGTACAGAATGATGCTTATGATGGAAAGAAGGTTGCAGATGTGTTTCGGGGGTTCATTAAATGTAGTTGCACGAATAACGTTTTCTTTGTGACTGAGCAAAATGTGACTCGCTTAACTTTTGGTGGTACTTTTCTCACGGACGTTTTTGTTGGCCATTTTATTTTCTCCAAATTGTATATTATTAAAAGAAAGCCCCAATCTTGAATGCTACTTCAGCAGATTAATATGAGGGAATAATATTTATTAGGACTTTTGATGTACAGTGCCTTCCGAAAGTATTTACACCCCTTGACTTTTTAAGTATTTTGTTGTGTTACAGCCTGAATTTAAAAGGGATTCAATTTAGATTTTGTGTCACTGATCTACACACAATACCCCCTAATGTCAAAGTGGAACTATGTTTACAAATTAATTAAAAATGAAAAGCTGAAATGTCAAGTCAATAAGTTTTCAACCCTTTTGTTATGGCAAGCCTAAATAAGTTCAGGAGTTAGAAATGTGCTTAAGTCACATAATAAGTTGCATGGACTGTGCAATAATAGTGTTTAACATGATTTTTAAATGACTACCCCCAGGGCCATAACCAGTTTCTTTTTTTTCAATTTAAATTATATTTGGAGAACAGTAATTACAAACAAAAATGACCCCAGCCATTGTCACCTTGGTGGCTATAAGTTCAACACATAGCCTATTATCTATACAACAGTAACGTCATACCCCTGAATGGGGAGAAATATGAGAAATGATTTACACTGACACATAGCAGCAGTGACGAAACAAAAACATTTGACATTTTTAAAACTGTAGCGTTTGCATTTTTTGGGGGTGTATTTTAATGTAGGCCTATAGGGAATATAGGCCATGTGGAGATGTTCATTGAAACATATAGTTTTTTTTGTTTGTTTTAGTTCATTCCTAACATGTTTGATAAGATTAGTACAGGTGTTCTCAGGGTACCCCACATGGGGCCCCGATCCCAAGTTTGACAACCACTGTACTAACCTCTGCTTGCTTTCTTTCCCCCTCGGCCTCCTCTGCTTCCTCCTCCATGCATTGCAGCCTGCCTTAGCCTCACCACTGAGCGCTACATCACTACCTGTCTCAGTAGCCTACTCTCTGTAAAGCAAAGTTATGAGAACTTAGTAGTGTATTTTTTACTCCTGCTGAGGTAGGCTCCGTTTAACATTGGCTTCTTATTTCATCCTTCTAGCTGGCTTATCAATAGTAGCCAGAGCCCTTGAACGTTACTTGAATAAAAGTCTCTGCCGGCAGACAACTACCTGACTGACTGACATAATCTATAATCAAGTATTTACCAGATGTGCACTCATTCTCCAAGAGTCCGTATTTGTTTGTTTGGGGGATGTCTGTAGACATAGCAGGAGTCGTCGGACGGTTTTAAAATGGCCTTTTGCCCAGCATCTCGCAAATACACTGTCAGCAGCATCTCTGACTCTCTCGCTGGCTACTTGAGCCGGCTGCGAGCTGGGGTAGTTCGTTTCAGGTCTCAGGCCCCCTAAAAAGGCAAATCAGGGAGGTAAATCAGGGGGACACAAGAGAACATAACGAACAAACCACTGTTCATGATTCTGCTCATTTCCAAAGAGGCAGTGTGATTAGAATGGTCAGATCAATAATATAAGCATCCTGAGCTTTGATCAATACAACAATTCGATTTTGACCCGTAACTGATTTTCTTTATTCTGCACAAAATATATATTTTTGTTTTTTCAAATTAGAAAAAAATGACAGAGGTCTGGACCTCTGTGTCCTCATATGTAGTTACGGCCATGACTACCCCATCTCTGTCACAGGAGGTTGGTGGCACCTTCATTGGGGAGAACGGGCTCATGGTAATGACTGGAGCAAAATTTGTGGAATGGTAACACATACGTCAAACGCATTCCATTTGCATCGTTACGGCCGTTATTATGAGCTGTTCTCCCCTCACCAGCCTCCTGTGATCTCTGTACCCTACACATACAATTACTTGTAAGGTCCCTCAGTCGAGCAGTGAATTTCAAGCACATATTAAACCACAAAAACCATGGAGGTTTTCCAATGGTTTGCAAAGAAGGACACCGATTGGTAGATGGGTAAAAAAAAGCAGACAAAGTCTAAGCCATTGGGGAGGGGGATACTAAACTAGAATTGGAACTGCTATTGTTTTAAGATGGTCATACCATGGATAATTTAGCTATTTGGTTTTTAATTTTAGGACCTACAATTTAGGTCTACTTTTTTATTCTTCATTATTTGATAAAATATTGAATTTAGCCTTTACCATTATAGCCCATAGAAACGCGTTGAATAACACATTCATAAATGGCAAACAAGACAGCAAAACATTTTATAACAAGGAATAAGGTTTGAAGTGTCTGTCCTATATACAGGAGATATAAGAAAGCTCGGGAAATATATATTGAACAAAAATATAAACGCAACATGTAAAGTTTTGGTCGCATGTTTCATGAGCTGAAATAAAAATCCTGGAAATGTTCCATACGCACAAAAAGCTTATTTCTCTCAAATGTTGTGCTCAAATTGGTTTACATCCCTGTCAGTGAGCATTTCACCTTTGCCAAGATAAGGCATCCAACTGTCAGAAACGCTCAACTACTTTTTTCTCTCCTCACTTGAATACTAGCAGTCAGTGATACGAGTAGTCAGAGAATACTCTTTGGAGTGTTTTCTCTGACTGTTGGATGGTGTGTGTTTGTAGGAGAGTGGACTCCTGGGGGCATGGTTCAGGTCAACACCAGCTGTCAGAGTGTGAGGTTGTGCCGCAGGCCAAGGCCTCCCTGCCTGTGGGGATAAACCTGACCCTTCCACACACACACACACACACACAAAAAGAAAAGTGCACACACGAGCACTCACACCCACCTTTATCCTTCAAAGAAAACAGTTTCCACTGAAGCTGTCAAACTGACATGTATTGGTCACTGCTGGGATTTCTGCTGGGATTTCATTGGCTTGGTCTTCAGCTCTACTCAACTGGTTGCTATTGTGTGCAAGTGCTGTATGCAACAGGGTTTCCATTAGCCGGTAGGCCTAATAGCCGGCTTTTGTACGATCATTTATAGTGCTGAGTGACTAGTGCTTTTTGAAGTCTTTCGGTTTCAATTTAGATTATAGAAAAATAATCACGGTTTTATATTTCGGTTTTAATTATTTGGGTTGAATACTGTAACACAGAGTAAAATAATAAATAAAAGTCTCATGATTGGTAGTGACTGCCCATTACTGCTTATCCCTTATTAACCATCATATATTCACATTACTTTAATCAAATATTTTAGTTGTTGTGTATATTACATTTGTTTTATTTGATATCTTTATTATTTCATTCCAAGTCCTCAACTCATCTCTATAGAGCTACGACACAGGCGGCCTGACAAAAATAACTATTTTGTAGTTCTTCAAAGTAAATAAGGCATACTTTTATGACTGCTGAATACCAACTATGAATCCCTTAGATCACGTATTTTCAGGAAGCGATAACTCGCGAAGCAACAGCTGCTCTCGATATCCTCTCAATATCAGCCATTCTTCGGTCTCTTCTGTAGAAGGCGTACAAAAAAAAACAGACCAGACAAGTAGATGTGCAGTGGATTATGGTCACAAACTAGGTTTCCATCCAATTGGTGACAGATTTTCATGTGAATATGCTTAAATCACCATAAAAACCATTTGCACATTTTTCCATCAGAGATGTGTTTCCATCAAATTGACTTGTTGAGGATAAAAAGCTGTGTGTGATGACGTAGCGCACATAAAATACCTTTTCCGGTTAAATTCTCAATTACTGAATAAAAGTTCAATGTGTTTCCATTGTATTTTCAACTCAACTGCAGGTTTTCTCCCCCCCAAAATTACATTATATAGCGAGTGTGCCCTCTCTGGTAGTGGAATGTGTGCTCTAGCCAACAGCTTGAAGATACAGCCTACATCAGGGATGGGCAACTGGTGGCCCGCGGGTCGCCTCCATTTTATAGACCCTCGGAACAATTTCCAAAGACAAAAAAATGAGATATACAGTGCCTTGCGAAAGTATTCGTCCCCCTTGAACTTTGCGACCTTTTGCCACATTTCAGGCTTCAAACATAAAGATATAAAACTGTATTTTTTTGTGAAGAATCAACAACAAGTGGGACACAATCATGAAATGGAACGACATTTATTGGATATTTCAAACTTTTTTAACAAATCAAAAACTGAAAAATTGGGCGTGCAAAATTATTCAGCCCCTTTACTTTCAGTGCAGCAAATTCTCTCCAGAAGTTCAGTGAGGATCTCTGAATGATCCAATGTTGACCTAAATGACTAATGATGATAAATACAATCCACCTGTGTGTAATCAAGTCTCCGTATAAATGCACCTGCACTGTGATAGTCTCAGAGGTCCGTTAAAAGCGCAGAGAGCATCATGAAGAACAAGGAACACACCAGGCAGGTCCGAGATACTGTTGTGAAGAAGTTTAAAGCCGGATTTGGATACAAAAAGATTTCCCAAGCTTTAAACATCCCAAGGATCACTGTGCAAGCGATAATATTGAAATGGAAGGAGTATCAGACCACTGCAAATCTACCAAGACCTGGCCGTCCCTCTAAACTTTCAGCTCATACAAGGAGAAGACTGATCAGAGATGCAGCCAAGAGGCCCATGATCACTCTGGATGAACTGCAGAGATCTACAGCTGAGGTGGGAGACTCTGTCCATAGGACAACAATCAGTCGTATATTGCACAAATCTGGCCTTTATGGAAGAGTGGCAAGAAGAAAGCCATTTCTTAAAGATATCCATAAAAAGTGTCGTTTAAAGTTTGCCACAAGCCACCTGGGAGACACACCAAACATGTGGAAGAAGGTGCTCTGGTCAGATGAAACCAAAATTGAACTTTTTGGCAACAATGCAAAATGTTATGTTTGGCGTAAAAGCAACACAGCTCATCAGCCTGAACACACCATCCCCACTGTCAAACATGGTGGTGGCAGCATCATGGTTTGGGCCTGCTTTTCTTCAGCAGGGACAGGGAAGATGGTTAAAATTGATGGGAAGATGGATGGAGCCAAATACAGGACCATTCTGGAAGAAAATCTGATGGAGTCTGCAAAAGACCTGAGACTGGGATGGAGATTTGTCTTCCAACAAGACAATGATCCAAAACATAAAGCAAAATCTACAATGGAATGGTTCAAAAATAAACATATCCAGGTGTTACAATGGCCAAGTCAAAGTCCAGTCCTGAATCCAATTGAGAATCTGTGGAAAGAACTGAAAACTGCTGTTCACAAATGCTCTCCATCCAACCTCACTGAGCTCGAGCTGTTTTGCAAGGAGGAATGGGAAAAAATGTCAGTCTCTCGATGTGCAAAATTGATAGAGACATACCCCAAGCGACTTACAGCTGTAATCGCAGCAAAAGGTGGCGCTACAAAGTATTAACTTAAGGGGGCTGAATAATTTTGCACGCCCAATTTTTCAGTTTTTGATTTGTTAAAAAAGTTTGAAATATCCAATAAATGTCGTTCCACTTCATGATTGTGTCCCACTTGTTGTTGATTCTTCACAAAAAAATACAGTTTTATATCTTAATGTTTGAAGCCTGAAATGTGAAAAAGGTCGCAAAGTTCAAGGGGGTCGAATACTTTCGCAAGGCACTGTATACAGTACCAGTCAAAAGTTTGGACACACCAACTCATTCAAGGGTTTTTCTTTATTTTTACTATTTTCTACATTGTAGAATAATAGGGAAGACATCAAAACTATGAAATAACACATATAGAATCATGTAGTAACCAAAAAAGTGTCAAACAAATCAAAATATATTATATATTTTAGATTCTTCAAAGTAGCCACCCTTTGTCTTGATGACAGCTTTGCATGCTCTTGGCATTTCCTCAACCAGCTTCATGATGTAGTCACCTGGAATGCATTTCAATTAACAGGTGTGCCTTGTTAAAAGTTAATTTGTGCAATTTCTTTCCTTCTTAATGCATCTGAGCCAATCAGTTGTGTTGTGACAAGGTAGGGGTGGTATACAGAAGATAGCCCTATTTGATAAAAGACCAAGTCCATATTATGGCAAGAACAGTTCAAATAAGCAAAGAGAAACGACAGTCCATCATTACCTTAAGACATGAGGGTCAGTCAATGCGGAAAATTTCAAGAACTTTGTGCAGTTGCAAAAACCATTGAGCGCTATGAAACTGGCTCTCATGAGGACCGCCCCAGGAATGGAAGACCCCCGAGTTCCCTCTGCTGCAGAGGACAAGTGCATTAGAGTTACCAGCCTCAGAAATCGCCAATTGACTGCACCTCAGATTGCAGCCCAATTAAATGCTTCACGGAGTTCAAGTAACAGACACACCTCAACATCAACTGTTCAGAGGAGACAGCGTGAATAAGGCCTTTGTGGTCAAATTGCAGCAAAGAAACCACTACTAAAAAACAAGAAGAGACTTGCTTGGGCAAAGACACACAAGCGATGGACATTAGACCGGTGGAAATCTGTCCTTTGGTCTGATGAGTCCAAATTTGAGATTTTTGGTTCCAACCTCCGTGTCTTTGTGAGACAGAGTAGGTGAACAGATGATCTCCGCTTGTGTGTTTCCCATCGTGAAGCATGGAGGAGGTGGTGGGATGGTGTGTGGGTGCTTTGCTGGTGACACTGTTAGTAATTTATTTAGAATTTAAGGCACACTTAACCAGCATGGCTACCACAGCATTTTGCAGC
The DNA here is from genome assembly GCF_045791955.1 of Oncorhynchus clarkii lewisi. NCBI lineage: Eukaryota > Metazoa > Chordata > Actinopteri > Salmoniformes > Salmonidae > Oncorhynchus > Oncorhynchus clarkii. The sequence goes on from NC_092155.1 coordinate 48,951,991, forward strand.
GATACGCTATTCCATCTGGTGTGCACTATGTTTTTAACAGGAAAATGATTCAACACACCTCCAGGCTGTGCAAGGGGTATTTGACGAAGGAGAGTGATGGAGTGCTGCATCAGATGACCTGGCCTCCACAGTCACCTGACCTCAAACCAATTGAGGTGGTTTGGGATGAGTTGGTCCGCAGTGTCATTACATTTTATTTATCTGACATGTACTTTACTCGCATAAAAAGGTTGTATGGAAACCTGGTTACTGTGGTTAATTGCCACATGTAGAATATTGGCCTGTTGGAAATTACAACACCCTACTACATTGCACAGTTCAGCTGGATCTGATTTATCTCTAGAGAAACTGTGCAGTGTGTGCATTGAGCTCCCAGTAAAAACCGAACGAACTGGTCAATTCGGGGTTTTTTTAACCGAAAAAGAACCATTTCGGTTAATCACTCAGATGTCCGAAAAGCTGATTTCACTGGCCAATTGTCCCGGAGGAGACAATTGTGAAATAATGCTTTTTAGCCTATTCTTTGATGGATACCAGTCGATGTAAATACATTTGACTTTTCATGCTTATTGGTCTATAGGTTAATTTGCATCATTTTGAGGAATTAAATTGGCACATGTACAGTAGTCGAGATTCGTTATGCATCTTATCACACGTGTACAGCACACAGATACAGAGCCTTTGAGCAGAAATCTGTCAGACAGTACCAGAGCTGCTGCTACAGCATCTCAAACAGCAAATGCATAAGCAACGAATGGCAGGCTTCATCAGCGTGTCACACACCACTTTGCAATGAGCTGTAGGCAGTTTTCATTTTGAAAACATGTACTTAATTGTTTGAAACTGGAACGTTTTACTCCATATTGAGGCATCTCTTACCTTGCTTCAAAATAGCCTAGCCAAAATCAGACCATATCCGTGGAGGCAAATATTTTATACTGAGCAAAAATATAATTTCAAAAGATTTTACTGAGTTACAGTTCATATTAGGAAATCAGCCAATTGAAATAAATCCATTAGGCCCTATTCTATGGATTTCATATGACTGATCACAGATACCTTAAAAAAAAGTAGGGGCTAGGATCAGAAAACCAGTCAGTATCTGGTGTGACCACCATTCACCTCATGAAGCGCAACATATCTCCTTCGCATTGAGTTGATCAGGCAGTTGATTCTGGCCTGTGGAATGTTGTCCCACTTCTCTTCAATGGCTGTGTTTGAAGTTACTGGATATTGGCGGGAACTGGAAAATGCTGTCGCTCAAGTCAATCCAGAGCATCCCAAACATGCTCAACGGGTGATATGTTTGATGAGTATGCAGGACATGGAAGAACTGGGACATTTTCAGCATCCAGTAATTGTGTACAGATCCTTGCGACATGAGGCTGTGCATTATCATGCTGAAACATGAGGTGATGGAGGTGGAGGAACGGTACGACAATGGTATTTAGGACCTTGTCATGGTATCTCTGTCCATTCAAAGTGTCATCGATAAAATGCAATTGCATTCGTTGTCTGTAGTTTACGCCTACCAATACCATAATTACACTGCCAAATCGCTCGGCCACACAACGCAATACACGTACGTGGTCTGTGGTTGTGAGGCCTGTTGGACGTAATGCCAAATTCTCTAAAACGACGTTGGAGGCAGCTTATGGTAGAGAAATAAACATTTCATTCTCTGGCAACAGCTCTGGTGGACATTCCTGCAGTCAGCATGCCAATTGCACACTTCCTCAAAACGTGAAACATCTGTGGCATTGTGGGACAAAACTGCAGATTTTAGAGTTGTCTTTTACTGTCCCCAACACAAGGTGCACCTGTGTAATGATCAAGCTGTTTAATCAGCTCCTTGACATGCCACACCTGTCAGGTGGATGGATTATCTTGGCAAAGAAGAAATGCTCACTAACACTGATATAAACACATTTGTGCACAACATTTGAGAAAAATAAGCTTTTTTTGCTTATGGAGAATTTCTGGGACCTTTTATTTCAGCTCATGAAACATGGGACCAGCACTTTACATGTGGTATTTATATTTTTGTTCAGTAAATATAAACTTTTATTGTCCACTAGGCCTAACCAAAGGAACAATCGCCATAATATTAGCAACCCATGCTAGTTGTTGTTAGATCTCCCATCTTGCTAAATTTCTAACAAATATTTTATTCTCTATCACATGAAACTGCTAGCATGTGCGGTGCGTTGTGATAGGCTAATGTTGTTTTCCCATTAATTGCATTATGGCATTTACATTGGCGCGTATCCTACTGTCTTGTGCACATTGCTGCGCATAGGTGAATACAGTTTAACATTTTAAACTAAAGTCTGATCTGTTTGGAATAGGCTATTTCTTTCACGACAAGCGGACTAATTGAATATATCAACTTTTCTACTATGGGAGATAGTAACGTTAGACTGTAATAGGCTACTGATTTTGCTGTTCGTTACTCATCTAGTTGGCTGAGGAAAAGTAAAATGTCGACAATTCTAACATCTTCAAAGTCATCATGATAATTTGCTAAGGACCGTTTAAATAAAGGTTAAATTAGATATATTTTTTAAATCGTTCCAACCTCCACTTGCATGTTCTGTTAATATGAATTACCATAATCTAAATGTGATTTGTCATTCTGAGCACCGTGGGTGGACGTCCTAATCAGGTTATGCATCCAATGCACATGGGTCCGGTAAATGTTTCAAAATGTCCAGTAAATTAAAATGCTGATCAAATGTCGGGCGCCACATTTTCCAAATGGAAACCCTTTCATGCACACACCCTTTAAAACGGTCTTATAGATACACTGCAAAAAATATTAGATATTTATCAAGGAACGGTCTCTTTTGTCTGGTTAGAAAACCACGAGACAAATGTCTTGCTGCTAGGCTTTAGGTGGAATTTTAGCCATATTGCTCATACCTATCCAGTCCTTTCAGATCTATACAAGTGCCTAGGGGTTGTTAATGAATGTTCCAATGTTACCTTGATACACTCACTACCAGAAGGAAGGAGGGAATGAGTGGAGGGGGAGAGCAGAGGAAGGAGTCCACTCTCCTTCCTTTTTATAGAGGCAGTCTGAAGAAGCAGTGGAAGGAGAGGAGTAATGATATAGAGGCAGTCTGAAGAAGCAGGGGAAGGAGGAGAGAAGTAATGATATAGAGGCAGTCTGAAGAAGCAGAGGAAGGAGGAGTAATGATATAGGCAGTCTGAAGAAGCAGAGGCAGTCTGAAGAAGCAGAGGAAGGAGGAGAGGAGTAATGATATAGAGGCAGTTTGAAGAAGCAGAGGAAGGAGGAGATGAGTAATGATATAGAGGCAGTCTGAAGAAGCAGAGGAAGGAGGAGAGGAGGAATGATATAGAGGCAGTCTGAAGAAGCAGAGGAAGGAGGAGAGGAGTAATGACATAGAGGCAGTTTGAAGAAGCAGAGGAAGGAGGAGTAATGATAGAGACAGTCTGAAGAAGCAGAGGAAGGAGGACAGTAATGATATAGAGGCAGTCTGAAGTAGCAGAGGAAGGAGGAGAGGAGTAATGATAGAGGCAGTCTGAAGCAGAGGAAGGATGAGAGGAGTAATGATAGAGGCAGTCTGAAAAAGCAGAGGCAGTCTGAAGAAGCAGAGGAAGGAGGAGTAATGATAGAGGCAGTCTGAAGAAGCAGAGGAAGGAGGAGTAATGATAGAGGCAGTCTGAAGCAGAGGAAGGATGAGAGGAGTAATGATAGAGGCAGTCTGAAAAAGCAGAGGCAGTCTGAAGAAGCAGAGGAAGGAGGAGAGGAATAATGATAGAGGCAGTTTGAAGAAGCAGAGGAAGGAGGAGAGGAATAATGATATAGAGGCAGTCTGAAGAAGCAGAGGAAGGAGGAGTAATGATAGAGGCAGTCTGAAGAAGCAGAGGAAGGAGGAGAGTAATGATATAGAGGCAGTCTGAAGCAGAGGAAGGATGAGAGGAGTAATGATAGAGGCAGTCTGAAAAAGCAGAGGCAGTCTGAAGAAGCAGAGGAAGGAGGAGTAATGATAGAGGCAGTCTGAAGAAGCAGAGGAAGGAGGAGAGGAGTAATGATATAGAGGCAGTTTGAAGAAGCAGAGGAAGGAGGAGAGAAGTAATGATATAGAGGCAGTCTGAAGCAGAGGAAGGAGAAGAGTAATGATAGAGGCAGTCTGAAGAAGCAGAGGAAGGAGGAGAGGAGTAATGATATAGAGGCAGTTTGAAGAAGCAGAGGAAGGAGGAGAGGAGTAATGATAGAGTGAAGAAGCAGAGGAAGGAGGAGAGGAGTAATGATATAGAGGCAGTCTGAAGAAGCAGAGGCAGTCTGAAGAAGCAGAGGAAGGAGGAGAGGAGTAATGATAGAGGCATTCTGAAGAAGCAGAGGAAGGAGGAGAGGAGTAATGATAGAGGCAGTGAAGAAGCAGAGGAAGGAGGAGAGGAGTAATAGAGGCAGTGAAGAAGCAGAGGAAGGAGGATAGGAGTAATGATATAGAGGAAGTGAATAAGCAGAGGAAGGAGGAGAGGAGTAATGATAGAGGCAGTCTGAAGCAGAGGAAGGATGAGAGGAGTAATGATATAGAGGCAGTTTGAAGAAGCAGAGGAAGGATGAGAGGAGTAATGCTATAGAGGCAGTCTGAAGAAGCAGAGGAAGGAGGAGTAATGATAGAGGCAGTTTGAAAAAGCAGAGGAAGGAGTAATGATAGAGGCAGTCTGAAGAAGCAGAGGCAGTCTGAAGAAGCAGAGGAAGGAAGAGAGTAATGATATAGAGGCAGTCTGAAGCAGAGGAAGGATGAGAGGAGTAATGATAGAGGCAGTCTGAAAAAGCAGATGCAGTCTGAAGAAGCAGAGGAAGGAGGAGTAATGATAGAGGCAGTTGGAAAAAGCAGAGGAAGGAGGAGTAATGATAGAGGCAGTCTGAAGAAGCAGAGGCAGTCTGAAGAAGCAGAGGAAGGAAGAGAGTAATGATATAGAGGCAGTCTGAAGCAGAGGAAGGATGAGAGGAGTAATGATATAGAGGCAGTCTGAAGAAGCAGAGGAAGGAGGAGAGGAGTAATGATAGAGAGTGAAGAAGCAGAGGAAGGAGGAGAGGAGTAATGATATAGAGGCAGTCTGAAGAAGCAGAGGAAGGAGGAGTAATGATAGAGGCAGTCTGAAGAAGCAGAGGCAGTCTGAAGAAGCAGAGGAAGGAGGAGAGGAGTAATGATATAGAGGCAGTTTAAAGAAGCATAGGAAGGAGGAGAGGAGTAATGATAGAGGCAGTGAATAAGCAGAGGAAGGAGGAGAGGAGTAATGATATAGAGGCAGTCTGAAGAAGCAGAGGAAGGAGGAGAGGAGTAATGATATAGAGGCAGTTTGAAGAAGCAGAGGAAGGAGAGGAGTAATGATAGAGGCAGTCTGAAGAAGCAGAGGCAGTCTGAAGAAGCAGAGGAAGGAGGAGAGGAGTAATGATAGAGGCAGTGAAGAAGCAGAGGAAGGAGGAGTAATAATAGAGGCAGTGAAGAAGCAGAGGAAGGAGGAGAGGAGTAATGATGAAAAAGCAGAGGCAGTCTGAAGAAGCAGAGGAAGGAGGAGTAATGATAGAGGCAGTCTGAAAAAGCATAGGCAGTCTGAAGAAGCAGAGGAAGGAGGAGAGGAGTAATGATAGAGGCAGTGAAGAAGCAGAGGAAGGAGGAGAGGAGTAATGATAGAGGCAGTCTGAAGAAGCAGAGGAAGGAGAGTAACGATAGAGGCAGTCTGAAGAAGCAGTGGAAGGAGGAAAAGAGTAACGATATAGAGGCAGTCTGAAGAAGCAGTGGAAGGAGGAAAAGAGTAACGATAGAGGCAGTCTGAAGAAGCAGTGGAAGGAGGAAAAGAGTAACGATATAGAGGCAGTCTGAAGAAGCAGTGGAAGGAGGAAAAGAGTAACGATATAGAGGCAGTCTGAAGAAGCAGTGGAAGGAGGAAAAGAGTAACGATATAGAGGCAGCCTGAAGAAGCAGTGGAAGGAGGAAAAGAGTAACGATATAGAGGCAGTCTGAAGAAGCAGTGGAAGGAGGAAAAGAGTAACGATATAGAGGCAGTCTGAAGAAGCAGTGGAAGGAGGAAAAGAGTAACGATATAGAGGCAGTCTGAAGAAGCAGTGGAAGGAGGAAAAGAGTAACGATATAGAGGCAATCTGAAGAAGCAGTGGAAGGATAAGGGAAGGAAATGTAGTGATGGTGCAGAAAATGAGGATTAAGCGTGTGTGTGTGTGTGTTAGTTGGCAAGGAAACAGACACAGTCTGTGTTCCTGCTTCACCACCTGGGCAGAGAAGACTGGCAAGACATCAGACATGGCCGTGCCTGCCTGGCACACTGCTGCCCTGGGGCTGGAACCCCTCCCCCATACCCAGCACAGCCCACCATAGGATAGCACAGCCCAGCTACAGTATAGTCAAGCCCTTTCTTCTAACAAATTACCTTTACTAAAGGCAACCCTAGTAAATGCACAGGAAACCCTAGTTCAAAACAGGATAACACAGGTGCTCATGTACTTGCACACGCACACACTTATTGGCTACAACCCACCACACTTGTTCATTCACAATCCTGTACACTGAAATGAACAATGCATACATGCATCAGTAGGGTATCTCACTAAGAAACAAACAAATAGGTCTAGGAATTATTTTTTATTTTATACAATTGCATGGTCAGTTTGTAATGTGCAATTGCATTAAGAACATGTTTGTACTGTACACATTGATGGAGCAAACCAAAACAAGTTATAGTAGAAAGGAGTCCACAGGGAAAGTAGTAATGATTGAATGTACGGAAAGATGGGCTCCGAGCCAACACTCTTCTCTCCACCCCCAATCGTTGTGTGTGTGTGTGTGTGTGTGTCTATATATATATATATATATATATATGAGTCACAGTGTGTCAGTCCTGGTCGGAGAGCTCCAGGTCTTCCACCAAGTCCTCGTCTCCCTCTGCCAACTCTTTCAGAGCCATGCTAGACAGCTGTTTGGGTGACTTCGAGGCTTTAGCCCCCTCTTCTTCTTCTTCATCATCATCATCATCACCACCACCACCATCATCTATAGAGACAGGAGAAAGAAGAGCATGAAAGAGGGATTCATTTAAAAGGGGCACTCTGGGATTCAAACAATGCCAAAGTCTAAAAATCTGGGCCTATGTACCAATCCCTGATTACCCCTTAAGTAGGAGTGATCACTGTCTGGAACACCAAGTTAGAATTATTTTTGTTTTTCATACTGATGTTATACGATAACTTTAAACATGTAGAAAACAAAATCACACCACAAGACAATATCAGGCAGCAATGTATGTAAATAGCTTGTTCTGAAATGTGATTGGGATTAGTTCTGCCCAAAATGGGGTTGAGTGGAGAATATGGCAGGTTCCCTTTACATGGAGTGAACAATATGTTGGAAGCTCCCCTCAGTTCAATTGGAAGGCTAGGTGGCGCCATCACCATTTTGATTACACCCCATCAAATTCCTTACAGATCTGTCAACACAAGTGTTAGGAGGCTGGAGATCAATTCTGGACCAGGCCTGTACGTGTCCTCTAATACTCACACTAGTGTGCAGACCCAAACCAAACCGTACTCCGCTGACTTGCATGTTCCATTTTCACATGAGCCTTTCCGTCACAGTTCCAGAAACTACAGTGGATGTGTAACCAGGCCAGTTCCACTCTTTATACCCCTGTTACCTCCTTTGTCCCACCCCCCACACATGCGGTGACCTCACCCATTACAACCAGCATGTCCAGAGATACAACCTCTCTCATCATCACCCAGTGCCTGGGCTTACCTCCGCTGTACCCGCACCCCACCATACCCCTGTTTGCGCATTATGCCCTGAATATATTCTACCATGCCCAGAAACCTGCTCCTCTTATTCTCTGTCCCCAACGCCCTAGGCGACCAGTTTTGATAGCCTTCAGCCGCACCCTCATACTACTCCTTCTCTGTTCCGCGGGTGATGTGGAGGTAAACCCAGGCCCTGCATGTCCCCAGGCACCCTCATTTGTTGACTTCTGTGATCGAAAAAGCCTTGGTTTCATGCATGTCAACATCAGAAGCCTCCTCCCTAAGTTTGTCTTACTCACTGCTCTAGCACACTCTGCTAACCCTGATGTCCTTGCCGTGTCTGAATCCTGGCTCAGGAAGGCCACCAAAAATTCTGAGATTTCCATACCCAACTATAACATCTTCCGTCAAGATAGAACTGCCAAAGGAGGAGGAGTTGCAGTCTACTGCAGAGAGAGCCTGCAAAGTAATGTCATACTTTCCAGGTCCATACCCAAACAGTTCGAACTACTAATTTTGAAAATTACTCTCTCCAGAAATAAGTCTCTCACTGTTGCCGCCTGCTACCGACCCCCCTCAGCTCCCAGCTGTGCCCTGGACACCATTTGTGAATTGATCGCCCCCCATCTAGCTTCAGAGTTTGTTCTGTTAGGTGACCTAAACTGGGATATGCTTAACACCCCGGCAGTCCTACAATCTAAGCTAGATGCCCTCAATCTCACTCAAATCATCAAGGAACCCACCAGGTACAACCCTAACTCTGTAAACAAGGGCACCCTCATTGACGTCATCCTGACCAACTGGCCCTCCAAATACACCTCCGCTGTCTTCAACCAGGATCTCAGCGATCACTGCCTCATTGCCTGTATCCGCTACGGAGCCGCAGTCAAACGACCACCCCTCATCACTGTCAAACGCTCCCTAAAACACTTCTGTGAGCAGGCCTTTCTAATCGACCTGGCCCGGGTATCCTGGAAGGACATTGACCTCATCCCGTCAGTTGAGGATGCCTGGTCTTTCTTTAAAAGTAACTTCCTCACCATTTTAGATAAGCATGCTCCGTTCAAAAAATGCAGAACTAAGAACAGATATAGCCCCTGGTTCACTCCAGACCTGACTGCCCTCGACCAGCACAAAAACATCCTGTGGCGGACTGCACTAACATCGAACAGTCCCCGCGATATGCAACTGTTCAGGGAAGTCAGGAACCAATACACACAGTCAGTCAGGAAAGCTAAAGCCAACTTCTTCAGGCAGAAGTTTGCATCCTGTAGCTCCAACTCCAAAAAGTTCTGGGACACTGTGAAGTCCATGGAGAACAAGAGCACCTCCTCCCAGCTGCCCACTGCACTGAGGCTAGGTAACACGGTCACCACCGATAAATCCATGATTATCGAAAACTTCAACAAGCATTTCTCAACGGCTGGCCATGCCTTCCGCCTGGCTACTCCAACCTCGTCCAACAGCTCCCCCCCCCCCGCAGCTACTCGCCCAAGCCTCTCCAGGTTCTCCTTTACCCAAATCCAGATAGCAGATGTTCTGAAAGAGCTGCAAAACCTGGACCCGTACAAATCAGCTGGGCTTGACAATCTGGACCCTCTATTCCTGAAACTATCCGCCGCCATTGTCGCAACCCCTATTACCAGCCTGTTCAACCTCTCTTTCATATCGTCTGAGATCCCCAAGGATTGGAAAGCTGCCGCAGTCATCCCCCTCTTCAAAGGGGGCGACACCCTGGACCCAAACTGTTACAGACCAATATCCATCCTGCCCTGCCTATCTAAGGTCTTCGAAAGCCAAGTCAACAAACAGATCACTGACCATCTTGAATCCCACCGTACCTTCTCCGCTGTGCAATCTGGTTTCCGAGCTGGTCACGGGTGTACCTCAGCCACGCTCAAGGTGCTAAACGATATCATAACCGCCATCGATAAAAGACAGTACTGTGCAGCCGTCTTCATAGACCTTGCCAAGGCTTTCGACTCTGTCAATCACCGTATTCTTATTGGCAGACTCAGTAGCCTCGGTTTTTCGAATGACTGCCTTGCCTGGTTCACCAATTACTTTGCAGACAGAGTTCAGTGTGTCAAATCGGAGGGCATGCTGTCCGGTCCTCTGGCAGTCTCTATGGGGGTGCCACAGGGCTCAATTCTCGGGCCGACTCTCTTCTCTGTATATATCAATGATGTTTCTCATGCTGCGGGCGATTCCCTGATCCACCTCTACGCAGACGACACCATTCTATATACTTCCGGCCCGTCCTTGGACACTGTGCTATCTAACCTCCAAACGAGCTTCAATGCCATACAGCACTCCTTCCGTGGCCTCCAACTGCTCTTAAACGCTAGTAAAACCAAATGCATGCTTTTCAACCGTTCGCTGCCTGCACCCGCACGCCTGACCAGCATCACCACCCTGGATGGTTCCGACCTTGAATATGTGGACATCTATAAGTACCTAGGTGTCTGGCTAGACTCTAAACTCTCCTTCCAGACCCATATCAAACATCTCCAATCGAAAATCAAATCAAGAGTCGGCTTTCTATTCCGCAACAAAGCCTCCTTCACTCACGCCGCCAAACTTACCCTAGTAAAACTGACTATCCTACCGATCCTCGACTTCGGCGATGTCATCTACAAAATTGCTTCCAACACTCTACTCAGCAAACTGGATGCAGTTTATCACAGTGCCATCCGTTTTGTCACTAAAGCACCTTATACCACCCACCACTGCGACTTGTATGCTCTAATCGGCTGGCCCTCGCTACATATTCGTCGCCAGACCCACTGGCTCCAGCTCATCTACAAGTCCATGCTAGGTAAAGCTCCGCCTTATCTCAGTTCACTGGTTACGATGGCAACACCCATCCGTAGCACGCGCTCCAGCAGGTGTATCTCACTGATCATCCCTAAAGCCAACACCTCATTTGGCCGCCTTTCGTTCCAGTTCTCTGCTGCCTGTGATTGGAACGAATTGCAAAAATCACTGAAGTTGGAGACTTTTATCTCCCTCACCAACTTCAAACATCTGCTATCTGAGCAGCTAACCGATCGCTGCAGCTGTACATAGTCTATTGGTAAATAGCCCACCCATTTTCACCTACCTCATCCCCATACTGTTTTTATTTATTTATTTTTCTGCTCTTTTGCACGCCAATATCTCTACCTTTACATAACCATCTGATCATTTATCACTCCAGTGTTAATCTGCATAATTGTAATTATTTGCCTACCTTCTCATGCCTTTTGCACACAATGTATATATAGACTCCCCTTTTTTCTACTGTGTTATTGACTTGTTAATTGTTTACTCCATGTGTAACTCTGTGTTGTCTGTTCACACTGCTATGCCTTATCTTGGCCAGGTCGCAGTTGCAAATGAGAACTTGTTCTCAACTAGCCTACCTGGTTAAATAAAGGTGAAATAAAAAATAAAATAAAAAGTCCAGTCCAGCTTGGTTCAGCTCAGTAGTGTGGAAAGCACATCTTTGTCCTGCTCTGTGAGAGAGAAGCCAGTCCACAAACCTGAAGCACCATCATGGTCTTCCCCCACCCCCTCATCGTCGCTCAGGTCAGACAGCTCTTGAAGAAGATCAGCATCATCGTCATCCTCCTCGTCAGAGCCTCCCTTTTTGTCTGGCAAGAAGAAAGAGAAATCCAATATCAAGTAACAGTTACTACTCCTCATTAGCTTTGACTTGGTTTTAATCAGATCGGGGTTTCCGTATGGAAAATGTGCTGCCGGATATTTGACCGACAACATTTCATTTACCGGACAGTATAGAAATTTACCGGATATGCACTGGGTGCATAACCTGATTAGGGGTTCCACCCACGGTGATCAGAAATACAGAAATCACATTTAGAATATGGTTATTCATATTAACAGAACATGCAAGTTGAGGATTCAATGATGTGCGGTCCTTCTTAACGAATTCGGATGTGCACTTTGAACATGTTAGAATAACTGTCCACATTTACTTTTCCTCAGCCAACAAGACGAGTAACAAAACAGCAAAATCACTAGTCTTTGTCAATCTACTAGAAAAGTTTAGGCTACCTATTCTATTGGTCAGTTTGTCGAGAAAGAAATAGTCTATTCCAAACCGACTCTGGGACAGCTGTGGGACGATAAGATGAAAATTCATACAACCAGTACATATAAAATAAAAACAAAAAATGCAATGAATCTGATGCAACAGATCAGAACGTTTAGCAATTCTTTTTTAAATAAACTATTATTTATTCACATTATAAGAGCAGAAATGAACATAAGGTAGTAGACTTCACACAAATGTTCGTTCCATAACGCAATTAGCGGGAAAACACCATTGCCAAACGGGCAATGCACAAGCGAGCGGCTTCATGTGACAGATGAAAATATCAGTTTAGAAAGACCGAAGATCTAATAGGCTATTTTGAAGCAAGGTAAGACATGCCTCATAATATGCATTAAAACATTCAGGTTTCAAACAATTAAGTAGGTTTTCAAAATGCATACTGCCTCCAGCTCATTACAATGTGGTGTGATGCGCTGATGAAGCCTGCCTTCCCCTGCCATTTGATGCCGCGTTCAAAACATCTGGGAACTTGAGGGCCTTCCGGGTGGCTCAGCTGATCCAGGTTCGATCCCGGGCTGTGTCGCAGCCGGCCGTGACCGGGAGACCCATGAGGCGGCGTCCGGGTTAGGGGAGGGTTTGGCAGGTTGGGATGTCCTTGTCCCATCGCACTCTAGCGACGCCTATGGCGGACCGGGCGCATGCACGCAGACACAGTCGCCAGTTGGACGGTGATTCCTCCGACAAATTGGTGCGGCTGGCTTCTGGGTTAAGCGTTAGGTGCGGCTTGGCAGGGTCGTGTTTCGGAGGACGTATGGCTCTCGACCTTAGCCTTTCCCAAGTTCCTACAGGAGTTGCAACGATGGGACAAGACTAACTACAAATTGGATATCAAGAAATTGGGGAGAAAAAGGGGCACTTACGACTTCAGTGCATTCAACTGAAAAAATAAATAAAAATAGCAGCGACTGGAGAGAAAAGTTTTGAACGGTCATCCAATTCGGGAACTGTCTTCTTTCCCAGTTGTCTTGAAAGCACCACAAGATGCTGCAGCAGCTCTTGTGCTGTCTGTTCGACTCAAAGGATCAATATCTGTATGCTGTACGCCAGAGATCATCAACTAGATTCAGCCGCAGGCCAATTTTTTCTTGAGCAGATGGTTTGGGGGCCAGAACATAATTACAAATCATTTGTAGATGGAAAATTGACCTCAAGATGGCCAAACAGATAAGAGTATAATGTTTGACTAAAACAATCATTTCAAACGCTGCTTACATTTGTAGACGATCTTGTTTCTCTCTATTATGTGTGGGAATAATTGGGAACAGATTTCTTAAAATCACTTGGAGCTGATTTCCCAGTGTCCTAAGTCTATTATGTCAAACAATAAAATATATATATATATATATTTAAATGTGCTCCTTGGGGGCAAAACTACCCGCCAGTTGGGGAACCCTGCTCTACGGGTGTGATAAATAAGATACATCATGAATATACTGTACATATGCGCCAATATAATTAAACAAAATTATGTAAATCAACCAATAAGTATGACCAGTCAAATGCATTTCCATTGACTGGCATTTCCATCCATGAATAGGCAAAAAAGCATAATTTTGCAACGGGAGGTAGTTTCACGAGCCAATGTTAACTAGTGTTAACACAATGACTGGAAGTTAATCGTATCTACTAGCATGCTGGCAGTTACCATAGACTTCCAGAAATTGCGCTCTAACGCTAGTTAGCAGCTTCCTTCAAACTACATAAAAAAATTGTATCCACAAGTTCAATTTAGTCTGCGGAAGTAGATAAAGGGCTTCAATGCCAAAATCCTGAAGTATCCTTTTAATTAAGAATCTCAGATTATGAGTCCTGATACATGATCAGTTTTCATTTTGGATCATAATTAATACGTTTACATGAACAGAGGAGACCTGATCCTAGATCATGCTTTATGAATATGGGCCCAGAAGTGTACACATGCAGGCAGGTAGGTAGCATCTAACCACCTTGGAATTGCCTATTACCTGCATGGTGATGGAGCTGAGAATGCATTACTCATGACAGTTTACCACAGCCAATTTCACACATCTTACACTCAGTTGCTGCCTAAATATATAAAATGGAGATAGCAGGCAGGCTTCACTTCAGACAGCTACAAATTCCTTCTGTAAAATAGGTGAGTCTGTCTTGTGTGTGTGTGGCAGAGGCCACTGCAGAGTGGTCCCTGAGCTTTAAAGTAGGGTTTGATAAGATGTTGGTAGCCAGGAGGAGAGAGGCAGACACTTCAATTGCCACACTCCCAACACTTACTACTAAGAGCATATTGACCACACACACCGATACACAGTGAGCTACCTAGAATGACCAATCAAAATGTATTTATTGGTATTTCCATCAATGAATAGGCAAAAAAAAACTACTTTCTTCTCCGGCGGAAATAGTATATCGGCTTTTCTGTTTATTTTTTTATTGTCCAAAAGCCAGCCAGCCGATTGACCCACCCACCACCGGTCTGGGGTTGAGGTCGAAAATATACAGGTTAGGAAAAGTAATAATTCCACGCGAAAGCATTTGAAAATAAACAAAACTAAATTCATGGGACCTGCGCCATTGCTGATTCTACAGGATAAGGGTTGAAAATGTGACCAGCAGTTGGGAAATCAAGAAATAAAGCGGATGTAGATCATTTGAAAAATGTTTAAATGAATAGAATGACAGGAAAATAGTTACGCTATGTGTTTGTTGAGTAGTTAGCTGAACTTCACTACGATTGCAGTTATTTTTTTCACTTTGATGGCAAGCTTTCAGTACTGCTAACATTCACTTCCAGTCATTTTCGCTTGCATTGCTGATACAATGGTTTAGAATTCTTGGGATATTAGAATCCTAATCTTAACCTGTATATTTTCGACCTAGACTGGGGTTGTGAGGGACAGCAGGATCTACATGCCTGTCTGCCCCCAAACGACCTGAAGGACTTGACACCCCACAATAACAACAAGACACATTCATAGAAACCAGTCTTCTCCTCCCCTCACACTTTCCTCCTCTTCATCTCCACCACTGGGGAATCTCAGCTGACTCCAACCAACCACAGTTTGGTAAGCTGCCCAAAGGTTGGAAGGTTGTCAAGGGCTGGAGGGTGGGTTGGTTGGTTTGTGTGTGCGGAGGACATGCGGGGGCAGCCAGTTAAGCCCTGGGAGCTGGAGGGAAGCGGAGGGGGGAGTAGGGGAAGTACTGGGGAGCGGCCACCTCTGGCTGTTCCGGTGAGCTGGTTTGAATTAGGAACCCCCACCGGGATCCAAGCCTGTGCTTCCTGAGAGAGAGAGAGAGAGAGAGAGAGAGAGAGCGCAAGGGGACGTGCCGCCGGGGCGAGGTGGGCCCGCGGCTTGCCGGCAGCTGCCCGCCCATTTGCGGAAACTCTCCCTACAATGAGGACCAGATGAAAAGAAAATCCCCTACCGCCCCCTCACTCTCTCCTTCCGACCTCTAAGGTTGTCCAACTGTAAAGCTGTAAAAGAGGACTCCTGCCCTGCCCGTGTCCTGTGGATGACCCAGAGCAGAGGGCCAGACACACAGGGCTTAAAGGAAGACAGGAGTGACAGCTGCACTCAGCTGAGAGTGAGAAAGGGAGAGAGAAATATAGAAGGATAGAGGAGAGAGAGAAATATAGGAGAAAGAAATATAGGAGAGAGAGATAAGTAAACTGCAACTAATTGGATAGAGCATGTCTTGCTGGGAGGGCAGCATGGCTACATTGAGGTCAGTTGTACATTCCCTCAGAATGAGCCATTGATTGGATCAGGATTCACGAACATCGACTTCAATACTGCTTACACTCAGAGTAGAGAAGTAACGTACTATCTCAAAAAGAGCGAGCCCAAAAATTCATCCCGGAAGGGATGAGGAGCTGTATCCTTGCCATATAGGCGCTTAATTGTGTCCTACAGTGTGTGAGTGTGTGTTAGAGAGTGTGCTTCTGTGCTGTTGGCCAACAGTCTGTAGATCAGGGTTCCCTAACTGGTGGTTTTATGTGGTACCCAAGTTTTCTGAGCGATTATTTATTGTTGGACATAAGACTAAAAAACCACCAGGAAATCAGCTCCAAGTTACTTGAATATAAAAAATCTGTTCCTAAGTATTCCCACACATGATTGTATACAAATATAAGGATGGTTTGAAATGATTTGGTTTTAAGTCAAAATGTATATATGTTAGGGCTTATTGCGGTTAATTTGCAGTATAAACATTATTTGTAATTATGTTCCTGCACATGGACCATCCGCTCAATAAAAATAAAAATCCCATGGCTGAATCTAGTTGACGATGCCTGCTGTAGATGGACTCTGTGCAACTCAATGCAGCCTCCTAATGGCCAAGACATGCATAGGACCCTCAAGCATGCGCATCATCAGGTGAGAGACACTACTGGGAGTCTTTACTGGCCAACTCTAACAGGAAATGTAGTGAGACAATTTGGCAACAGGAAACCAAAATGAGTGTTTCTTACTGGACAGGTCCAAGTCATCCCTCTTGGTTTTGAAATGTTATCCTTCCAATTGGTATGTAATGAACAGGACCCAGCTGTGTATGTAAATGGGGTTACCTTTGACTTTGAGTCCTCCGTCGTCATCGGAGTCGCTGTCGGACTCAAAGAGATCCTTGAACTCCTTCTTGTCCACAGCCTTCTTCTCCTGAATTTTCCTGCGTTTGATCTCAGGGAGGTCCAAGTCTTCCATCTTAAATGAGAGAGGAAATGTCAATATGCAGCTCCACTTCAAAATGTAGTGACATGGAAAACTTAGTCAAAAGAAATGATTTGGGACCACATGACAATGAGACCATTGCTCAAGATCCAGATGATGCAGCAAAGTCGCTTACAAAACACTTTAAACATTTAGGCCATATTTACTTCCTAAAAACCACTGGAAACTGGGAACCGCCCCCATTGAAAACAAATAAAAAGGGTCAAATTCTTCAAAAATGTTTGCATACAACCTTGAACATTTCCACCAATTTCCCACTGATATCAATGCATTATCTTACTCAAACCTTCAAGTTACATGTATCGTTTGTAAAAAATAGGATGGGGACGTTTGTTGAATTTGGATGAAAGTCCTGAAAATACTTTTATCTTAAAACAGTTGGTATGTAGGTGTGTGTGTGTCTGATAGTTACCCTCTCCTTCCCAGAGATCTCCAGCTGGATCTCCTTCTCCCTTAGCTTCTTCCACTGGCTGAAGTACCTGGTGAGGGGCGTCCCCTCCTCCTCAGTCTGCTTCTCCCACTTCGCCTGCACACACACACACACACACGTTACATAGCCACTCTGTATTTGTTGGGGCTGGGAATTGCCAGGGACCTCACGATACTTAGATGCCGATATGATGTATTGTGATTCGCACAATTCTATATGTATTGCGATCCGATATTGCAATTTGATATTCCATGCATATTGATCACTATAGGTCTGCTGCAGAGAGAGCATGAGAAAACACGGTTTGATCAGTCAGGGACATTAGTGCTTAAAACATGTTGACTCACTATTTAAAAAGATGTCAAACAAGCTATAGGATGAAAAATACAGGCTTTTTGGTGCAGGCACAGCAGACTAGCGCTAGCTAACACTACCTAGAATAAACCCCACTCCTCACCCTTTTTTAATCGATACTTGGGAGTTCAAGTATCAATATAATAAGGGAAGACGGGTTTTGAGCTACTACTGACGAGACGGATCTCAGTTTATTCCTTTCCGAGGCGTATCGACATTGATTTAATCTAAATGTCTGGGTATTGTGGTGTACTTTCACTTCAATTTATACTGAACAAAAATATAAAAACGTAACATGTAAAGTGTTGATCCCATGTTTCATGAAGTGAAATACAAGATCCCAGAAATGTTCTATATGCACAGAAAGCTTATTTCTCCCCAAATCTTTGTATATTTTTATTTCACCTTTATTTAACCAGGTAGGCAAGTTGAGAACAAGTTCTCATTTACAATTGCGACCTGGCCAAGATAATGCAAAGCAGTTCGACACATACAACGACAGAGTTACACATGGAGTAAAACAAACATACAGTCAATAATACAGTAGAAACAAGTCTATATACGATGTGAGCAAATGAGGTGAGATAAGGGAGGTAAAGGCAAAAAAAAGGCCAAGGTGGCAAAGTAAATACAATATAGCAAGTAAAACACTGGAATGGTAGATTTGCAGTGGAAGAATGTGCAAAGTAGAAATAAAAAATAATGGGGTGCAAAGGAGCAAAATAAATAAATACAGTAGGGAAAGAGTTAGTTGTTTGGGCTAAATTATAGGTGGAAATTGTTGTGCACAAATTTGTTAGTGAGCATTTCTCCTTTGGCAAGATAATCCATCCACCTGACAGGTGTGGCATATCAACAAGCTGATTAAACAGCATGATCATTACACAGGTGCAGCTTGTGCTGGCGACAATAAAAGGCCACTAAAACACAGTTGTGTCACAACACAATGCCACAGATGTCTCAAGTTTAAGGATTGTGCCGTTGGCAAGCCGACTACAGGAATGTCCATCAGAACTGATTGCAGAGAATTTAATGTTAATTTCCGATAAGCCGCCTCCAACGTCGTTTTAGAGAATTTGACGGTACGTTTAACCGGCCTCGCAACCACATGTAACCAAGCCTGCCCAGGACTTCCACATCCGGCTTCTTCACCTGCAAGATCGTCTGAGACCAGCTGATGAAACTGTGGGTTTGCACAATCGAAGAATTCCTGCACAAACTGTCAGAAATTGCCCCAGGGAAGCTCGCCTGCGTGCTCGTCATCCTCACCAGGGTCTTGACCTAATTGCAGTTCGGCAAATGCCGAATGGCATGCTGGAGAAGTGTGCTCTTCATGGATGAATCCCAGTTTTAACTGTACCCGGCAGATGTCAGACAGCGTGTATGGCTCTGTGTGGGCGAGCGGTTTGCTGAAGTCAACGTTAGGAACAGAGTGCCCCATGGTGGCAGTGGGGTTATAGTATGGGCAGGCATAATCTACAGACAATGAACACAATTGCATTTTATGTATGGAAATTTGAACGCATAGAGATACCGGGATGAGATCCCGAGGCCCATAGTCGTGCCATTCATCCGCCGCCATCACCTCATGTTTCAGCATGATAATGTACGGCCCAACAGCCTGATCAACTCTATACGAAGGATATGTCGTGCTGCATGAGGCAAATGGTGGTCAGAGCGACAGAGAGCGAGAAGAGAAGCTGAAAGAGGAGACTGGAGAATCTACGCCAGCCCTTCCCCTAAAGGTCTTTGCGGATGGTATTGATCAGGCCAAATAGGATTATCTGATCTCCAAATCCAATAGAGCGTATAGACCGCAGCTTCCTTCGTCGGTTAGCTAAACCTATTTACGACAATTTGCAGTGGCGGTTATTAGGCTGGGCCCCAGCACAAAGAGGAGAGGACAGGACGTGAACAGAAAGACCCAGTGCTTTTGTAAACACTTCAAACCCAGACAAAACAATGCTATGGGATTAGTTTTGAGTATTTGGCACAGCTGTTCCCTCACACCTAGTCTACCTACTCTAGATGATGGCAAAAACCTTTCGCTCAAAACTGTACAAAAAAAGCAAAAAGCAAAAAAAAGCATAGGCCTACCAAGAAAAAACTATCTTCAGGCTTCAGTTGAGGACCATTGAAATGTGATCTGTGTTTGGGTGTCTGGGGCCCACTGCAGCCGGAACAGGGGCTGGCCTCTACCCCGGCAAGCATGGGGACGGATGCCATGGCGAAAGGCTCCTCTGGGCTGGGAGCCGTGGCGACAGGCGCTGCCTCCGGTGCCACGCTGTCCGTCTCTCAGTCTCTGGCAGTGTGCGTACACATACACACACACTTCTCCCAGGCTAAATTACACACAGCGACATCCCCTCTTTCATTTCACTCAAATCTTTAGCACGTGTGCAAGGCACTCAGCCAGGATCGGAGGCGCAACGCAGCCTGGGAAGGGTGTGTGCTTGGTGGGGCAAGGTGGAGTGCATACGGTGAGAGGAAAACTCACACAGGAATAGGCATTTCCGCCCCACACACACCCCCAATAATTTCCCCTCATTAAGTCTGTGAGGCTGGTTCAAACCTATAAAGGAGGGTCTAATGACCACAGCGCTGTCCTTTAACTAGCGTCACAGTGTTCACCTAGGGATGTCTCCTCCCGCATCCCTCCCTCTACCTCGGCTTCCTACTCAGGTTTCACTGCAGCAGCCGCTAAGTGTGTGTAGCCTCTTATCTCCCCACTGTCTGTGTGTGTAAAAGACACAGCCAGAGGAGAGGTCAGGGGGTTAAGGGTCAGGGGGCACATGATGGTTAAACGCTCTAGGCTGGTGGAGACCTTCACAGGCACTTCCTACGGGAGCTCGCCCAGGATTGGCGTATGCATGTGTTTTTTTGGAAGGGGGTGTAGGAGCTCCAGGCAGCTCCCCAGCAGACCGGTGTGTGTGTGTAAAAACAATAAGTTGGAATCCAACAACCAACGCAACTCAATAATCAACTGTTGATGAACCATCACATAATTGAAGAAGTTCAGTTTGCTGGCTGCTGAAAATCTCAATTTAATCATGAAACCTTATGTATGTACTGGGTGAATGTCTATATATTTGAGGAAGCAGAGGCACTGATGGGAAAGAAGTGTGTGTGTGCACGCGCCCGCGAGCAGGTGAGGTGAAATGAGGGCTCTGGAACAGCAGCCCAGAAGACCAGGCACAGACAGGCTCAGTTGCTCACGGGCAGGCACACACACACACACACAGCCAAACTCACCACGGCGGCTGCGTCGGCCACTCCAAAGGCGGCCCTCTGTCTCCGGGCTGTGATGTGGCCGCTGTTCTCCTGTACCTTCTCCAGCAGCTGGCGGATCTGCTTGCAGTAATTGGCCACTTTGCATTCCTTCAGGAACGCTTTCAGCTGTGGAGCAGCAGAGGAGGTAGAAAGGAGGGGGGGGGGGGGGGGGGGGGGGGGGGGGGGGGGGGGGAGAGTGAAAAGCGGTATATAATCACCTAGTCTGGTGCTTGTCTTTCCCCTCTGCACCGTCACTACTTTATGCCCAGCACGTGTGTTTGTGTGTGTGGCAACAGTAAAAACTGGAGTAGAAGAGGAAAAGTCATGCGTTGTTTGCTTTGTTGAGGGCAGACTATTGTTTCCTTGGTCTTTCGGCATAGCTTGTAGAGGAGCTCGCCTCCCACCCACCCACTGCTGGCTGTCTCTGACAGGAAGTGGGCTCAGTGGTTGGTCACAGGGCCGTAAAAACAACGGCAAGCCGGTGGAACCATTAAAGGTCAGCACAGACACACTTTACTCTTCAACCCCCTCTGTCTCGCCCTCTTTTTCCATCTGGTCTACTCACTATAAGACCAAGTCAAGTTTCTTGCCGCCTTGTGTTTGCTGTAGAGAAAGGCTAGCAGCTAAGATTATTATTATTTTTTTTTACTTGATAGTCAACAACACCTAAAAATGTTTGAGTTAGTATGTTGAATAGCTGACCATTTACCAAATGTGTAGAATAAAATGTCCACATACTGATGTCCGAAAATCTGAATCAGTCGCTGATCAGGAGAAGAAAATCAAAACGTGTTTTTGCTTCCAGGGCCAGTTGCCTATCCCTGGCTTAGGGTATGGACATTATGCCATTGCATCAACTGGTGAAGTGGTTATATTAGCTGACTAGGGGTGGAGAGAAGAGGAGAAGGAGCTGGTATTACCTGGATGATGGTGGGCAGGGCCAGCTCTGGGAAGCCGATGGAGCAGGCCTGAGAGTGGAAGTACTCCAGGATCAGGTCATACACCTGCTCTATCAGCCCATCCTGAAACAACACAAAAGTATACAAATCAGAAAAGAAAAACCGAAGGGACCACACACACAAATGTGACACTCATATTAACATTCAAGAGGCTTGTTGGGATAAAGGAGGGGAGTTGATCTGTGAGAAGACATGTGCAAACATTGAGCTAGATTACAGGGACACCTCAGCGCACTAACGCCACACCTCAGGTTAAGTCTCAAACACACACTTTACAGATCGCAGCTATTTATGTGAGTACAGCCGTCAGTACAGACTGGATTTACCTGACGGATCCGATTATCTCTAAGCGGTCACCTGCGGTCTGCCACCTGATGCTGCATTCCCCATGGCTCTGTGCTAACCCCAGTGGATACTCCACCGGCCACACACCCACACTTAACCCCCTAAACGATTTGGCATGGGTCCGCCAACACGGCAGCAATAACATGGAATGCTACAGAAGCAAAGCAAAAAAGGATATGAGACCCATTTCAGATCTATTATAGTACTAATTTCTGTACTGTAGGTCACATACAGCCTACTGTAGTCAGACACTCTACTTGGTCTAATGGTCAGACAGGTGTTAATTTAGCCATATCTGGCAGTAGCAAGGGTGAGTCACCAGGCACCGACTGCACGTTAGCAATTGGTGGAGCCGGTGGCATTGGTTGCCCCTGGCAACAGCACCGAAAGCCAGTCCTGACCAGCGGAGTGCAAGGGATAATCCCAGAGGGCCGTGTGGCAATCCTCTTGGCTTGGTCAGAGCCCCTTACGTCGGATTTTGCCCGCTGCCCTCAATCCCCTTATGCACACACGGTGGGTAACACTGTGTCAGGGAGGAGTGAAACCACATTAACTAGTAGGGCCTAGACATGGAGTTGATCGGCTGTTCTTGTTGCCACGCGTTAGAATGCTATCGTTATTCTATTACAGTGACACAGACAACAGGTTGAGTAGTGCGCCGTAATCTAATCTGGCATGTTTCCAAATACATTTGTTTTATTTGAGGGAGGGTGGAATTAAGGGGAATTGCATAATGGCCGTAATACTAAATAAATTCTTACTGATTAGGCAAGGTAGCCGTCTAGGACTTACAACCAAGACAGCAAAGATGTGAAACTAAATGTGCTGATGCAGGACAACAAGACACACTTTCACAGCTCCCCTGCAGATTGATCTTTGGAGGACATGCTACTTTCAACCTGTAGACTTAGGCCCCTCCTACAATAGACATCCTAAGCTAGTCACACATGTTCTCTAAACACCCGAAAATAGCTAGGGCTAAGAGATATTCATGACCTCTCTGACCTCCAGCAATCCTTGTACTAAAGGTGCCAAGCCACACCATTGTAGGCGCTTCCACAATCTCGGCAACCATTGGAAAACAGGTGCATCACCATTAAGCTTTCCAAAACCAGTCACAGAAACAACCCAGTTAAAGGAGAGGTGCACAGACAATACACATGTCTAATTAGTGGTAGCCTAACCGAAGTCTTCATTGAGATGATTAAAGTATCAAGACGTAAATTGGCATGAGAAGATACTAAATTGACCACTAGGTGCTTGAGGACACAACTAGACTTACCTGTTAAAAACGAACAATACCATATAAATCTCGTAATAGAATTCAAAAGGTATTGACCCTATCACTTTCCATACATGTTTGCCCACGGAAGAAGTGGTCAGAACGTTAATTTCTGGACCGGAATGACAAAACATTTAGGAGATAGAGGTGCTCTAAGTTTACCTATTTTGTACACCCCACCCTACCATAAAGCATCCATGTCTTCATCACTGGAAAATATGTTGAATTTGACATAATTTAAAAGCGTAAAACAGTTGTCAATTCTTATTACCTGAAAAAGTTTCTTTTTTAAAAAATATAAAAATGTAATTTTTTAAACCTTTAATGTCAATTACCTAAAAATTGCTCTTGAAAACAGAGTGGGTGTCATTTCAATCATAGACATAAAATTAATAGAAGTGACCCATGCATTCAGACCACTGAAATTTTGATGGTACACCATTTCAATTTAAATGTTTACTTTTAATTAGTACCACAAAGGGTCCACCCACCGCAAAACATCAACTTAAAATGGTCATGTCTGTTCTATTATCTATATTTCTATGATTTCAATAGGTTTCATATGGAGTCTTGACAGTATCATTTAAAACAGATATTCCCATTCAAGCCAACATTCTCTGATGTGTGGACCTTCAACCAACTTTGTGGTACCACGCTGAAATAGAAAATATATTATTCCCATTTTAGTACATTTATCAGCCAAAACATGACACCCACCCTGTATTCAAGAGCACCGATGTAGGGTACAACACAAAAGCCTTAGATGATGTAAAACAGGTTAAGCTACAACATACAGTGCATTCAGAAAGTATTCAGACCCATTGACCTTTTCCACATTTTGTTACGTTACAGCCTTATTCTAAAATTGATTAAATTAAAAAAAAAAAAAATTCTCCCTTAATCTAAATGTTTTTTGTAAATTTTTACTTGCGTAAATCTCACATTTAGGTAAGTATTCAGCTCCTTTACTCAGTACTTTGTTGAAGAACCTTTGGCAGCGATTACAGCCTCGAGTATTCTTGGGTATGACGCTACAAAGCTTGGCACGCCTGAATTTGGGGAGTTTCTCCTATTCTTCTCTGCAGATCCTCTCAATCACTGTCAGTTTGGATGTGGAGCTTCGCTGCACAGTTGCTTTCAGGTCCCTGGTACAGGTTTTCATCAAGGATCTCTCTGTGCTTTGCTCCGTTCATCTCTCCCTCGATCCTGACTGGTCTCCCAGTCCCTGCTGCTGAAAAACATTCCCACAGCAGGATGCTGCCACCACCATGCTTCTCCAAACGTGATGCTTGGCATTCAGGCCAAAGAGTTCAATCTTGGTTTGATCAGACCAGAGAACCTTGTTTCTCATGGTCAGAGTCCTTTAGGTGCCTTTTGGCAAACTCCAAGCAGGCTGTCATGTGCCTTTTACTGAAGAGTGGCTTCTGTCTGGCCACTCTACCATAAAGGCCTGATTGGTGACATGCTGCAGAGATGGTTGTCCTTCTGAAAGGTTCTCCCATCTCCACAGAGGAACCCTTGAGCTCTGTCAGAGTGACCATCGGGTTCTTGGTCACCTCCCTGACCAAGGCCCTTCTCCCCCGATTTCTCAGTTTGGCAGGGTGGCCAGCTCTAGGAAGAGTCTTGGTGGTTCCCAACTTCTTCCATTTAAGAATGATGAAGGCCACTGTTCTTGGGGACCTTCAATGCTGCAGAAAAATGTTGGTACCCTTACCCAGATCTGTGCCTCAACACAATCCTTTCTCGGAGCTCTACGGACAATTATTTTAACCTCATGGCTTGGTTTTTGCTCTGACATGCACTGTCAACTGTGGGACCTTACATAGACAGGAGCTCAATTTTGAGACTTATAACAAAGAGTCTGAGTACTTAACCTCTTTGATCTCTAGGGGCGCTATTTCATTTTTGGATAAAAAACGTTCCCGTTTTAAGCGCGATATTTTGTCACGAAAAGATGCTCGACTATGCATATTCTTGACAGTTTTTGAAAGAAAACACTGAAGTTTCAGAATCTGCAAAGATATTGTCTCTAAGTGCCCCAGAACTCATTCTACAGGCGAAACCAAGATGATGCGTCAACCAGGAAATGAGCAGATTTCTGAAGCTCTGTTTTCCATTGTCTCCTTATATGGCTGTGATTGCGCAAGGAATGAGCCTACACTTTCTGTCGTTCTCCCAAGGCGTTAGCAGCATTGTGACGTATTTGTAGGCATATCATTGGAAGATTGACCATAAGAGACTACATTTTCCAAGTGTCCGCCTGGTGTCCCTGCGTCGAAATTGGAGCGTAAAGCCAGGTGCAATTATTTTTCCATTTGAGAGCAAGGAGAAACCAGGCTTCCAGGAAGGATATATCATTGAAGAGATATGTGGAAAAACACCTTGAGGATTGATTCTAAACCACGTTTGCCATGTTTCAGTCGATATTATGGAGTTAATTTGGAAAAAAGTTCGCGTTTTGAGGGCTGAATTTTCTTTTTTTTTTTTTTGTTAGCCAAATGTGATGTACAAAACTGAGCTATTTCTAATACACAAAGAATCTTTTTGGAAAAACTGAGCATCTGCTATCTAACTGAGAGTCTCCTCATTGAAAACATCAGAAGTTCTTCAAAGGTAAGTTATTTTATTTGAAGGCTTTACTTGTTTTTGTGATAGTTGCCTGTTGCCCGCTAAATGCTACGCTAGCTAGCTACTGTTACACAAATGATGTTGATGTTGAATGTTGAAAAGCATATTTTGAAAATCTGAGATGACAGTGTTGTTAACAAAAGGCTAAGCTTGAGAGATAGCATATTTATTTCATTTCATTTGCGATTTTCATGAATAGTTAACGTTGCGTTATGGTAATGAGCTTAGGTCTATAAATAGAATCCCGGATCCGGGTTTGGTCGTCGCAACAGGTTAAGTAAATAAGGTATATTTTTTTATTTTAATAAATGTGCAACAATTTCTAAAAAACTGTTTTTCGCTTTGTCATTATGGGGTATTGTGTGTAGATTTGAGGAAGAAAAATGTAATCCATTTCAGAGTAATGCTGTAAAGTAACAAAATGTGGAGGTCAAGGGGTCTGAATACTTTCCCAATGCACTGTATTTGAAATTAAGATTTTTTTCATTTACACGTTTTTAGATAATTGACATTCAAGGTTAACCTTTCGCGTGTAGGGGGCAGTATTTTTGTTTTTGGCTAAAAAACATACCCATTTGAAACTGCCTATTTCTCAGCCCAGAACCTAGAATATGCATATAATTAGATTAGTCAGATTAGGATAGAAAACTCTAAAGTTTCCAAAACGGTAAAAATATTGCCTGTGAGTATAACAGAACTGATATTGCAGGCGAAAACCTGAGGAAAATCCAATCAGAAAATTCCTCTTATTTTGAAACCTCTCTGTTCCTATGCATGCCTATCCTCCATTTAAAGATATATCAACCATATTCATTTATCTATGGCTTCCCCAAGGTGTCAACAGTCTTTAGACATAGTTTCAGGCTTTTATTTTTGAAAAATGAGCATGAAAGATCACATTGCGTAAGTGGATAGGTGGGGGCTCTCAGAGTGAGTTTTGCGCTACAGAGTAAAGCGGCCATTGTTTCTCCCGGTGTTATTGAAAAACCTACACACCCGGTTGATATATTATCGAATATATATTTTAAAAACAACCTGAGGATTGATTATAAAAAAAACGTTTGACATGTTTCTGTGGACATTCTGGATATTATTTGGAATTCGTCTGTGTTGTGGTGACTGCTCTTTCCTGTGGATTTCTGAACATAACGCGACAAACAAACAGAGGTATTTTGGGTATAAAAATTATATTTATGGAACAAAAGGAACATTTGTTGTGTAACTGGGAGTCTTGTGAGTGAAAACATCCGAAGATTATCAAAGGTAAACAATTAATTTGATTGCTTTTCTGATATTCGTGACCTAGCTACTTAATGCTTAGTGTACATAATGTTATGTTATGCTATCGATAAACTTACACAAACGCTTGGATTGCTTTCGCTGTAAAGCATCATTTCAAAATCTGAGATGACAGGTGGATTAACAAAAGGCTAAACTGTGTTTTGCAATATTGCACTTGTGATTTCATGAATATGAATATTTTTTAGTAATATTATTTGACTATTCAGCGGTTGCTGACGGAAATGTTCCCGCTAACGGGATGGGTAGCGTCAAGAAGTTAAAAAAGACAATTTATATAAATTCTCTAGAAATATTCAAATAGTTTGACAACGCTGTTAGTAACCTTTTAAAATTATATCAATCACAACCGATTATCTTTTCCAGTGATAAAGACCATGCATGTCTCATGGTATGGTGGGGTATGTAAAACGGGTCAACTTTTAGCACCTTAATCTCATAAATGTTTGGGCATTCAGGTCCAAAAAGTCACTTTCTGAACAGTTGTAGAAATGAGTAAATATGGAAGGTTTTGTTCAAATCAAAAGAGGTGCTGTCAAAAAGTGATTGAATTCAAATGGATTTACCCAGTTCTAAGGCTACTCCTGCCGCAAATAATACATGCTAACTAAGCTAGCAGTACTCCCCCCAGTCTAGGTCTTCTCCTGTGGCAGACAAGCCTAGTTAGCTGGCATGCTAAGCTAGCAGTACTCACCCTGTAGGCCTTCTCCTGCATGTTGGTGTTGCTGAGCTTCAGGATAACATCAAATTTGATGGGCTTCACACTCATCCGGCCAGGCTTCTTGTTGAAGTCCACCTGATGGATGATCTAAACAACAAGCAATGAACACAAAATTAGTGCATTCAGAAATCATGCAACATTTGCAAAGACATGACACAGATTACACAACGTGAAAACAGAACAGCGACAGTGCCCTCAAACACACAAGCCAGACCTCCACATCATTTGGTTATCATTCCATGGCTTGTCTCATGGAAAAAAAATCACTCAGACTCCTGACAATAGAGACTCGTAAATGTTCAACGTAAAGATATAGCCAAAGTAAAGCTTAAAAAGGCATAGTATGTAAGTGTATATTTGTGTTTTTACCTATATTTTGTACATCTCACTGTGCGTGTTTAGGTGCGATAGATAGGCCTAGCCCTGTATATTATCTTGTGTTTTTACGTATTGCTGTGTGTGTGAGGTCGTTGGTACCAGGCGAGTGGAGCGCTCTTGGCCCAGTCTGTCTGTACAAACATCGGATGTGGTGGCGGTCTGCGGGGGAGCCAGGGGGGAAGTGGGAAGGCATGGGTCAGCCCTGATACAGAGGGAGCCACTGGAGCAGGAAGCACCAAATCATATATACCACCCCCCTTGGAGAGACGCACGCACACACACGAGTATGTGTGGTGTGCATGGACGTGTGTGTGTGTGTAGTCTGTGTTATTGTATATGGTGTGTGCGCGCATTTTAGTGAGTGTTGACCTCCTGCAGTAAGCTAGCATGAGAACGGCAGTAAGGAGGCAACAGCTTGTCTGTCCTTGTGGAGGGGGGGGTCACCGTGATGGTCTAGAGTGCGTACACGTGTGTGTAGTCTGACCAGAGCGATAAAGACATGGCTGTGGTTTACGCTCTGCTCCTAAAGCGCTCTGCAGACCACATCGTTTCTGCCTATGGCGCAGCCGTCCACCCACAGCAGACACAAACACACACGGAGGAGCATAACGTGGTTGGGTCTGCTGCTCCAATTAAAACCGTAGCAGCGAGCACCTCAGCCTCGCTTTTCTCTAACGAGGGGAACAGTAAAAGAGAAGACAGGAAATGGAGTGTCACAAATAAACACTGTGTGCTGCTAGGGGGTCTTGGAGTGTGTGTGTGTGTGTGCTGGGGTGGGGGGGTGGACGGCTGCGCTATAGGCAGAAAGGATGTGGTCTGCAGAGAGCTTTAGGAGCAGAGTGTAAACCACAGCCTTGTCTTCATCGCTCTGGTCAAACCGTCCACACAACACGGTGACCACTCCCACAAGGCCAAGCGGTCGCTTCCATACTGCCGTTCTCACGCTAGCTTACCACTAGTGGTGCACGAGTCCCGGATATTTTGACTCTTGCTCGACTCCCAAAACAAGCTGAAACGGATGCGCGCACACACAAACACACCACCTCATTATAAAAGACTACATTTGCATTCTAGAGGATTGACAAGAGCTTGACGCTGCCCATTTGCCTATAAAAAGCCTACTTTGTTTGAATGTAGAAGGAATATTTCCGCTGTGTGCAGCCTTGACGGATCCCATGGGATGGTGCGGCACACTCCACGCTGATAAGCCTATTCCTTGCCATGTTATAGCCCTATTCGGACGGGTATTACTAGAGACGTTGGTTGTCATTATTATCCAGGCATGTGTTATTCCAGAGGACGAGTCACACAGGATTTGTTTTTCTAAAACGGTCTCCTGTAATTCCACATTTTTTCCAAATTGAATCGCCTCTTATGTAGGCGTGAAGATATTTCAACGTCGTGTCTAGACCATAATAGGCCACACACTGATAACTTGTGCTTGCCTGCCAAATGTATAGGGCTCCCCATAATATTTAAATTGATGAAGTGCGATCACAATCATTATTTTAGCAATCCATCCATGGTAGACGTCCTTCCTAATAACAATGCCCCACATCCTGCCGATTTGAGCTGCTGAACCGTACTTGCACTTGGCTATTTATGGATGAGAAAGTAAACTTGCCATTTTTCTAAAAGTTCAGTGGGGATGCTGCTTTGCGATCTATTGCCTAGCACAGGGCTCTCCAACCCTGTTCGTAGAGAGGTACCAGTCTGTTTTCATTAAATACTTTTTATTGCACATTTAGGCCTAATTAAACTGATGCATTTGGCAATGTTCAACTTCAATTCACTGGCACTATGAAGAATAGCTTAGCCATACTCAGTGATGGCCTAATATACACGTTAGGTGAATTTAAGAGGCATTGCTAGATACAGATTACCAAGATATAACCTATGTGCGCTGTTTTGACCATCTCTCTGCCTCCCCCACTGCTCTCTTCTCTATAAAAACACTAGTGTGCGTTTGGTCTTCGGTCTGTTGCTTGTAGAACTGCTCAGCCTACACATTGACTACCTCTGCTTTAGTGAACTAGTGCGAGACATTGCGAAATACAGCATTGCAATAGCTTAGGTCTTTCGATTACCGATGCACAGGTCTGACGGTCTGACGGATGGCCGACGTGCCTTGCTGTGCCCCTCCAGCTCTTGCTAGCTGGCTCTTTCTTTGTTGAGAAAGATGCAAGAGTGTATCCTCGAAGTAGACTACGGAAATCCGTTTACTCCGTTGCAAAAAATACTGAATCTTAGGAGTCGATTCCTAGTGGGATCGAAGCTTGACACAGAAAATGGGAGTCAACGGGCAAGGAATCTATTATTTTGGAGTTGACTCCCCAGCACAGGAGGCTAACACCCACTGACTAACAGACAGCGGATTTTTGGATTTGATTCTAGAGATCAGGGGTTGGAACCTGTTCAGAGAACAGAACCAAAACCTTTTTCAAAGCTAGTTAGGAATACTATAGTTACCACATTTCACATTGGATTTATTAACTACAAAAAAAGATAAGACGTGTTTTTAATTCTGGTGTCACTCTGCACACACAAGCTTGTTAGCTAGCTAGCTTCTTTGGTCCAATGTTAAGTCAACTATGAAGTTCAAAAACATTCAAAGTTACTCCATAGAAGCAGCTCCTCTACTAGGTATAATTCTGTGGGCCTAATTCAGATAATGCATGTCATCACAAGATGCCCAACACGTCAAGCCAAGCCTCCTCCACCCGCTCTCGTGCCAGACACTTGTCTTGCCACCACGCATGTAAACAACTCACTGAGCTATAACAAGTACTCTCACGGGGCTACTTAGCTGGCTAGATGGGGGTGGCGCAAAGGGAATTTGACCCAGTCCCCGACAAACGGACAACCCAAACATCACATAGCGTATCACTACTTTGTAAACGGCCAGGTTTGTTTTGTCCCAGAGTTTGAGGAACACCTTTTGCAAAGAGCAAATATAACGCACCAGTTTTCACAGGCTTCACTAAAGGGCTGTAACGTTACCAGAGTTGAACCTTTGCAGCCCGGCACTTGCTTTACATTTGGCCGAAGCATCTAATGATGGGGGGGAAAAAATAATGTTTTATCGATCGTTACATATCGGGATATTATTTTTAACGAGGTATCATTTTGAGATATCACATTATTTTGCACTAGTTGGTTGTACCTGCAACAAAACCCCAGTATTTCTCCTTCATAGCTTGTTCTCCAGCTTATTTTAAAGTAGGGAGCCAATTTGTTTTCAGCATCTTAATTTCCATGACTGATGAAAGCTTGTTTTCTTATGCTCTCCCTTGTCTGCTGCAGAGGGACATCTTGTGAGCAACATGTTTTGGACTTCGAATTGCAATAAAATCACAGTATCGAATCGCAATACATATCGGCACCTAAGTAGTGTTAATATCGTATCGCGAGGCCCCTGGCAATTCCCATCCCTAATAGCATCCATTGTTTGTCACAACATCCAACTATGACACTTTGCATAACAGTACACTCAGTGGCCAGTTAATTAGGTGCACCATTCACCCCATTCACAAAAAATGGTTCACTCATACAGACAGTGAGTCAAGTGGCCGTGGCTTGCCATATAAAATCAGTCAGGGGCATTCAGTTACAGTTTGATTGAATGTTAAAATGGGCAAAACGAGTGACCAGAGCGTGGTATGATAGTCAGTGCCAGGTGCACCGGTTCCAGCATCTTAGAAACGGACGGTCTTCAGAAATGACAGTGTCTAGGGTTTACCGAGAAGGACGCGACAAAGAAAAACATCCAGTCAGCGGCAGTCCTGTGGGAGAAAACAGCTTGTTGATGAGAGGTCAAAGGAAAATGGCAAGAATCACGCAAGCTAACAGGCGGGCCCACAAACAGGCAAATAAGAGCCCAGTCCACGTCGATCTCTGAGCGTCGATCCTTGTCACGGATGGGCTATTGCAGCAGACGACCACACCGGGTTCCACTCCCATCAGCTAAAAACAAGAGGAAACGGCTCCAGTGGGCACACAGTCACCAACACTGGACAACTGAGGAGTGGAAAAACATTGCCTGAAACATGACAGTGAGTTCAGTTCACTTGAGAGGCCTGGTCAGTCCCCAGACCTCAACCCTATAGAGCATCTTCGGGACGAGATGGAATGGGCAGTTCGCAGCGCGAACGTACCGTTCAATAGCCGGCTAATGGAAACTCTGACAAACACGCACACCACACACGCCAAACTGAAAACGTTGACAGTTTGGGACCTGCCCTAATAACAAAGGTGTCTAACATTTGACATTTACATTGTAGTCATTTAGCAGACGCTCTTCTCCAGAGCGAGTTACAGCTACTACATTCATCTAAAGATAGCTAGGTGAGACAACCACGTATCACATAGTAAGTCCACTTTCCCTCAATAAAGAAGCTATCAGCAAAGTCTGCTAGTAGGAAGAGACTAGTGCAGGGGTTAAGGTTGATGTCACAAACCACTCACAGTTACTTCCACCCCCTCATCTTTCAGAACCTACTTCGTGTTTAGCTGTTGAGACCTATCAGACTGTTTTCCACTGACACCTTACAAAATATTACAATGGAAACCACATTGTGTTTCCATTGGGTCTGTCGCCCAATGCTGTCCTCTCACCGTATTGCTCACATCTATTCAACCTTTTCTGATCTAGGCCACACAAGTGCTTACGGCAGGGGTGGCCAACCCTCATCCTAGTGAGCTACTGAGAATGCATGCCGTAAGTTAACATACCGGACTCAGCTGATCAAGGTGCTGGATAGCGATGAACTAGTTCAGGCCTCTCCAACCTTGCAGGGTAGCCTAGAGCGTTGGACTAGTAACCGGAAGGTTGCAAGTTCAAACCACCGAGCTCCCTGAACAGGCAGTTAACCCACTGTTCCTATGCAGTCATTGAAAATAAGAATTTGTTCTTAACTGACTTGCCTAGTTAAATAAAGAAAAAAGAAAACAATGTAAGTTTTCACTCCAACCACAGGTGTAACTAACCCTGTTCAGCTTATCAACCAGCTGATTATTAGAATCAGGTGTGCTAGATTAGGGTTGGAGTGAAAACCTACAGGACAGTAGCTCTCCAGGAACAGGGGTGGAGAGCCCTGAACTAGTTGAGCTACAGTAGGGTGTGGAGCCAAATCCTGCAGGATCCCTGTTCACAAAGAGTCAAATAGCAGGATCTATGATCAGGTCTTGCTGTCTTATTCATTATCAAGTAAAAAAAATGAAGACCTAACTGATCCCAGATCAGAACACTTTGTAAATATTGGCCCATGAGGGTTTGCTCTGGGAGGAGATGAGCACCTCTGGCAGGGGGTAAGGGGTCTTACCTCCAGTAGGAAGGGCAGAACAGGCACAAAGGTGTGGGTGCTGCCAGAGAGGAGGGTGAGGGCTCGCACACAGTGGATCCTCAAAGGGTAGTAGCGGGAAGTGGGTACCAACCTGCACAGTAAGACAGATAGAGTCACAACAGCGGTCAACACTACCACCTGCTGGTGAAAGTGTGAAGTAAAACTTTTTGGTGCAGTTTCACAGAGAGATTAAGCCTAGTTGTGGACCAAATCTCCCCCCCCTTCAATAGATATTCTCCATTGAGCATGCTTTTTAGTCTAGGCTTAGTCTGTGTCCGTTGTTATGTTATGTGATTGCATTTCAATTCAAAGACGGATAACCAATAGAAAATCTGCAGACCATAGGCTGGTCATATCATGCCAACTAGACATTCTACCCTAACAGAGGGTATACAGTGCCTTGCGAAAGTATTCGGCCCCCTTGAACTTTGCGACCTTTTGCCACATTTCAGGCTTCAAACAAAGATATAAAACTGTATTTTTTTGTGAAGAATCAACAACAAGTGGGACACAATCATGAAGTGGAACGACATTTATTGGATATTTCAAACTTTTTTAACAAATCAAAAACTGAAAAATTGGGCGTGCAAAATTATTCAGCCCCTTTACTTTCAGTGCAGCAAACTCTCTCCAGAAGTTCAGTGAGGATCTCTGAATGATCCAATGTTGACCAAAATGACTAATGATGATAAATACAATCCACCTGTGTGTAATCAAGTCTCCGTATAAATGCACCTGCACTGTGATAGTCTCAGAGGTCCGTTAAAAGCGCAGAGAGCATCATGAAGAACAAGGAACACACCAGGCAGGTCCGAGATACTGTTGTGAAGAAGTTTAAAGCCGGATTTGGATACAAAAATATTTCCCAAGCTTTAAACATCCCAAGGAGCACTGTGCAAGCAATAATATTGAAATGGAAGGAGTATCAGACCACTGCAAATCTACCAAGACCTGGCCATCCCTCTAAACTTTCAGCTCATACAAGGAGAAGACTGATCAGAGATGCAGCCAAGAGGCCCATGATCACTCTGGATGAACTGCAGAGATCTACAGCTGAGGTGGGAGACTCTGTCCATAGGACAACAATCAGTCGTATATTGTACAAATCTGGCCTTTATGGAAGAGTGGCAAGAAGAAAGCCATTTCTTAAAGATATTCATAAAAAGTGTCGTTTAAAGTTTGCCACAAGCCACCTGGGAGACACACCAAACATGTGGAAGAAGGTGCTCTGGTCAGATGAAACCAAAATTGAACTTTTTGGCAACAATGCAAAACGTTATGTTTGGCGTAAAAGCAACACAGCTGAACACACCATCCCCACTGTCAAACATGGTGGTGGCAGCATCATGGTTTGGGCCTGCTTTTCTTCAGCAGGGACAGAGAAGATGGTTAAAATTGATGGGAAGATGGATGGAGCCAAATACAGGACCATTCTGGAAGAAAACCTGATGGAGTCTGCAAAAGACCTGAGACTGGGACGGAGATTTGTCTTCCAACAAGACAATGATCCAAAACATAAAGCAAAATCTACAATGGAATGGTTCAAAAATAAACATATCCAAGTGTTAGAATGGCCAAGTCAAAGTCCAGACCTGAATCCAATCGAGAATCTGTGGAAAGAAATGAAAACTGCTGTTCACAAATGCTCTCCATCCAACCTCACTGAGCTCGAGCTGTTTTGCAAGGAGGAATGGGAAAAATGTTCAGTCTCTCGATGTGCAAAACTGATAGAGACATACCCCAAGCGACTTACAGCTGTAATCGCAGCAAAAGGTGGCGCTACAAAGTATTAACTTAAGGGGGCTGAATAATTTTGCACGCCCAATTTTTCAGTTTTTGATTTGTTAAAAAAGTTGAAATATCCAATAAATGTCGTTCCACTTCATGATTGTGTCCCACTTGTTGTTGATTCTTCACAAAAAAATACAGTTTTATATCTTTATGTTTGAAGCCTGAAATGTGGCAAAAGGTCGCAAAGTTCAAGGGGGCCGAATACTTTCGCAAGGCAGTGTACATACTAAAGCACGTGTCATTGTTGATCTATACAACAACTAGGTGAAAAACAGATGGTTTATGTTATGTTAAACTTTCAGAAAAGAGATGCAGTATTCTCCTTCCCCATAGATCTCTGTGTGATATCCTGGTTGTGTTCTACAGTAGCAGAGCCCATGAAACAGTATGATCCCAAGTTAAGCCCATAGGTCTGTGTGCGTGTACCCACTTGATGGTGCCCACTATGACCTGGCACAGTGGGTAGATGAGGGGCTGCAGGACGTCGCTGGGGTGCAGGGTGCTGAGCACACGACACCACAGGTACAGGCAGTGGACAAACTGCCAGTTATACACCGACTGGTATGTCTCCTGCAGGGACCAAAAACACACACACACACCTTAAAGTACATCACATTTAACATCAGCACTGATCTACATGCAATTGCTTGTTGTTTCTAAATGATTACTGGGATACAGTTAGATGAGCAATGGTCTTGACCGGGTATTCCCAAACTGGGGTTCCCCAGGGCTACATTGCTGTCGGGGGTACGCCAAATAAAAATGTGATTCAAATTATTTTTTAAATGCATTTTTTTATTCACATTTTCAAACGGGGCTATACATTTAGGTGAGTTTTTTCTCCCCTCGCCTGAGTAGCCTCATTTCACTGCCAAAAATAAAATGAAACCATCTAGTGTTCAGCGAAATAACAACAATGTCAAATACAGGTAGCCTAGTTAAATAATTAACATTCAATCACATTAACCGTCACGCTCTCGCAGTAAACCTTCCCTCTTGCGCAGACATTTAGAAACATGACAATATGAAAAATAAGCCACAGGAGTTTTTTGAGCGAGAATAAAGACGACTTTCGAGTAGTAAGACATGTATTAAAGCAACAGATACCATTAATAAGAAGGGGCTAGAAGTGTTTTATATGGTGAGCTACAGAGTGACTAGGACAGGCAAGCCCCATACTACTGTAGAGGACTTAATTCTTCCTGCTGCCGCAGATACGGCTGGGACAATGCTGGGGGAAAAAGGCAAAAAAAAACTATAGACAATGCCTTCTTCAAACAACACTGTTTCACGATGCATCACTGACATGGCAGGAGATGTTTTGATACAATTACTGCTTCGCATACAAGCCAGTGCGTCACAGCTGGATGAGTCAACAGACATGGCAAGCCTGGCACAGCTCCGGGTATATGGCCGTTATATTTATGGGGGTCAATAAACCTCTTGGGTAGAGGGCAGTATTTTGAAGTTTGGATGACAAACATGCCCAAAGTAAACTGCCTGTTACTCAGGCCCAGAAGCTAGGATATGTATATGCATGGCAGTATTGGACAGAAA
The DNA here is from genome assembly GCF_045791955.1 of Oncorhynchus clarkii lewisi. Lineage (NCBI taxonomy): Eukaryota > Metazoa > Chordata > Actinopteri > Salmoniformes > Salmonidae > Oncorhynchus > Oncorhynchus clarkii. Next base: position 48,988,956 of record NC_092155.1, read on the forward strand.
ACACTCTTAAGTTTCTAAATCTGTTAAAATAATGTCTGTGAGTATAACAGAACTGATATTGCAGGCGAAAACCAGGGGACAATCCATCCAGGAAGTGGAATTTTTTTTGCGATTGAATGTCTGTTATGGGTTAGGGCCCAGATTGCAGTTCCTATGGCTTCCACTAGATGTCAACAGTCTTAGACATGCTTTCAGGCTTGTATTTTGAAAAACGAGGAGTAAAAACACCTTTTGGTCAGAGGACAAAGGATGAATGCAGAGCTGCTTTGCAGACAACCTGAGGATTAATTATAAACATTGTTTGACATGTTTCAACAAACTTTACTGGTACTATTGGGATGTATTCGTCTGCATGTTTTGACCACCCCAGTGGATTACTGAACAAAATGCGCCAAGAAAACTGAGGGTTTGGGACAAACAAACATTTATTGTGTAACAGGGAGTCTTGTTAGTTCAACCATATGAAGATCAAAAGGTAAGAGAATAATTTTATCGCTATTTCTGACTTTTGTAACTCCTCTACTTGGCTGGAAAATGTTTGTATGCTTTTGTAAGCGGGGCGCTGTCCTCGGATAATTGCATGGTATGCTCTAGCCGTAAAGCCTTTTTGAAATCTGACACAGCGGCTGGATTAACAAGAAGTTCATCTTTAAACCGATGTATAACACTTGTATATTTTATGAATGTTTAATATGAGTATTTCTGTATTTTCAATTTGGTGCTCTGCAATTTCACCAGATGTTGGCCATCCAGTGCTTGCCCATAAGAAGTTAAGGAAGACATCCTCTTCTGAAAACCAGGACAACATGAGAGGATATTTTTAAAGTACTGGATAGCTTTGTGACATCAAATTGACTTTGGTGGTCAAGATGTGTTGGTATCTGTACTGATGGCGCAAAAAGCCATGATAGGGGGACATAGTGGAGTGGTAACGCACGTGCAATCAGTTTTTCCCAGTACACTGCAACATCCACCGAGAAGCTCTTGCTGCCAAGGGAATGCATGACAGCTTGAAAGACGTATTGGACACTACAGTGAAAATGGTTAACTTTGTTAAAGCAAGGCCCCTGAACTCTCGTGTATTTTCTGCACTATACAAGCGACCATGTAAGACCTTTACAACATAAGGGCAAAGTATAGACACGTTTTTTGGAATTGAGAGACGAGCTTAAAGTTCTTTAATTTTCACTTGTCTGAGTCTGACCCCTTGCACGATGACGAGTTTCTCACACGACTGGCCTATCTGGGTGATGTTTTTTCCCGCCTTAATGATCTGAATCTAGGATTACAGGGACTCTCCGCAACTATATTCAACGTGTGGGGTGGGACAAATTTGAGGGTATGATTAATAAGAAGTTGGAGCTCTTTTCGGTCTGCATTAACCTCGAATCTAGGGGGCAGTATTTTCATTTTTGGAAAAATAACGTCCCCCAAAGTAAAAGGCTATTTTGTCAGGACAAGATGCTAGAATATGCATATAATTGACAGCTTAGGATAGAAAAGACTCTAAAGTTTCCAAAACTGTAAAAATATTGTCTGTGAGTATAACAGAAATTATATTACAGGCGAAAGCCTGAGAAAAATCCAAACAGGAAGGGACTCTTATTTAGAAGGCTCTGCGTTCCTATGCGTCCCTATTGAGCAGTGAATGAGAAATCAACCAGATTCCTTTTTCTATGGCTTCCCTAATGTGTCTAGTGTCACAATACATAGTTTCAGGCTTTTATTTTGAAAAATGAGCCTGAACGTCAACATTGCGTCAGTGGTCAGCTGAAGTCTCTCAGTGTTTTGTGCGTAAAGGACAAATGCGGCCATTGTTTGTCTCTATCCTACTAAGAAGCCACCAGTCCCGGTTGATATATTATCGAATAGATATTTGAAAAACACCTTGAGGATTGATTATAAACAATGATTGCCATGTTTCTGTCGATATTATGGCGCTAATTTGGAATATTTTTCGTTGTAGTGACCGCAATTTCCGGTCGATTTCTCAGCCAAACGTGAAGAACAAACGGAGCTATTTCGCCTACAAAATAATATTTTGGGAAAAAAGGAACATTTGCTATCTAACTGGGAGTCTCGTGAGGGAAAACATCTGAAGCTCAAAGGTAAACAATTGAATTTGATTTCTGACCAGGTTGCCTGCTGCTAGCTAGTCATAATGCTATGCTAGGCTATCGATAAACCCCAAATGCTTGTCTTGCTTTGGCTGTAAAGCATATTTTGAAAATCTGAGATGACAGGGTGATTAACAAAAGTGTTTCAATATATTTCACTTGTGATTTTATGAATATGAATATTTTCTAGTAATATTTATGTCCGTTGCGTTATGCTAATTAGCGTCAGTTGATGATTACGCTCCCGGGCCCGGGACGGGTAGTATCTTAACAAGCACAACACACAGGTCTACCAATCATCAAATTATTTTTTTGAGTGGAAATGAACTCAAGCTTACGGACAATGTCAAATGTGATATAGCGAAGCACCCGAGTGAGCTGGGTGCGCAATTACGCAGGTACTTTCCCTGAAACGGACGATACAAACAACTGAATTCGTTATCCCTTTCATGCACTGCCTTCAGTTCACTTACCGATATCTGAGCAAGAGAGCCTTACTGAAATTGCAACAAGCGGTTCTGTGAAAATGTAATTTAACCAGAAGCCACTGCCAGATTTCTGGATAGGGCTGCGCACAGAGTATCCTGCCTTGGCAAATCGCGCTATTAACACACTGATGCCCTTTGCAACCACGTACCTATGTGGATTCTCAGCCCTCACTAGCATGAAAACTAAATACAGGCACAGACTGTGTAAATTTTTTTTTAAAGCCAGACTCTCTCCAATACAACCCAACATTGCAGAGTTATGCGCATCCTTTCAAGCACAACCTTCTCATTAACCAGTGGTGAGTTGTTCACAATTTTTGATGAACAAATAAGGTTTTATATGTAAGATGGTTTAATAAAGAGCCAAATTATTGATTATTATTATTTGTGCCCTGGTCCTATAAGAGCTCTTTGTCACTTCTCACGAGCCGGGTTGTGACAAACTCACACTCATTCTATTGTTTAATAAAAGTATCATAGTGTGTGTGTGTGGTAGGCTTACAGTGATGGCAAAAAACATTTGAGAGTGCGCTGGTACGCAGCTGGAGGTTGAATGTTTGAAGGGGTACGGGACTAGAAAAAAAGTTTGGGAACCACTGAGATAGACCAATATTGAAACACTTAGCTCCGATGTTAGAATATCACAGGCCAGTATAAAAACCTTTATAGGTAACATTATTCCTTCTATTATCATCATCATCATCATTAGCAGTACTTCCTGGTGTCCTACAACATAATTGCCTTATCCTCATTTTCAACATCCAGGGCCCAAAATTCCCCAGGCATCTCAGAGTGCTGATCTAGGATCAGATTCGCCTTTTAAAACATTATAAAGGGGGCACGTGATGCTAGATCAGCCCTTCTACTTGGAGACACTTAGTGATTTCAGGTCCTAGTGTATGAATGGATGTGCGACTAACTGCTAACCTTCTTCTTCATGGTCATGGCGTTCCTCAGGTGGATGGCCAGCTGGCGGATGTAGATGAAGCCGTGCTGGTAGGAGGCCTGTGTGTCCAGCGAATACATCTCCGTCAGCGTCCGCTGCATGAAGTTGATCATAGGCAGAACGGTGGGCGACGTGAACTTGCAATTCTGCACGTACGAGATGTACATTTGCTGAGGAAAGAAAACGAGGTTAAAGGGTGTCCGAGTTCAGTTACAAATCATTTTAAAAAAAATGTTCATTTTGGGGAGTTCCAACAGTTGTGCAGGCAACTTTACACCTTTCACTTTGTACTGCTATGTGCCACCTTTCAGGAATTTTTATGTGCAGACACTTGCCACTAACTGGGAAGCGATATTTGTTTAGCACTTTTAATGCAGATGTGGAGACATACACCTTACTTACTCACTCCTGACGGGTATTAACTACCGTGGGTCAAATTAATTAAGCATTTTTCACCCACGATGGTCTCACCTCCCCAGAGGATGGAACAGAGAGAGAGACATAGAGAACATACCTTGAGGATGGGGTTGAGGTTGGTGTCTTGCTTCTGTCTGCAGATCTTGTTGAGGGCCAGGAAAGCCAGCACGCGGCTCGTCTCCTCCCCGGTGCTCCACTGCTTGATCAGTTGCTAGGGGGAAAAAAGGTGAGAGGTGGACTGTGAGAGCTAGCGTTGGGAATGGAGGACCCAGGTCCCAATAGCAAGGCTACCAGTCCAGAGCATAGTGTCGCTGTCGGAAGTCTTGCATCGTTAAAAGCTTTTTAGGAAATGACAGACAGTCATATTTGACCATTTAAGAAAATACAATTATGAAACGTCAGTGCTACTACTTTCAATGAACGTAATAAAAAAAACAATACGGGGACAAAATGGAGTTACACGGTTCTGACAGTGGTAATAGGCCATTTCCTAGGAAGGGATCCTCAAGTGCCGCACAACACTGTTTATATATTCAACCGATATTAATGTGGTTTATCTCTGCAGGGTTATCATCCTTTGAACTAAATCATAACGGCTTTACATTACAAAAACATTATTTGCCTAATTCCCCCGATGATCATCATGCAGTTTGGTCAGCCTACATATACGTGTTGCTGTGGTAAATGGAAGTCACCTTGAGCAGGTGGCGACACTGTTTGGGGTTACACAGGTAGTAGGGAACCAGCTGGTTGGCGTGCCTCAGAACTGCACTGATGACGGTGGCCTCTGTGAGACATGACAAGAGCTGTGAACGGAGGAGGAGACCCATTTATTTGCTGTTGTAAGTAGAGGTACATCAAATGAAATGTATCTTCGATAAGAGTAAAAATGGTAGAAACATTTTAAAAACACTAGGGTACATCCAACACAAATACTGTATGCAAGAAAAGGGAAAGGTAACAGTGACAATTCAGACAAGAGGGAGGATGAAATAAATAGCGGGACAAACCTGAACGATCCCACTGAGATACATCCTGATGTCCACCTGGTACTTCTGCCACTTAGGACTGGAAGATGGAAGCACTGGCCTGAAGATGAGAAAATGAGAGAGGAAAGCCCGAAATGGATAAATGGATTAGAGGTCGACCGATTAATCGGAATAGACGATTAATTAGGGCCGATTTAAAGTTTTCATAACAATCGGAAATGGGTATTTTTGGGCGCCGATTTTGCGGTTTTTAAATATATACCTTTATTTAACTAGGCAAGTCAATTAAGAACACATTCTTACTTTCAATGACGGCCTACGAACGGTGGGTTAACTGCCTTGTTCAGGGGCAGAACGACAGATTTTCACCTTGTCAGCTCGGGGGATCCAATCTTGCAAACTTACAGTTAACTAGACCAACGCTATAACCACCTGCCTCTTGTTGCACTCCACAAGGAGACTGCCTGTTACGCGAATGCAGTAGAAGCCAAGGTAAGTTGCTAGCTAGCATTAAACTTATCTTATAAAAAACTATCAATCAATCATAATCACTAGTTAACTACACATGGTTGATGATATTACTAGTTTATCTAGCGTTGCATATAATCGATGCAACGCTGGGGGATGATTTAACAAAAGCGCATTTGCGAAAAAACAACAATAGTTGGACGACTGTACTTAACCATAAACACCAATGCCTTTCTTAAAATCAATACTCAGAAGTATATATTTTTAAACCTGCATATTTAGCTAAAAGAAATCCAGGTTAGCAGGCAATATTAACCAGGTGAAATTGTGTCACCTTTCTTGAATTCATTGCACACAGAGTCAGGGTTTATGCAACAGTTTGGGCAACCTGGCTCATTGCGAACTACTTTTTTACGTAATTATGACATAACATTGAACGGTTCTGTATTTAACTGAAATAATACATGTTTTGTTTTCGAAATGATTGTTTCCGGATTTAACCATATTAATGACCAAAGGCTCGTATTTCTGTGTTACTATGTTATAATTAAGTCTATGCTTTGTTAGAGCAGTCTGAGCGATGGTAGGCAGCAGCAGGCTCGTAAGCATTCATTCAAACAGCACTTTTGTGAGTTTTGCCAGCAGCTCTTCGCAAGCACAGCGCTGTTTGACTTCAAGCCTATCAGCCAAATGGCTGGTGTAACCGATGTGAAATGGCTAGCTAGTTAGCGGGGTTCAACCGTCACTCGCGCTGAGACTTGGAGTAGTTATTCCCCTTGCTCTGCAAGGGCCGCGGCTTTTGTGGAGCGATGGGTAACGCTGCTTCAAGTGTGGCTGTTGTCGATGTGTGCCTGGTTCGAGCCCAGGTAGGGGCGAGGAGAGGGACGGAAGTTATACTGTTACACTGGCAATACTATAGTGCCTACAAGAACATCCAATAGTCAAAGGTATATAAAATACAAATGGTAGAGAGAAATAGTCCTATAATTCCTATAATAACTACAACCTAAAACCTCTTACCCTGGAATATTGAAGTCTCATGTTAAAAGGAACCACCAACATTCATATGTTTCATATGTTCTCAGCAAGGAACTCAAACATTAGCTTTTTTACAAGGCACATATTGTACTTTTACTTCTCCAACACTTTGTTTTTGCATTATTTAAACCAAATTGAACATGTTTCTTTATTTGAGGCTAAATTGATTTTATTGATGTATTATATTAAGTTAAAATAAGTGTTCATTCAGTATTGTTGTAATTGTCATTATTAAAAATAATTGTTTAAAAAAAATATATATATTATTTTATTTTTTATAAACCGGCCGTTTAATCGGTATCTGCCTTTTTTGGTCCTCCAATAATCGGTATCAGCGTTGAAAAATCATAATCGGTCTACCTCTAAAATGGATACACCTAAAACAAATTAAATCACTTTGGCACAAATAATAAAATACATTGGCTCGTTGGTTAATCGGGTTAGCAATTTTTCTACTCAAAACTAAGCATCAGGGAAATGGTTAAAGCTTATGTAAAAAAGAAAGGTCTCCATTTATTACTTCTTCTGGTCTTTATCTGGCTTTAGGTTGAGCATCCTCTGCAGAGCCACGTACACGTCTCGGATACAGAACAGGACCAAGGCGTTGAACACTATTGGAAAACACACACACACCACATTATATCATCGTCCTTGGGGCTAAAGTATGTTGACACTACTAAATACACACTCATGGAGGGTATGATCCCTACCTGAACTGTCGGCCACTTTGTATCGACACGGATCTCCCCCTTCTCCTTTGGTGGTCGCCACGGCAGCCTTGAAGGCCTGTGTGATCTCTCTGAAGAGGCGAGGTGTAGGCTCATCCTGAAGACAAAGGGATGGGAGGCAAGAAAATATACAAGAATGAAGGGCAAAAGCACTGGTATTGTGGTACAGTAGAAACAAAAGCCTCTTGACCTCATATAATAATATGTTTTTCCTTCCTAATTAATGCTGCCTGGTAGGCATAGTTTTTTAATCACGATACTCATGGGATGGTAGTTAACCCAGAGGTTTGAGAGGTGGAAGATGGGACAAAGCCCTATTCTGTTTGCAGAGACAAAATATGCATCAAATGTTGGTTATTGAAAAGGGCCATTATGCAACCGGCATCCCGGCGTAGTCTGTTTATAATGACTACACCCAAAGTCTGGTAGAGGAAAAAGGTTGAGGTCTATGCTCGGTGGATAGTCTGTAGGTAAGTCTAACCTTGATTGCGGCTTGCCACTCGTCAACCATTTTCTCTGTGACTTTGATGGCCTCTGCGGTCTTCTTGGATTTCTTGGTGGACTCTCCTTGTTCCTCATCATCATCAGAACTGGCCTCCTACAGTCACACATAACCTTAAAGTTAACATTCTGAAAAATGTAAATGGCATTATAGAGACAAAGAAAACATGCTAAGGAATATAAATTAACGAATACATGTTGAGTGTAAAATCCACATCCCCTCAAATTGGACAGTTACAAGTGTAAAATGAGATGTTCCTCTCTAATGCTGCTGGTTTAGTCAAGAATAGGCTACCCTTTTAGATCAGGAATCTCACTGTATAGTCACTCTATACATCATTTGATTTACGGTTTCAGATCATTAAACATTTGTCAAAATCAAAGCCCTGGTACCTCCAGTTGTTTGGGCAGCGTGTGGTACTTCCGCTCTTCCTCATCCTCAGAGCTGTCGGTGTCGTCAAAGTTGAGCAGGGTCTGGTCGTTCTTCTGCAAAAACTTATAGAACTCTGGATCTTTACTTTTTAGCCTTGACAGCGAGTCTTTGTGCTGAGAAGCCTTGCCTTTCTTTTTGTCATCACCCCTGCAAGACAGGACATACTCATTTATTAAATAACATTCGACCAGGTGACCTGGGAGGACATTTGTATTTTTAGGGTATACTAAAAGTATCTGGGGCAGACACTGACTGAAGAAGTGAGAAACACTTACTTGTCTTGAGCTGCGGATTGCCCTGCTTTCTTCTTCGATTTCTGTCCATTCCGGGTAGGAGTGTCATCCTCAGAATCAGCCTCACCTGCCGAGTCAAAGCCAGATAGCAGGAACTCGTCCACACTGAGGTCCTCCAACTTCCTGCAACATAGAAACAATAAACAGCCAATTTAGCAAACATTAAGATATTTAATTACAAAGTCAAATATCAGTTACTTAGCTATATTTAAACAAGCTAGCGAGATTTATCAGATACGTTACAAGTCTCTCTGCAGTGACAATGATGGCGAGTAAAGTTAGTTTAGTTGGCTAAATTATCTAGTTAGTTGGATCCGTTTAACAGTAAATTTCAACAAACCATGCCAAAACAAACTTGAAAACTGAACAGGGGAAGTAACATGTTGATCACTCACTCAACTAACTTGGTTAGCGAGCATGCCAACCATTTCTAACCAAGCAAACTAGCTAGCTAACTATTAGCAAAGGCTAACGATTATTTAAAGTGCGCTATCAACTCCACTTTTAACATTCCAATGCAAATAAAGAACGACACAAAACACTAGACATGTACAATATACAAAGAAACTCGCTACATTGTTATTTCATATAAAAAATGTGTTCAGTACCCATATTTCACTGTGAGCAACTTACCTTTTGCTTTTCTGTTTTCCTGCCATGCTGGATCAAAAACGTGACTACCAATTCTGTTCCCACAATGCAATGGTGTTAGGCTGTAGGGGCGTTCCAGATCGCCTTTTTTTTTATGTCGCGCTGCACACCAGCGTCAAAATTGCTCGAGACAGATAGTTTGATGACCAAACACGCAAGATTAATTTACCTGTGACCTGAAGAGTTTGTAAAAAGAAAGACAGTTCTGGTGGGCAGGAGATGCTGGTGCAAACACTGATCGTCACAGCGGAGCTCTGTGTGACTCCGATGAGTCTATCGCACACATGTACAGGTGGCAAGGTGGACACGCTCCAGTTGAAAAGACAATGGCGCGATATGTAATTTTGGGATACAACATATGTGTGGTCTACCCTGAGTACAAGATCAAATGGTAACAGAGGTGGTTTGGTGAACACACTTGGGTTATTATTATACCTTGCATCAGTTGCCTGCTTTGACCTGGAGAGTTGTATTGACTGCTCCCCTAGTCGATATTTATATTTCTTCAAGGTGGGCCGACTTAAGTACTGTCCCTTGTATGTGAATTTCAGTTTGGAGTCCCGTAGGTGAAATTTGGGCATGCCACGATGACCATTTAATTGGGCCGATGTAAATTGTAAGTCGTCTTGTGTGGGGGAAACTGTCGTGGTGTCAGGAGGCTCGGATGTATTAATATTCAGGTATAGTTTAGCAGGTTTATGCGCTCCTCTGGCATGAGATCCGGGTTTGCAACCCACTGGTCGTTCACATTGTTTGTATCGTATGAATGTGGTTCTTGAAGCATTAAATGATCCCCCAGTCATTGTGAGACTGATAATCTGCGTAGGGTGACAACAAGACGACCTCGAACGCCACCATTCTGACGCATGTTATGTGACGTTACAACTAAAATGTGTTAGCAAATCCAGTAGATTTTGCAGAGGTTGTTAATCAAAATATATTTTGTATTCAGTTTCTCAATCGTTATCATGAGCAATAGCACAACATGTATCAGTTTACTTTGTGTTTTTTTTTGTAAAATATAAATACGGGTTTAAAACGCACATAGCTAACGTTAACTAGTTTCCCCTTTCAGGCTAAGTAACGTTACTTTTCGGTGTCATTTGTGTGTGCAGCGGTATACTGTAACCTTATAGATAAAACGCATTGCTTTGATGCGACATGGGATGTTGAAGTGATCATTAACAATTCAAGACTGATAAATTGAATCTCTTACATGCTGCACTTTTTGGACTACACCATATTGTTGGGTTAGCGAGTAACTGCAAAAGGTTACAAATAGAAATACATTTGTGCTGTCCTTGCGACACAGACGACAGCTGGTGAGTCTTGATTGCAAGCTAACTAGCTGAATCCCAACATCGCCATGTAATTTGTCAAGGCGGCCGGTGTCTGGCTAGCTAGGTAAGAAGATAGCTATTGCAACAATATCGATGCTAGTTATGTTTTAGCCACAGATGAAAGGAGAAACCTTTAGCTAGCCATCTGGAAGACTGTAGTCTAGTTTCTTTAATGTTAATCTCGTGGGAAACCAGACTCGTTTCTGTTGGAACGTGATCTTGACAAATCGGATCGGACGTCCTGATTGCGTCACTGGTCTATCGAAGTTCTTGTCTGTCTAGACCGGTGGTGTTCAACGTTGGGGTCGCGGGGGAAGTGCAGTGGGGTCAGCGAAACAAAAAATAGTACATCTTATTTTATGGGACAATATACAAACGTTTTTGAGAAAGATGAATTCGAAAAATAAAATTTTATTTAGTCATTTGTTTTATTGTTTTAATTTTGTTAAGAGCTAAGTGTAATGAATTGAATCAAGTCAAATCAAATTTTATTTGTCACGTGCTTCGAATACAACAGGTGTGTGTAGACCTTGCAGTGAAATGTTTATTTACAGGCTCCAACCAATAGTTCAAAAAAGGTATTAGGTGAACAATAGGTAAGTAAGAAATAAAACAACAGTAAAAAGACAGTGGAAAGTAACAGTAGCGATGCTATATTCCGACACCGGTTAGTCAGGCTGATTGAGGTGCATGTAGAAATGATTAAAGTGACTATGCATATATGATGAACAGAGAGTTGCAGTAGCGTAATAGAGGGGTTGGTGAGACACTGCAGATAGCCCGGTAGTACATCTTGGTCGGCACTGGTTGGTCTGGCCAATTGAAATAGTATGTAAATTTTTTTTTTTTTTACCTTTATTTAACTAGACAAGTCAGTTAAGAACAAATTCTTATTTTCAATGACGGCCTAGGAACAGTTGGTTAACTGCCTGTTGAGGGGCAGAACGTCAGATTTGTATCTTGTCAACTCGAGGATTCAAACTTGCAACCTTTCAGTTACTAGTCCAACGCTCTAACCACTAGGCTACCCTGCCGCCCCAATGAATGTAAAGTTAAAGTGACTATGCATATATGATAAACAGAGAGTTGCAGCAGCGTAAAAGGGGTTGGGGGGCCACAATGCAAATAGTCCGGGGTAGCCATTTGATTACCTGTTCAGGAGTCTTATGGCTTGGGGGTAAAAACTGTTGAGAAGCCTTTTGGTCCTAGACTTGGCACTCTGGTACCACTTGCCATGCGGTAGTAGAGAGAACAGTCTGTGACAATTTTTAGGGCCTTCCTCTGACACCGCCTGGTGTAGAGGTCCTGGATGGTAGGCACCTTAGCCCCAGTGATGTACTGGGCCGTACGCACAACCCTCTGTAGTGCCTTGCGGTCAGAGGCCGAGTAATTGCCGTACCAGGCAGTGATGCAACCGGTCAGGATGCTCTCGATGTTGCAGCTGTAGAACCTTTTGAGGATCTCAGGACCCATGCCAAATCCTTTTAGTTTCCTGAGGGGGAATAGGCTTTGTCGTGCCCTCTTCACAACTGTCTTGGTGTGTTTGGACCATCCAAGTTTGTTGTTGATGTGGACACCAGGGAACTTGAAGTTCTCAACCTGCTCCACTACAGCCCTGTCGTTGAGAATGGGGGCGTGCCCGGTCCTCCTTTTCCTGTAGTCCACAATCATCTCCTTAGTCTTGGTTATGTTGAGGGATAGGTTGTTATTCTGGCACCACCCGGCCAGGTCTCTGACCTCCTCCCTATAGGCTGTCTCGTCCTTGTCGGTGATGAGGCCTACCACTGCAAACTTAATAATGGTGTTGGAGTTGTGCCTGGCCATGCAGTCGTGGGTGAACAGGGACTACAGGAGGGGACTGAGCATGCAGGTAAAATATATGTTTATGTACCAATTTGATGGTTATTAGATGGTTGGAAAGGTTTATGGTTATTAGATTTGGGGTAGGGTGGGGTCGCAAGAAATTCTTGCTGAAAAAATGGTGTATACAGAAATTCTTCCGGAAAAGACTGGGTCCCCACTGAAAAAGTTTCAATACCACTGGACTTGATAGAGGAGGATCATTTGCTGGAGGTTATGTTTTGTGATAATGTTATGTGCCTTCTTGAGTGGCCAGAAGGTCCACAGTAGCCTCCCAGTGAGCAAAATTATATTAAAAATACTTCTAAAAGTCGTCTTTTATAGACGTTTCAAGTTGTATTAGTCATACACATGGTATACACCAACCAACAAATTGCTTACTTGCAGGTTCCTTCTCAACAATCCAACAACAATTATAAATAATAAAATATAAGAATACGGACATAAAATGGCTCAGTAGAATATAATAAACATTTTAGTATAATACAGGAAGGCACAATTTATAGTCCAATATTTACATGTGTTTTGGGGATATGTATTTTCCAGATGTTGAAAATGTGTATTTTACAGACATTGAAATTTCATATTTTGTTGGTCATTGTTTCTATGGCCAAATTTCAACCGTACATACATTCACTTATCTCTACATGTCAATGAAGAAAGCATTATATCACATTAAAACAATTCCAATAAAATAGGAAAATGCAGCAAACTGAAGATTGCAGTATGGACTATTTATTATTGCTTGTTTTAGAACTGGCAGTGACCATGTTCAAAGTTTTCAGACCAACAGGGGGAAAAAATACTTTTATAACATTCTCAGTAACTGTTACAGAAACGTTTTTCTTGCTATGACTGTGATCTGTGGTTGTTTATCTACCTTAGTTGAATACACTGACTGTAATTCACTCTGGATAAGAGCATCTGCTGTAAATGTAAATTAACTCTTGCAAAGCCAGCTGGATATTATTCTAATGAGCTCCATCACCCAAACAAGACCACATTTGGTTGGACCGGACCAAATCTGAACCAATCATAGATGTCTATTTCACAAGTTTGAACTGCACAGTAGAGTTTAGTTTAGTACAGTACAGAACAGTTTATTTTGGTAGAGTACAGAACAGTACAGTAGGGTATTGTACAATATAGTATATTATATTGTACTTTACTCATACTGTACTCATCTGTATTGTACTGAGCTATACTGTACTCTTTTGTATTGAACTATACTTTGCTCTACTGTACTGTACTCTGCTGTGCTCTACTGCAAGGTTTCCTAAACTTGGTCCTGGGGCCCACTCTGGGTGCACATTTTGTTTTTTGCCCTAGCACTACACAGCTGATTCAATTAACCAACTAATCATCAAGCTTTGATTATTTGAAAAAGCTGTGTAATGCTAGGGCAAAAACTGCTCCACTGTACTTTGCTGTCCAAACTTCCCAAACATAGACGTTTATGTTTGGGACAATTCCGAGTTCAGACCGGACCAAATCGGAACCAATCATAGACATCTACGTTTGGGCCAAATCGAGGCCGGAAAACGTCTATAGACGTTGAAATCAAGGCAAGGGTGGACAGACCAAATCGCAAATCGGTCCACGGACGTTGGCGTCGGACGGTGCTCACTGGGCTGCACCCGCACTGTCGATTTAAGGTGGTCTAGATAGCAACTTGGACATACCGGTAGTTATAATTTATGAACGTCACAAACGCGTTTTACAATTACACAGCCAACAAACCTTTCCTGCTTAAATTTCGTTTTATCCACGCGGCAAGATAGTATCTAAGCATCACTGCTGCAGGTCCACCTTAACATTTGATGTCACTCATTGCTCATGCAGTTTGCATTTACGTACGTCAACAACATGATTGAATAGAGGCTTTCTTCCTGTCGTATGCTTTACTCATATGGACCGAGACAGGCAGTATATTTTATCAATTTGGATGCATCTCGTGTTGTTTTCACGTTCCCCATCATTTCAGTGAAGAGGGGCGACGAAACCGCAACGTTTATCACCGGTAATTGGCTTTTTTTCTCTCCATTTTCTTTCTGATGATACTGTCATTCGAAGTAGATGGTGTGGGAGTTGGGGTGCAGTACCACATCTTTAGGAATATAAATGAATAGAAACAAGCTCAAGTATGAAGGCGTGATGACAGCATGCATGTTGTTAAACGAACAAAGATGGTGACTGTCACAACGGGGAAATGGCCTGCATAAATTGAAGCCGTATGTCTAGCAGCCATCCAGAATGCTGAATGAGTCCGAAAAAGGAAATGTGTATGTGGAATAGCTTTGTGTGGCATGGCCGCGGATAATGCAGTCGGTGTGTCTTTTACTGCAGTGACCAAATGCATTCTCATGTGTGGTGGCAATCTTGTATGCGTTAAAAATACAATGGTATTGAATGCCGTGGCGGACGAGATGTTTTATTTATTTATAAACAGCCTTATTTATATTACACCATATTCACCCAGCTCAATGAAACATCGATAGGGTTAGGTGGATTTTCCCTATGCCCATCATGAAGTTGCTACAACCTAGCCTATGAATGAAAGTTTACAACGTACGCAAGGTTCATAGGTCGAGAGAAATGAGTAATCAAGGTGGCAGACACATTCGCTAACGCCTTGCACGCTATTGACTGCATCTAACTGATATTGGGTGTAATCATTAGTCCAACAGTCAGGTATGTTCAGCCCGTTTCGTTCCGTTTAACAAACGTTTAACAGAATCGGCGGAATGAATACATCCTTGATCACACGCAAACAGTTCACTTGATAGCGGCTACAAACAGTGCTTTCGGAAAGTATTCAGACCCCTTGACTTTGAGTAAAAACGATTCAATCCATTTTAACAATCTACACCCAATACCCCAAAGCAAAAACAGGTTTTTAGAATTTTAAAAACGTATTTTAAAAAACGGAAATATTACATTTACATAAGTATTCAGACCCTTTACTCAGTACTTTGTTGAAGCACTTTTGGCAATGATTACAGTCTCGTGTCAGATTGGGTGCTACGCTGCAAGCTTGGCACACCTGTATTTGGGGAGTTTCTCCCATTCTTCTCTGCAGACCCTCGCAAGTGCTGTCAGGTTGGATGGGTAGCTTTGCTGCACAGCTATATTCAACTCTCTCCAAAGCTGTTCAATCGGGTTCAAGTCCGGGCTTTGGCTGGGCCACTCAAGGACATTGACTTGTCCCCGAAGCCACTCCTGCATTGTCTTGGCTGTGTGTTTAGGATCATTGTCCTTTTGGAAGGTGAACCTTCACCCCAGACTGTGGTCCTGAACATTCTGGAGCAGGATTTCATCAATGATCTCGCCGTACTTTGCTCCTTTCTTCTTTCCCTCGATCCTGACTAGTCTCTCAGTCTCTGCAGCTGAAAAATAACCCCACTGCATGATGCTGCCACCACCATGCTTCACCATAGGGATGGTGCCAGGCTTCCTCCATATGTGACGCTTGGCATTCAGGCCAAAGACTTCAATCTTGGTTTGATCAGACCAGGTGTGCCTTTTACTGAGGAGTGGCTTCCGTCTGGCCACTCTACCACAAAGGCCTGATTAGTGGAGTGCTGCAGAGATGGTTGTCCTTATGGAAGTTTCTTCCATCTCCACAGAGGAGCTATGTCAGAGTGACCACATCCCTGACCAAGGCCCTTCCCCGGTTGCTCTGTTTGGCTGTGCGGCCAGCTCTAGGGTGAGTCTTGGAATTAGTTTGGAACCGCCATTTAAGTATGATGGAGGACACTATATTCTTGGACCTTCAGTGCTGCAGAAATATTTTGGTACACTTCCCCAGACCTGTGTGTCAACACGATCCTGTCTCTGAGCTCTACGGACAATTCCTTTGACTTCATGGCTTGGTTTTTGTTCTGAGATGCATTATCAACTGTGAGACCTTTATATAGACAGGTGCGTGCCATTCCAAATCATGTCCAATCAATAGAATTTACCACAGGTGGACTCCAATCAATTTGTAGAAACATCAAGGATAATCAATGGAAACAGGATACACCTGAGCTCAATTGAGTCTCATAGCAAAGGGTTTGAATACTTATGTAAATAAGGTATCATTTTTTATATACATTAGCAAGAATCTCTGAACCTGTTTTCACGTTGTCATTATGGGGTATTGTGTGTAGATTGAGGATATTTATCTAATACATTTTAGAATAAGGCTGTAAAGTAACAAAATGTGGAAATTGGGAGTCGGTCTGATTACTGTGGCAGTTTCAGCAGCATGATCTTTGCAAGGCAGGGTTTACACATACAAACACATACCACCAGTCCACGTGAAGGGTTAACACGGTTTATTTTATCAGGTACCGGCAGAGTTCATGATATACAAAACTCAAACAAGCAAAGTAAATACATCGTCACCAGTCCTCCAATCTTGGTCTTTGGGGGGTTCACTCCGTGTTGAAATCATCAGTTCCTTTATTCCGGTAAACCACCTTCTCCACTGTATGCTCAGTCTCTCCAATAGCCTCCTGTTCCTTCACCAGCTGGGGTCAAATAATAAAAAAAAAAGGGCAAGAAAGCAAACCCAGGACGTGTTTAAGTAGAGGCCCTGATTGGTTTCACCTGTCTGCAGTTTAGTCTCTAAATACAACTGGAGACAGGTGTGGCTGTTTTGCTGCAGTCCGGAAGTTTCGCCTGAGCTGTCCATGGTCCTGCCTCTGGGGAATACTTCCCATTGCTGTCTATGGTCCTGGTAACCAGAAAACACGGAAACCTCGCAGGCACATACCGTCCATCCACAACACAACCCTTGAAACCGCTACAATAGACTCCGAATGCGTTACAACAATCAATCGTTCTCTTCTCCCTCACCTTCTCCCTTTTCTTGTGGAATTCAGTGCACAACACATCAGCAATCTGTGACCATGCGAAAAAACCTTTCCAAGCCAAACCTTCATATCATAACTGCTAACCTCTACACACAGCCTACATCGTTGTCACCATATTATAACGCCATAGTCAACATAGCTACTAGATCTAAAGTGTTAGTAAACCTGCTACAATCATGCAGTACTGTATACAGTCAGCAAATAGTTTAGCAGTTGCACTGGCAGGCTTCGGTGGCAATAAATTAATAAAACCAAAATCTTACCTTAACTTGGAAGACTTCAAGTGTTGATAGCTATAGGCAGCTAGCTAACATTGCATCCCTCTCTGTTTGAGCCAGGTGTTTGAGTAGGCTAAACTAGCTAGCTGTATTCACGAGCTAAGTAAGTGGAAATATGAAATGTAACTAGTTCTCTCTTTCTTGCTACCACATTTTATGCAGTGCTAGCTAGCTATAGCTTATGCTTTCAGTACTAGATTAATTTTAGAATCCTTTGATTGGGGGGAGACATGTCAGTTCATGCTGCAAGAGCTCAAGATGGGTTGGAGGATGTTGTCATAATTACTGTGTAAGTCTATGGAAGGGGGTGAGAACTACAAGCCTTCTAGGTTTTGTGCTGAAGTCAATGCACCCAGAGGAGGATGGAAGCTAGCTGTCCTTCGGCTACAACATGGTGCTACCCTACAGACTGATGTTGGGCCTACTGTGGACCTTCATTGCAAAACAATATGTTTTAATCACTTATTTGGTGACATGAATATATTTAGTATAGTGTTATCTAAAAAGGAACATAAAAAAATTCTTCAGAGCGGGACAGTCCTCCCCCAAGGAGCCTCTGCTGCTTAAATGTCATTTTAAGGTTTGCAAAGTACCAATGTGCAAAATAGCCTGATGCCAGCTATTTGCCCTGGGCATTAGAACATGGTGTGTGTGTGTGTGTGTGTGTGTGTGTGTGTGTGTGTGTGTGTGTGTGTGTGTGTGTGTGTGTGTGTGTGTGTGTGTGTGTGTGTGTGTGTGTGTGTGTGTGTGTGTGTGTGACAGAAGCCCTATGCAGCAGTGGTGACATTTGACATGCTTCTCCGTCTATGGTTAAACAATTCATTTGTTAAAGGATATTTTTGTGCACTGCACAGTTAAAACTAATGCATCCTACACTGATATATTTAGTACAACGTCGCCATAGAGTCTATGGAATCTGTAGCACACATAGACAGTGGATTCTTAAAGGCCCTAGGTTATCAGGCATGAAGATCCAAAGTGTCATGGCGTTGGCCTGGGGGTAGGTTTATGACAGTCATAAATACCTCTTCCCCCTTTTTCCTCTCTCTACCCTACTGATGTGACATTTGAAAACCCCTTGGTTAACAGAGATTCTGGGAACATCAGAAGGTGGAGGGGGGGGGGGGGGGATGAACTATATTCTGGTAATCCGACCAATTGAACATATGCGGTGGTACTTAATTAATATGATGTCAGTTCGGTTGTCATCTGAGACATTCTTATTAATGACAGGATGACATAAACTCTACAGTGGAAAGTCTGCACATTGTAGTTATCGGAGTCACATGGAATTGTTGTTCAATTTAAATGTTTGAATATAAAATTATTGGTAAAGAGATGAAATGTAATTTTAGCTTCCAAATGAGAGATTTGGGTTTTCATAAGGTTAGAGCTCTGCTTAATCAGTGGCTGCCCCTGTGAAGAGACATGGGTTATAAAACTTTTCAAACACGCCCTCCTCTCCCTTCCTATATAAAGCCTTGACGAAAATGTAACTTCCTGTTCCGAGGATGTGAGGATGACGGTCCGATGTCAGAATGGTTCAGATAATAACTACAGAACGAAGCCAACCTCGGCGTGAGCTTTGGTTACGAATGGTATGAACTTTGAACTCTTATTCACTACAAAAGTGATACCTCCTAGCCGTTGAGTTAGCAACAGCAGCTGCAAGCGTAGGCTAGGAAAGAACAGACAGAGTAACCCGTCTACCACACAACAATGTTACTACAACATATCCAATTTACCACCAGAGACATTCTTCAAGGGACTCGGTTGGGCAACACGGCCTTCCATTTACCACCAACCTACCGAAGCGCAGCTCAGAGTAAATATTTATTGCATTTTCCTTTTCCAAATGGGTGGTATGCATAAGATACTTACTGTATTTACGATAGCACAGCTTCGCCCTTTGTTCCTCAGTTTTCCCGCTCTTTCACTCAAACCCAGACCCTTTTCTTTTGTGTAACCAGCTGTCATATCTGTTCCGTCCACCAGGGACATTTTCCTTTATGACATAATTTGTAATCAAGGTATAATTCATTCTGTGTATATGTAATTCTGTGTGATTTAGTTAGGTATTTAGTAAATAAATAATTAAACCCAATTTTGTATTACTGATTCAACTTGTTAGCCAGGATTCGTGAAGATAACCAAGAATTCACAACTTTCTGATGAGACTGAATTAAGGTGACGATTAATATTGACTGCTATTGATGTAAAATATTACTAGGTCTTTAAGAGATTATTCGGAAGATAACAGTTCTATAAATATTATTTCATGGCGCCCCGACTCTAGTTAATTACATTTACATGATTAGCTCAATCAGGTAATATTAATTACTGAGGAAGGATTTTATAGAATAGCATGTCATATCACTTAATCCGGCATAGCCAAAGACACGACAAAAGCAAGATAGTGTTACTGTTATCCAGTTGGTTTTGAAATCAATCTCCTATTGTGCACCCCAATACATATCAGACGTGCTGTTGAGTTGTGTACCCAGTAAGTCCCTCAGGTTCTCAAGTTCTCTGGCACTGGCCTTTTAGTTACCTTTAGTTACTATGCCCCCTGCGTCTGGAATAGCTTGCCAGAGCACCTGATGGGGGCCGAAACTGTGGACATATTTCAAAGAGATCTTAAAACACACCTTTTTAGCTTGGCTTTTCATTAGGGTGCTTTTTTGAGTCTTACATTTTTTATTGTTATTCTTGTGTTTTTATCCTGTTATGTTTATTCTGTAGTAAATACACTACTTGGTCAAAAGTATGTGGACCCCCGTTTCTGGTTGGTAGGTGATCAAATACTTATGTCATGCAATAAAATGCAAATTAATTACTTAAAAATCATACAATGTGATAAAAAAAAAATGTTTTAGATTCCGTCTCTCACAGTTGAGGTGTACCTATGATAAAAATTACAGACCTCTACATGCTTTGTAAGTAGGAAAAACTGCTAAATCAGCAGTGTATCAAATACTTGTTCTCCGCACTATACTTTCTTTTTTTTAACACCAGGAAATCAGCTCCAAGTGATTTTAATTTGGGACATCTGTTCCCAATTATTTCCACGCATAATAGAGAGACACGTGATCATATACCAATATAAGCAAGGTTTGAAATGATTATGTTTTAGTCAAATATTATCTCTGTTTGGGCTTCTTGTAGTCAACTTGCAGTCTACAAATTATTTGTAATTATGTTCCGATCATCCACTTAATAAAAAAATCTTAGTCTAGTTGATGATCCCTGTTCTACGGCTTATCATGAGGTATTCTAACTTGGGTGAGCAGTACCTCGAGATTGACTTAATTTTAGAGATTGCGCACCAGCTGTTGTTAACAAAGAGACACACCTCCCCCAGGGAGCCGTTCTGTCCTGCTGGTGCATAGAAAACCAACTAGATGTATATTATCCATGTCCTTGTTCAGCCACGACTCTGAGAAATATAGGATAATACAGTTCTCCAGTAATGAGTTATTTTGCCAATAGAATGGAAGGAAAAGGTGGTTTATTTACTCGCCAACGTAGTTTTGTCAGGGTGCCTGCAAGTCGGCCTCTCTAACACAGTATCTTCCTTTCCCGAGTCTCAGGGATTAGGGCCTTGTCTGGGGTGAGCAGATTATCCTGCACTGCCGACTTGTTGAAGTAGAAATCATCATCCAAATCGAGGTTAGTGATCGCTGTTCTGATGTCCAGAAGCTCTTTTCGGTCAGAAGAAAAGATGGCGGAAACCTCATGTACAAAAAAAGTTCAGATCAGCGCAAAAATACTCACAAAATAGCAGAATTGATCCATTGCAGCGCCATTGTCATCTATAGAGCTTTACCATACAAATAAATTATTATGTTGTTAGATCGGTATAAACAAAGTCAAATTGATTGTATAATTGATTAATTAATGCATACAATGCTGTCTCTGAAGAATTTTGCCTCGAAGAAAATGTAATATAATGATACAGAAGATGCCAAACAATTGAACAGAGCAGTAGCTGAGTTTATCTGTCTGCATCAAGTGCCATTCTGTGACTTTGGCTAATATGCCTTTTTTGTTTATGCCGCCGTGGTGTCGTTTTGGTATAGAGTATTGTGACACTAAACCTGGTCTATGACACAATCAGTAGCCTATTAGATAAAATAATAATAATTCAGCCAGGGGGTAATTGTATCAAATCTGGGTCAATTGAATTGCGTTGTATTTGTATGGAATAAACCAAAATGGCTCTTCTTGTGTGTCGCAGTCGCCCAGAGTGAGGCCCAGGCAGGAGCCGGCTGCTGCTGACCACGGCACCATGATGGAGGGGGGCATGCAGCTGCTGAACCGTGACGGCCACAGCATCTCGCACAACTCCAAGCGCCACTACCACGACTCGTTTGTGTCCATGAACAGGATGCGCCATCGTGGCCTGCTCTGCGACATCGTGCTGCACGTCTCCAACAAGGAGATCAAGGCGCACAAGGTGGTGCTGGCCTCCTGCAGTCCCTACTTCCATGCCATGTTTACAAGTAAGTATCCCTCCGCAGAGTTCGCTCTCCCTGCTACTGAGACTGCTCTTCCGTTCCTCCACGGCTTCACAAGTGTTCATCCCTCGTGTTAGTCACCCTCTTTTAGCCACCGTCTTACTCTCTTTACCCTAGCTGTCTCTCTTCCACGCCTCATTACACTATTGAAGCTTGCACGATTCTCCATTGCTACGGAATATAAACAAATTGGATGTGTTTAAATTATTAGAACCATGAACAAAGTGGTGTGTGACATGTTTTTGGCGATTCTTGGTTGATGCTTAAATGAATTGTGCTTTGAACTGTGCTACATTTCGCTCAATGTGTGAGTGGCATCTCACCTTGTGAGCAACACCTCATTTGTTTGCTCTTACTTCCTCACCAGTGACCACTTCCTTCCTCCTCCCTGTTTGTGTGCGTTCTCTTTCCTGTTGGGGTCATAGGTCACCAGGTGAGGTGTGTGTCCAAGTTTTCCTCCTCCATCCTGCAGCTCAGACTAGAGCTTTGTGAGGGTATGTCCCTGGAGAGAGAGGCGTTAAGACTTCCCACTAGGCTTCTTTTCAACTGACCATGCTTTAAACCTAGGCCTGTACAAATCTGCTGATATAGCTGACAAATCTAATCAATATAAACAAAACGCTGGTGTGCCTGTGCGTGCGTGATGGCTCTTTTTGATCTTTTGGCACAATTGAACTCCCTTCCATGCTGCTGTGATCATGCTTCTTCACCAGCGTTTGGCTTAGTGCAAGCGCTGCATAGATCCAGGGATCAGAATTACACAAATATTGTCTGACAGTCAAAACAATTGATCACACAGACTGCTACAAATGAGTGCTATGCAGTGACTTCCCTATAAGAATGTGTGTCTTATGGGAGATAGAAGTGCTCTATGTGAGATATACTGTATGTGATAATTAGAGTATACCATGTTAAACACACACACCACACTCTCTCTTTTCTTTTCAGTTAAATGTACGTAGAGATGAGTGTGTATTGGATTGTCCGCACAGACACAGGCACATGTATTGCAGACTTTAATAAGTGGAAAACACTGTCTGCCTCTGGTCATACAGATGAGATGTCGGAGAGTCGTCAGACCCACGTGACCCTGCATGACATTGACCCCCAGGCGTTGGAACAGCTGGTTCAGTATGCCTACACGGCAGAAATCGTGGTGGGGGAGGGCAACGTGCAGGTAGGGAGAAAAGTGTCTAAAATAACACCCTATTCCCTATAGAGTGCACTACTTATGTGCATTGTATAGTACTCTGGTGAAAAGTAGTATGTAGGGAAGACCGCCATTTGTGACACAGCCCTAATGTACGTCATTATTCTAAATGGTAGTCTTGAACACTTTTTCTTGAAGCGTATATTTTTCTCTGACCGCTGGTACCTAGCGAAGAGTTAGTGTCAGAGTTACTCAGAAGTTTGTGGAAGGCACAAAATCTGTCAGGGTTTAAGATGTATTTGACTCTTGTTGTAATATCTCTGTCTTCTTAGCTCTGAAATCATTTTGCCCTAAATAATTGCCCTTCAAAACCTTTTAAAGTATTCCACAATAAGATACTGATACTTATAGTGCATTCAGATTCATACTCCTTGACTTTTTCCAGATTTTGTTACAGCATTATTCTAAAATTGATTAAATTGTTTTTTTTTCCCACTCATTAATCTACACACAATAAATGGCAAATCAAATACAGGGTTTTAGAAATGTTTGCTAATTTATTAAAAATAAAAAAACTGAAATATCACATTTCTATATGTATTCAGACCCTTTACTCAGTACTTTATTGAAGCACCTCTGGCAGCGATTACAGCCTCGAGTCTTCTTGGGTATGACGCTACAAGCTTGGCACGCCTGTATTTGGGGAGTTTCTCCCATTCTTCTCTGCAGATCCTCTCAAGCTCTGTCAGGTTGGATGGGGAGCTTCGCTGCACAGGTATGTTCGGGTCTCTCCAGAAATGTTCGATTAGGTTCAAGTCTTAGGCTGTCATGTGCCTTTTACTGAGGAGCGGCTTCCGTCTGGCCACTCTACCATAAAGGCCTGATTGGTGGAGTGCAGCAGAGATGGTTGTCCTTCGGGAATGTTCTCCCATCTAGACAGAGGAACTCTGGAGCCCTTCTCCCCTTATTGCTCCGTTTGGCCCGGGCGGCCAGCTCTAGGAAGAGTCTTGGTGGTTCCAAACTTCTTCCATGGAGGCCACTGTGTTCTTGGGGACCTTCAATACTGCAGAAATGTTTGTGTACCGTTCCCTAGATCTATGCGTCAACACAGTCCTGTCTCTGAGCTTAACGGACAATTCCTTGAACCTCATGGCCTGGTTTTTGCTCTGACATGCACTGTCAACTGTGGGACCTTGTATAGACAGGTGTGTGCCTTTCCAAATCATGTCCAATCAACTGAATATACCACAGGTGGACTCCAATGAAGTTGTAGAAACATCTCAAGGATGATCAATGAAAACAGGATGTACAAGGAGCTCAATTTCAAGTCTCATAGCAAAGGGTCTGAGGCTTTTGTTTTCTATTTTCAATACATTTGCAAACATTTCTAAAAACTTGTTTTCGCTTTGGCATATTGGGATATTGTGTTTACATCGATGAGGATTTTTTTATTCAATCCATTTTAGAACTAAGACTGTAACGTAACAAAATGTGTAAAAGGTCAAAGTGTCTGACTACTTCCCGAATGCACTGTACGTGTAAAAATGTATTTATGTTCCTTTTATACCCTTTTTATACCCTTTTATATATACAGTTGAAGTCGGAAGTTTACATACACTTAGGTTGGAGTCATTAAAACTCGTTTTTCAACCACTCCACACATTTGTTGTTAACAAACAAGTTCGGACATCTACCTGGTGCATGACACAAGTAATTTTTCCAACAATTGTTTACAGACAGATCATTTCACTTATAATTGACTGTATCACAATTCCAGTGGTTCAAAAGTTTACATGTACTAAGTTGACTGTGCCTTTAAACAGCTTGGAAAATTCTAGAACATGATGTCATGGCTTTAGAAGCTTCTGATAGGCTAACTGACATAATTTGTGTCAATTGGAGGTGTACCTGTGGATGTATTTCAAGGTCTACCTTCAAACTCAGTTCTTCTTTGCTTGACATCATGGTAAAATCAAAAGAAATCAGCCAAGACCTCAACATTTTTTGTAGACCTCCACAAGTCTGATTCATACTTGGGAGCAATTTCCAAATGTCTGAAGGTACCACGTTCATCTGTACAAACAATAGTACGCAAGTATAGACACCATGGGACCCCGCGGTAAAATAGATGGCATCATGAGACCGGAAAATTATGTGGATATATTGAAGTAACATTTAAAGACATCAGTCAGGAAGTTAAAGCTTGGTCACAAATGGGTCTTCAAAATGGATAATGACCCCAAGCATACTTCCAAAGTTATGGCAAAAAGGCTTAAGGACAACAAAGTCAAGGTATTGGAGTGGCCATCACAAAGCCCTGACCTCAATCCTATAGAAAATTTGTGGGCAGAAATGAAAAAGCGTGTGCGAGCAAGGAGGCCTACAAACCTGACTCAGTTACACCAGCTCTGTCAGGAGGAATGGGCCAATATTCACTCAACTTGTGGAAGGCTACCTGAAATGTTTGACCCAAGTTAAACCATTTTAAGGCAATGCTGCCAAATACTAATTAAGTATATGTAAACCTCTGACCCACTGGGAATATGGTGAAAGAAATAAAAGCTGAAATAAAAAATTCTCTCTACTATTATTCTGACATTTCACATTCTGAAAATAAAGTGGTGATCCTAACTGACCTAAGCTGGGGATTTCTTCCTAGGATTAAAGGTCAAGAATTGTGAAACACCTTAGCCAAATAGATTTAAACTCAGTTTATGTAAACTTCCGACTTCAACTGTAGTACCGTCAAATCCCATCTCATCTGTCACATCCTTTCCCATCACACCATAAACCTACCCTGTACTGTACATTCCTATACCATTCCTCACATCCTATCCCATATAATTCTGCCACATTCTACATATTGTTTTATATAACTCATCTGCTTCCAGACATTGCTTCCAGCGGCCAGCCTGCTGCAGCTCAACGGGGTGAGGGACGCCTGCTGTAAGTTCCTCCTCAGCCAGCTGGACCCTTCCAACTGCCTGGGCATCCGCAGCTTTGCCGACACGCACTCCTGCAGCGACCTGCTCAAGTCGGCGCACAAGTACGTCCTGCAGCACTTTGTGGAGGTGTCCAAGACTGAGGAGTTCATGCTGCTGCCGCTAAAGCAGGTAGGGGCCAGAAAGAGTCCTGAAATAGCATGTTATATGCTTTTCCGCACAGAACGACTTGATGTTGCATTTGGTGGCAGCGTTGGGATCTCCTTTAGCTAATGAGTTGCATTGGAATTGTTGAAAGCTATCAGGGCACTTTTGGTGCACTTTGACTTGCGCACTGATGTTGGGAGTCTGCAAGCTGTAGACACACTAGGAAAATAGCTCTGGTGAGTGCTGTCCACTTCTCTGGTAGTTAGTATTTCAAATGGTAATTTGAAAGACACACTGAGATAGGTTAGCTTAGCATTAGTCTCCGACTCTCCCTCTCTGACACTGTCTCTCACCCCTTTTCCGGCAAAAAGAGGAGGACATCTGGTCGTGTTCTAACCTTTTCTCAACCCCCTCAAGGGCCTTCAAAGAGCAAGCAGCAAAGACAAGTGCGTAGTTCCCTTTCAACACTCACTAGACAGAAATCCTCAGCTCCTTGTCAATCAATGTCTCTTGTAGTTTAACTCATCGTGATCTCCGCCTCCCTGACCCGGACTAGTTTTATGTCACGTCAACTCAGTGTCTGGACTTGTCCAATGACAGCCTTGTTGAGGGTCATACCCTCGAAATGGTAATCAGGCAGAGAACTTGCAAAGATGGGCGCGTTCCAGGCCGACTACATTGCAGACGTTGCTTGCTACCAATGGTTGCTTGTCATGTCATCGACTGTGCAGTCGTGCATCTCATTGCTATATCATGCGATGTGGTTAGCTAGTTAGACATTGTGAGATCTGGCATGCGTCTGCAATGTAGTCAGCCTGGAACACAGCCATGGTGTATGTGTTGTTACAAGATGCCAGGAGACCATTAGAAGTGAATGGGACAGTTAGAAACCTAGCATCATGTGGAAAGAAGAGAACGCTCCATGGATCCTTTGGGAAGATTTGAGGTGTTGAAGTCAATAGTCTGTGTTAGGGTCTGAGTTGGTCTTAGAGGCATACCTAGGTGTGTTTATTAGTGAAAATAAGTTTAGAGAGATGGTGTCAGACATGACAGGTTAGGCCAGGGATCATCAACAAAGATTCAGCCATGGGCCATTTAAATTAATAAATAATAATAATACAAATTAAAAAAAAATATGTAGACTGCAAATCGATTGCAAGAAGCCCAGATACTGTGTAACATTTAACTAAAATGTTATCTTTTCAAACCTTGTTTACATTTGTATACAATCACATACAGTGAGCTCCAAAAGTATTGGGGCAGTGACACATGTTTTTGTTTGTTTTGGCTCTGTACTCCAGCACCTTTTGGATTTTAAATGATACAATGACTATGAGGTTAAAGACTGTCAGCTTTAATTTGAGGGCATTTTCATCCATTTTCATCCCACAAATGCTAACCTCCCCTATTATTGTAATGGTGAGAGGTTAGCATGTCTTGAGGGTTTGATATGAAATGCTAACCTCCCCTGTTATTGTAATGGTGAGAGGTTAGCATGTCTTGGGGGTTTGATATGAAATGCTAACCTCCCCTGTTATTGTAATAGTGAGAGGTTAGCATGTCTTGGGGGTTTGATATGAAATGCTAACCTCCCCTGTTATTGTAATAGTGAGAGGTTAGCATGTCTTGGAGTTATGATATTTGTGCGTCTAACTTTCTCACTCATATTTATTCGCGATTCATTCAGGACTATCCGTAATCATGGTAGCCTCCTCATTAGTAGAAGTGTTTAGAAACATATTATGTTCTTGTTTTAAGTGACTCCAAAATGAATGTGTTTATTGTTTGAATGGTAAATAATGTTATTTACCATTCATTTCTATAAGGCACAAAATAATCTGAAATGCAACAAAAAGGAACAGCAAATGCAGCCAACAAGTCACAAGCTTGATGTAATCCTTGCGTGCTAGGAATATGGGACCAAATACTAAACTTTAGACTACTTTAATACACATAATTGAATTTGTCCCAGTACTTTTGGTCCCCTAAAATAGGGGAGGGAGACTATTTACAAAAAGTGCTGTCATTTCTAAACGGTTCACCTGATTTGGATGAAAGTCATTGTATCCTTTCAAGTCCTGGAGTACAGAGCCAAAAGGACGACAACCCGTTTCACTGTCACAATACTTCTGGAGCTCACTGTATCTCTCTCTACTATGCGTAACTATACTTTGGAACAGATTCCCAAAATTCAAATCTCTTGGAGTTGATTTGCTTGTGTTTTTAGAGTATTTTATGTCCAACAATGTTTTTTCTTTTGAATTATTATTCTAATATTTTTTGCTCAGAAAACTTGGGGGGACAAATAGTCACCTGGGCCACCAGTTGGGGAACACAGGGTTAGGATATGTGACAGCTGTGACAGCACCAGCTGTTAGGCGGGGGCTATAAAATGTTTTTCTCCCTGACCAGAACACCACACTATCCTCTTTCATTCACTTGTCTTGAGTGAGCTGATCAGAACTCTACACTACACTCTTTCATTCCCTACCATCTTAATGTTACTCACCTGTCTCTCTTGGGAGTGCACCAAGAGACGACAACCCCTCACAGCTTATGCTTGGGAAATGAATGACCTGAACTTAACAAAATCAAACCGTTTTGATAGGGTAGCCACTAACTACGAGAGCGAGACCTCCTCACCTCAAACAAACCAATCCCGATATGAATAGGGTGGATCCCCTCCATGAGTGTGAACACAGCACGTCTCTCCCAGATTGTCAAGTCTCAGAACCGCGCCATTGTGACATTTTATTGGGCACAGTCCATTAGCCAAGAGTAAAATGGCTAGGGGACGTCTGAAACAGAGCTGCGGGGTAGCCAGCTGTGGTGCTTCTCTCTCGTTCCCCTCTCTCTCTCTCTCTCACGCTCTCGATCTCTTTAGTTTCATTGCCTTTCTCTCTTTTCGTTCTCTTTTTATTCCTCTCTGCAGCTGTCGTGTGCCCGTCACCGAGCTCTGCAAGCAGGGTAGGATTTATTAACCAACTGCTCTGAGCATCTTTGAGCTCACAGAGCTGTGAAACTCGTGATTTCCTCCTTTTAGACGAGGGGACTGGCAACTGTTCTGACTGGATCTCCTGGTCATATTCTACTACACATTGTCATCATGACTGATGTACACAGACATTTGTTGTGTAGCTACTGTCTTTTGCTATTTCTCTCACACACGTGTGACAGGTACACTTCACATGTCAGACAGACAGACACGCATGCACACACACACACACACACACACACACTGTGTCAGTATATGCTACAGTAGCCTATGTGTTATGTTGAGGGGGATACAGGGCGATAATGCTACTAGAGGAACGGAGGCTGTTCATTTTGTGCTATGCTGTACTGTGCTCGACTGTGCTGTGGGGATTGTAGTTCCTGTGGATTAGCCGATGCTCTTCCTCTGAGGCTGCTGCTATTCGACTGATCTCAGCAGCAGCTGGCCACTACGGCCGAGCCCCAGTCTAGGAACAGTGCTAGCCTCTCTGCAATACACACGCACTGAAGCGTACACCCGCGCACTTCATAGTCACGATCTAATATAGCAGGACACACCCTTACCCATAGCTACAGTTATATGGGTACAGAAATGTTATGAACTCCTACTGTAGGCTAGATACACCACCACATTGTCTCTCGCTGTGGTGCTGGGATTATGATTCATAGCCATTTTCATCATGACAATTTGCACATATACATGCACATATTTACCTCGGCTCATTCTAAAAATAGCTGGGAGTGAAATTGGCCTTTTTTCAAGTAATTCCGAAATGAACATGCCAAGGTAAATGTGAATGAATTAATGTTTTATTTTTGTGTCATGCAAACTGTTGTGGCCCACATGTGATGAGTGTGTCCCTCTCTCTCTCCCCCCCTCTTTCTGTTAAGGTATTAGACCTGATCTCCAGTGACAACCTGAACGTACCGTCAGAAGAGGAGGTATACCGGGCTGTGCTGAGCTGGGTCAAACACGACATAGATGGGCGCAGGCAGCACGTACCCTGGGTAAGATTTAGACGTGCAGTTGTGTGGTTAAGTTGGTGAATCCTGGTGCTTACAACGTCAGGATTGTGGGTGTCCATTCCTGCTGAGGCCACCGTACCAAGATGTATACGCGCACTACTACAAGTCGCTTTGGATAAAAGCGTCTGCCCCCCCCCCCCCCTTCCCCTTCCCACTCTAGCTGATGAAGTGCGTGCGTCTGCCCCTGCTGCGGAGGGATTTCCTCATGAGCAACGTGGACACGGAGCTGCTGGTGCGCCACCACTCTGAGTGCAAGGACCTGCTCATCGAGGCCCTCAAGTACCATCTTATGCCCGAGCAGAGGGGTGTGCTGAGTAACAGCCGTACCAGGCCACGCCGCTGCGAGGGCGCCAGCCCCGTGCTCTTCGCCGTCGGTCAGTGTGCCCCCGAGGTTACCCACCAGGGTACATACACTCACTCACTCACTCACTCACTCACTCACACACACACACACACACACACACACACACACACACACACACACACACACACAGTGCCTTCAGAAAGTATTCATACCCGTTGACGTAGTCCACATTTTTTGTTACAGCTGGAATTCATAATAGATTAAAAATATTTTTTTCTCACAAATTGAAAACAACATGTTTTTAGAAATTTTAGCAAATGTATTAAAAATGAATGACAGAAATATCTAATTTACATAAGTATTCACACCCCTGAGTCAATACATGTTAGAATCACCTTTGGCAGCGATGACAGCTGTGAGTCTTTCTGGGTAAGCCTTTAAGAGCTTTGCACACCTGGATTGTACAATATTTGCCCATTTATTATTTTTAATTCTTCAAGGTCTGTCAAGTTGGTTGTTGATCATTGCTAGGCAGCCATTTAAGTCAAAACTAACTAGGCCACTCCGGAGCATTCAATGTCATCTTGGTAAGCAACTCCAGTGAATATTTATGTGTTTTAGGTTATTGTCCTTCTGGAAGGTGAATTAATTTCCCAGTGTCTGGTGGAAAGTAGATTGAACCAGGCTTTCCTCAAGGATATTGCCTTTGTTTAGCTTTAATCTTTTTATTTTTATCCCAAAAATCTCACTACTGTTGATAAGCATTCCCATAACATGTTGCAGCCACCACCATTTTTTAAAATATAAATAGTGGTACTCAGTGATGTGTTGTGTTGAATTTGCCCCAAACATAATGTTTTGTATTCAGAACATAAAGTTAATTTCTTTGCCACATTTTTTGAAGTTTTACTTTAGTGCTTTATTGCAAACAGGATGCATGTTTTGGAATATTTGTATTCTGTACAGGCTTCCTTCTTTTCTTTCTGTTATGTATTGTGGAGTAATTACAATGTTTTCCTATCACAGCCATTAAACTGTAACTGTTCTAGTCATCATTTGCCTCATGGTGACATCCCTGAGCAGTTTCCTTCCTCTCTGGCAACTTAGTTAGGAAGGGCACCTGTATCTTTGTAGTGACTGAGTTTATTGATACACAATCCAAAGTGTAATTAATAACTGCACCATGTTCAAAGGGATATTCAATGTCTGCTTTTTTAAAAATCTACCTATATGTGCCCTTATTTGTGAACCATTGGAAAACCTCCCTGATCTTTGTGGTTGAATCTGTTTGAAATTCACTGCTCGACTGAGGAACCATTGTATGTGTGGGGTACAGATATGAGGTAGTCATTACCAAATTCATGTTAAACACTATTATTGCACACAGAGTGAGTCCATGCAACTCATTATGTGACTTGCTAAGCACATTTTTACACCTGAACTTATTTAGGCTTGTCCTAACAAAGGGGTTGAATATTTATTGACTCAAGACATTTAAGCTTTTCATTTTTTATACATTTCAAAACATGTGTAAAAACATAATTACACCTTGACATTATGGGGTATTGTGTGTAGGCCAGTGACATAATGGGGTATTGTGTGTAGGCCAGTGACATTATGGGGTATTGTGTGTAGATCAGTGACATTATGTGGTATTGTGTGTAGGCCAGTGACATAATGGGGTATTGTGTGTAGGCCAGTGACATAATGGGGTATTGTGTGTAGGCCAGTGACATAATGGGGTATTGTGTGTAGGCCAGTGACATTATGGGCTATTGTGTGTAGGCCAGTGACATAATGGGGTATTGTGTGTAGGCCAGTGACATAATGGGGTATTGTGTGTAGGCCAGTGACATTATGGGCTATTGTGTGTAGGCCAGTGACATTTTGGGCTATTGTGTGTAGATCAGTGACATTATGGGGTATTGTGTGTAAATCAGTAACATTATTTGGTATTGTGTGTAGATCAGTAACATTATGGGGTATTGTGTGTAGATCAGTAACATTATGGGGTATTGTGTGTAGATCAGTAACATTATGGGGTATTGTGTGTAGATCAGTGACACAAATTCTCAATGTAATACATTCAGGCTGTAACACAACAAAATGTCGAAAAAGTCAAGAGGTGTGAATACCTTCTGAAGGCACCATACATACATACATACATACATACATATTATACAAGCCCAACAAATACACATTCTTTAATTTCTGAATCTGTAGAGTGCCATTAGGAAACAGGGATCCTGAATTTGGCCCTTGGTTAAAAGCTAACTTGTTCACAGATACATAAAACATTACATTTTCAAACATTACATTTGAAATAGATGGGATGCAGCAATTATTCTAAAGAAGTTTGGCGCTTACCATGTCTAGAAATATTAGTGTATTTTTTAGGGCATTGAACCTGTAAAAAGACAAATGTTGGCCACAGTGTTTTAATACCCATATATCTATAGATACACTACATGACCAAAAGTATGTGGACACCTGCTTGTCAAACATTGCATGCAACAGAGGACAGACAGTTTTTGCACGGCTACACGCTTCAGCACTCGGCGGGCCTGTTCTATGAGCTTGTGGGGCCTACCACTTCACGGCTGAGCCGTTGTTGTTTCTAGACATTTCCAATTCACAATAACATCAATTACAGTTTACCGGGGCAGCTCTAGCACGGCAGAAATTTGACAAACTGACTTGCTGGAAAGGTAGCATCCTATGACGGTGCCACATTAAAAGTCACTGAGCTCTTCAGTAAGGCCATTCTACTACCAATGGAGATTGCATGGCTGTTTGCTTGATGTTATACACCTGTCCGCAACGGGTGTGGCTGAAATAGCCGAATCCATTAATTTGAAGGGGTGTCCATATACTTTTTTTTAATATATAGTGTATTTAAATGGCCGCTTCAAATATTTAGATGACGTTGTTTTTGTCTTGTGTTTTGCCCAGGTGGCGGCAGTCTGTTTGCTATCCACGGTGACTGCGAGGCCTACGACACGCGGACTGACCGATGGCACATGGTGGCATCCATGTCCACTCGGCGGGCACGTGTGGGCGTGGCGGCCATTGGCAACAAGCTGTACGCTGTGGGAGGGTAATAAATGACCTCATCAGACCATTCTTTTACCTCTATATGGTTTGGATTCGGGTATCATCAAAGCCATAACTAATGTCGTGCTAGCTAGCACAACATTAGTTATGGCTTCGATATGAAACCATCGGATGTGGCTTCGATATGGAACCATCCTCAACACTGGAAGAGTACACTCGTGTTAATTAGCTAAACGTGTTAAATAGCTCGGTTAAGTTTACGTTAACACTTTACATGACTCCCAGTGTCATAACACGTTATGCCATGGTCATAACCATGTCATAATGTCATAACAGCTGACATATATGGTCATAACACTGTCATGACCCATGTATTTCTACCTGTTGTGACATATATTGTGTTATTTTATGGCAGATTATAACACCTACATAAGTGTCAAAACCCACATTTCTTTCAAATTCATTTTTTCCTGCCAAGAAGTTTGTTTTCGTTTATAAGTTTGTCTCTTAAATCCTTTGTTTTTGTTGTATTGAATTCTTTACGGTCATGTTTTTTTTCATCGTATTTTAAATAACTTGTAGAGAATACACTTTATGACACTGTCAAGAAGCATTATGACCATCATAATCATATAAGCCAGATAGGCCAATCACGTACATGCCCTTATGTCAGTCATCAGTCAAAAAGAAGGTGTCTTGTTCTTCTGAAATCTGCTTGTGCATTCATCCCAGTTGTCTGCAACAGAGCATTGGGGTGGGTGATTGTCTGACATCAATATGTGTGCAATCACAATGATAATTTAACATGGTCAATTTACTTAAAAAAATATATATAACATATGTTGTGTCAACAGTATGTTTATGGTGTAATGGAATGTTTTGCCTTGTGTGTTAGGTTTTGTGGGCTTTGACATTTCTGTAAGTGTCATAACCAGCCATAAAATAATGCAATATATGTCACAACAGGTCTACATATGTGTCATGACAGTGTTATGACCATATTATAACAGGTCAAGTTGGTTGTTGAACATTGCTAGGCAGCCATTTTAAGTCAAAACTGTAACTAGGCCATTCCGGAGCATTCAATGTCATCTTGGTAAGCAACTCCAGTGTATATGTATGTGTTTTAGGTTATTGTCCTGCTGGAAGGTGAATTAATCTCCCAGTGTCTGGTGGAAAGTAGATTGAACGAGGCTTTCCTCAAGGATATTGCCTTTTCTTAGCTTTATTCTTTTTCTTTTTATCCCAAAAATCTCACTACTGAAGATAAGCATTCCCATAACATGATGCAGCCACCACTATGCCTTAAAGTATAGATAGTGGTACTCAGTGATGTGTTGTTAGATTTTCCCCAAATATAACATAACGCTTTGTATTCAGGATATAAAGTTAATTTCTTTGCCACATTTTTTGCAGTTTTACTTTAGTGCCTTATTGCAAACAGGATGCATGTTTTGGAGTATATGTGTCAGCTGTAATGACCGTGACCCAACATTTTATGACGCTGGGTGTTAAGTAAAGTGTTATCAAGTTTGCAATCTGTCTGAAAGAGAAACTAGGATTAGGGAAGATACAGTATATTGTAATCCAATTTCTTATTCAAGCAAACACGTTGAATTATTGGCATTGGGTATAATAAGATAAACCGTTAACTGTGGTAGGAGGAAACTGTTGGAAGACTAATATTAGCAGTCCCCTCAAGTGTAATTATTCAAATTCCGACTTTTGAAGCCAAGGCACGTCTTCTCTACCCGGGAGGGAAACAAAACAGATGCCTTTGTAAATCAAGAGAAAGATGGAACAAAATAGTATCTGATGCACTACTCTCATTGTCTGCAATGGCAACGTTTTATCCAGGTGCTACTGATGGAAATTAGCTAGATGAGAAACTCCTGCACATCTACCCTGTCAAATAGATAAACAGATAATAAATTAATTCAAATGTATTTTATTTAAAGAAAGTTTCTTGAATGTAACTGTTAACACAGTACAGTTGTGAAGACTTGCTTAACAAAGAAACCCTCCTTTTGAGATGAGATTAAAGGAAGAAACCTAAAGCGGAACTAGGCCCCTTATTCACAAAGGGTCTCAGACCAGGAGTGCTGGTCTAGGATCAGCCCCCCTCCATCTTATTCTATATGATGAAAAAGCAAAACTGATCCTCGATCAGCACTTCTATTCTGATACCTTTTGTGAATATGTGCCCAGACCCTAGCGACAGAGCCCATCCTCTTATGGTTAGGCCAATCATAAGAGGATGGGCAACTTTGATGGGGGTGGGGCCACCAAAAAACAGAACTCATCATGAGGGGCCACAGTGGCTCGTGGGTCTGTATATAACATCCATATACCCTGCCCCCACCTTGCGAGCAAAACATTTTAGTGGCCCAACTCGTGACAGTGAAGAGAAAGCTATTTAGCAATTTCAGAACTCATTTCATGCAATTCTACTCAATTTGCCAGGGGGCGGAGAGAAAATGTGCAGTTTTACAGCTAATTTCCTGCAATTCTACACATTTTGCCAAAGGGTGGAGCAAATGTTAGCAGTTTTTAATATGATGACTGATAATCAATGGTGGTTATTCGACCATGCTTACTAGTTTAAGTTTAGATAGCTAGACTAACTCTAAAACATGTTTTGCTGACATGGCTAATTGAGTGACTGCTGATGCACAGCCAATTTTCAAAAGGGCACCTTGTGTATTCTATTATTCTAACTCTCAACAGTAAGTTGAGAGTCTGACTGATCCACGGGCCACCAGTGTCCCACACCTGGCTTCGGTACACTTCTCTTTTTGATATACTCTGGTCTCCCTCAGGTATGACGGCACCTCAGATTTGGCCACAGTGGAGTCTTACGACCCTGTCACCAACTCCTGGCAGCCTGAGGTTTCAATGGGGACGCGACGGAGCTGTTTGGGCGTGGCAGTGTTGCACGGCCTCCTGTACGCCGCCGGTGGTTACGACGGAGCTTCCTGTCTCAACAGGTACATAAAAAATATATAGACAGTTATGAGCCATGTGTTCAAAATGCTGGACTACTTTTGAGCTTTGTCACAACAGATTCTGACCGTCACGGATGCAAATACTGAGATTACATTTGTATATAATGAATGCTCCCCTCCACCCCAACAGTGCAGAGCGGTACGACCCTCTCACCAGTACCTGGACCTCCATCGCTGCCATGAGCACCCGAAGGAGATACGTCCGTGTGGCCACTCTAGGTGAGCAAGTGTTGTCCACCTCTTGTGTGATTATGTAATCTATTGAGAAAGGATATACTTACTGTATGTTAGCCTAGAGCAGGGATGGGCAACTGGTGTGCCGTCCCTCTTTTGTAGGGCCGCTGATCATTTTTGGGGGGGGGGAACTCAGTCGGGGTCTCAATTTACTGGACAGTTAGAATAATCAAATCAAAATCAAACTTTATTTGCCATATGCGCCGAATGTAACAAGTGTAGACTTGTGAAATGCTTACTTGCAAGCCCTTAACCAACAGTGCAGTTCAAGAAGAAAATATTTACCAAGTAGGTTAAAATAAGTGTGCATGGGTACAGGCTAGTTGAGGTAATCTGTACATGTAGGTGCGGGCAAAGTGACTATGCATAGGTAACAAACAAACAGCGAGTAGCAGCAGTGTACAAGGTCAATTTAAATTGTCCGGTGGTGATTTTTATGAATTGTTCAGCAGTCTAATTGTTGGTGGTAGAAGCTGTTGAGGAGCCTTTTGGTGCGAGACTTGGCGCTCCGTTACTGCTTGCCGTGCGCTAGCAGAGAAAACAGTCTGTAACTTGGGTGACTGGAGTGTCTGACAATTTTATGTGCTTTCCTCTGACACAGCCAATTATATAGGTCCTGGATAGCAGGAAGCTTGGCCCCAGTGATGTACTGGGCCGTTCGCACTACCCTCTGTAGCGCCTTACGGTAAGTTGCCGAGCAGTTGCCATACCAGGCGGTGATGCAACCGGTCAGGATGCTCTCGTTGGTGCAGCTGTAGAACCTTTTGAGGATCTGGGGGCCCATGCCAAATCTTTTCAGTCTCCTGAGGGGGAAAAGGTTTTGTTGTGCCCTCTTCACAACTGTCTTGGTATGTTTGAACCATGATAGTTTGTTGGTTATGTGGACACCAAGGAACTTGAACCTCTCGACCCACTCCACTACAGCCCCGTCGATGTTAATGGGGGCCTGTTCGGCGCACCTTCTCCTGTAGTCCACGATCAGCTCCTTTGTCTTGCTCACATTGAGGGAGAGGTTGTTGTCCTGGCACCACACTGCCAGTTCTCTGACCACCTCCCTATAAGCCGTCTCATCGTTGCCAGTGATCAGGTCTACCACTGTTGTGTCGTCAGCAAACCTAATGATGGTGTTGTAGTCGTGTTTGGCCACGCAGTTGTGGGTGAACAGGGAATACAGGAGAGGACTAAGTACACACCCCTGAGGAGCCCCAGTGTTAAGGATCAGCGTGGCAGACGTATTGTTGCCTACTCTTACCACCTGGGGGTGGCCCGTCAGGAAATCCAGTTGCAGAGGGAGGTGTTTAGTCCAAGGGTCCTTAGCTTAGTGATGAGCTTTGAGGGCACTATGGTGTTGAACACTTGGCTGTAGTCGATGAACAGCATTCTCACATCAGTGTTCCATTTGTCCAGGTGGGAGAGGGCAGTGTGGAGTGCGATTACGATCATCTGTGGATTTGATGGGGTGGTATGCAAATTGGAGTTGGTCTAGGGTGTCCGGGAGGATGCTGTTGATGTGAGCCATGACCAGCCTTTCAAAGCACTTCATGGCTACCGAAGTGAGTCCCACAGGGCTGTAATCATTTAGGCAGGTTACCTTGGCACAGGGACTATGGTGGTCTGCTTGAAACGTAGGTATTACAGACTCGGTCAGAGAGAGGTTAAAATTGTTAGTGAAGACACTTGACAGTTGGTCCGCGCATGCTTTGAGTACACGTCCTGGTAATCCGTCTGGCCCAGTGGCTTTGTGAATGTTGACCAGTTTAACCTTTCTGGTGCAGGCGTTCTGCTAGCGACCCATCTCGACAACATCCGGTGAAATTGCAGAGCGCCAAATTCAAAAAAGGTCATAATAAACATTCATAAAATATACAAGTGTTATGCTTAAAGATTAATTTGTTAATCCAGCCGCTTTGTCAGATTTCAAAAAGGCTTTACGGCGAAAGCATACCATGCGATTATCTGAGGACAGCGCCCTGCTTACAAAAGCATACAAACATTTTACATCCAAGTAAAGGAATTACAAAATTCAGATATAGCGATAAAATGAATCACCTACCTTTGAAGATCTTCATATGGTTGCAGTCACAAGAGTGTTTGTTTTGTTCGATAAAGTCCTTCTTTATATCCCAAAACTCTGTTTTGTTGGAGTGTTTTGTTCAGTAATCCACTGGCTCAAAGGCGGTCAAAACATGCAGACAAATACATCCTTATAGTATCGGTAAAGTCCGTCAACATGTCAAACGATGTTTGTATTTAATCCTCAGTTTGTCAATTGTCTAAATAATCGCTAATATTTAAACTGGACAATAGCGTATACAATAGAAAGGAAAAACAACGAAGGACGCGCACCCGGTCACGGGCACAAACCAGCTCTGCATTCTTCCTCAGTCCACTGACAGAAAGGTCTCATTCTTCTTCATTTTTCAGAAAACAAGCCTGAATCAATGTCTTAAGACTGTTGCCATCTAGTGGAAGCCAAAGGAACTGCAATCTGGGTCCTAACCCATTAGATACTCTATAGGCATTCAATTGAAAATACCCACATCAAAAGAATCCCACTTCCTGGATGGATTTTCCTCAGGTTTTCACCTGCCATATCAGTTCTGTTATACTCTCAGACATTATTTAAACAGGTTTGGAAACTTGAGTGATTTATATCCAACTCTACCAATTATATGCATATCCTAGCTTCTGGGCCTGAGTAACAGGCAGTTTACTTTGGGCACGCTTCTCATCCAGACGTCGAAATACTGCCCCCAAGCCATAAGAAGTTAAAGGTTTTGTTCACATCGGCTACCGAGTGCGTTATCACACAGTCATCCAGAACAGCTGGTGCTCTCATGCATGCTTCGGTGTTGCTTGCCTCGAAGCGAGCATAAAAGGCATTTAGCTCCTCTGCTAGGCTCGCTTCACTGGGCAGCTCGCGTCTGGGTTTCCCTTTGTAGTCCGTAATAGTTTTCAAGCCCTGCCACATCCGACGAGCGTCAGGGCCGGTGTAGTAGGATTCAATCTTAATCGTGTATTGACGCTTTGCTTGTTTGATGGTTTGTCTGAGGGCATAGCAGGATTTCTTATAAGCGTCCAGATTAGTCTCCCGCTCCTTGAAAGTGGCAGCTCTAGCCTTTAGCTCGATGCGGCTGTTGCCTGTAATCCATGGCTTCTGGTTGGGATATGTACGTACAGTCACTGTGGGGACGACGTCATCGATGCACTTATTGATGAAGCCAATGACTGAGTTGGTGTATTCCTCAATGCCATTGGCTGAATCCCGGAACACATTCCAGTCTGTGCTAGCAAAACAGTCCTGTAGTGTAGCATCCGCATCATCTGACCACTTCCGTATTGAGCGAGTCACTGGTATTTCCTGCTTTAGTTTTTGTTTATAAGCTGGAATCGGGTGGATAGAATTGTGGTCAGATTTTCCAAATGGAGGGCGGGGGAGAGCTTTGTATGCATCTCTGTGTGTGGAGTAAAGGTGGTCTAGGATTTCTTCCCCCTTGTTGCACATGTGACATGCTGGTAAAAATTTGGTAAAACTGATTTAAGTTTGCCTGCATTAAAGTCCCCGGCCACTAGGAGCGCCACTTTTGGGTGAGCATTTTCTTTTTTGCTTATAGCCTTATAGAGTTGTTTGAGAGCGGTCTGGTGGTAAATAGACGGCTACGAATAATACAGATGAACTCTTTTGGTAGATAGTGTGGGCGACAACTTATCATAAGGTTCTCTACCTCAGACGAGCAATACCTTGAGACTTCTTTAATATTAGACATCAATGGAATATACATGGTGCAATTTTAAAAGTTGCTTGTGCATCAGCAGTTCTTGTGTTATGTCAATAACTGACAGTCATTCAATTAGCCCATTTCGGCGAACATTTTTAGCTGGCCATCTAAACTTTCTGCTTAACTTGTAGTAATCATGGTCGAATTACTGACCGGGGGCCCCCCCATTGATCAAAAGATGTCATGTTAAAAACTGCAAACATTTGTCTCCGCCCCATGGCAAAATGAATAGAATTGCAGGAAATGATCTCTTAAACTTATCTTTGCTGTATAGAGGGGACCGCTAAAATGTTTTGCTCACGAAGTGGGGATGGCCCCCGAACTAAATTTCGCTTAGGGGCCCCAAAAGGCTAGGGCCGGGTCTGACTGCATGTGTGGGTATGGATGTGGGTACGCAGACCCACAAGCTACTGCGGCCCCTCATGATGAGTTCAATTTTTTTGTGGCCCCCACCCCCATCAAATATGGCCATCCCTGGCCTACTACTCGCTTCCTAGTAAATATGGGCCACATCAAACATTTTATATTTGCGAGCTGATATGTAGAGTTTTGAGCTTATTGTCACAGCACTCTCTCACTCTTTGGCTCTCTTTTTCACTCCCTCCCTCACTCCCTCCCTCTTTCATCCCCCCCCCTCTCTCTCTCTAGATGGCAGTCTGTATGCAGTAGGAGGATATGACAGCTCCTCACACCTAGCAACAGTGGAAAAATATGAACCACAGGTAATAAACAAACAAACAGATAGATCTCTATCAATATGCACATTGGGCCAGTTTCCTGGACCCAGATTAAGCCTATAGAAGAATCTCAACTAGGCATGATTTTCAGTAGCCCGGTGGAACGAATTTGATCACTGCGTTCACCATTCAGTTAAGTAGAATGGTGAACATAGTGATCAGGCTTGTTCCACCAGGCTATATTTAAAGTCCATGAGTAGGCTTAATCTGGTTAAAACTGGACCATGAAGCTGAACTTCTGCCCAGATCAAAAAGGAGAAGCTAAGTTTTGAGTTCAACCTCAACCAGCACTGATAAGTTGCTCAAAACTGACCAACAACCCTCTGATTGGTCGGAACAGAGTAACGCGTGGACAGCCATCGCCAATATGCTGAGTCGACGCAGCAGTGCCGGGGTGGCCGTGCTGGAGGGCATGCTCTATGTCGCCGGGGGCAACGATGGCACCAGCTGCCTAAACTCGGTGGAGCGATTCAATCCCAAGACCAACGCCTGGGAGGGCGTGGCGCCCATGAACATCCGCAGGTAGGCACCGCCAGACGCGTCACAATTACTACCTGTAGCTATAACTAACTGCATAGTCAATGCATGCATAGAGCCTTCTCGCTCCTCATAAATGGCTGGTTTCAGGTTTTCATTCCTTCATTCCAGCCCTTGCTCAGCAAATTATCTGAGTTTCTGGAGGAACCGGCATACACAATGGGCCTCAGAGACCAGGACTTGATGATTC
Source organism: Oncorhynchus clarkii lewisi (assembly GCF_045791955.1). NCBI lineage: Eukaryota > Metazoa > Chordata > Actinopteri > Salmoniformes > Salmonidae > Oncorhynchus > Oncorhynchus clarkii. Next base: position 49,030,978 of record NC_092155.1, read on the forward strand.
AAATTAAATTAGTTTCTCACTCACACACAAACATGCACACAATGGGAGATTTGAGCAGGGAACCTGACAACAGTGGATGCTCCCGGCCCTATAAATAAACCATTGCTGTAATCAGTAGTATGGCTCATATTTATCTAGAGCCTGATCTGGTCTCAGCAGAGTCATATTCAATAGGAACCAAATGGAAGCAAAGGAGGGACTTACCTTAGTTTGTACAGAAGAAACACCTTTTTTTGCTTTCCGTTACAAAACATTTTGTTGCGTTGTGCACTAATGAATATGCCCCAGGCCTCCATTTACACTGCAGTGAGCTTTAGCAACAGGCTAGTCAGGGAAGTCGTTTTGGTTTTCTTTTCTGCCTAGTAGTTAATTGATCAGTTAATGTTAATGAATGGCCACCAACTGGGTTAAAATACTATCTGAGTTCATTTGAAACACTGTGCTTGATTGAGCTTGCCTGTTGCAATGGAACCAATAGGGAAAAAGCGGGTTGCCATCCAATCACCTCTGACCACAGACCAATTCTACAGGTTGGATCACTGTTTGTCGACACCCAGCAGGTGATCGCTAACACACCCGCTGCTTTTAGCTGTTAGTCTTTGTGGTGTGCCTGAGCTACTACTGAGTCTGCACGTTGTCCTGTCCTCCCGCAGGAGTACCCACGACCTGGTGGCTATGGACGGCTGGCTGTACGCGGTGGGCGGCAACGACGGCAGCTCCAGCCTCAACTCCATTGAGAAGTACAACCCGCGCAGCAACAAGTGGGTGGCGGCCTCCTGCATGTTCACGCGGCGCAGCAGTGTGGGGGTGGCCGTCCTAGAGCTGCTCAACTTCCCGCCGCCTTCGTCGCCCACACTCTCTGTGTCCTCCACCAGCCTTTGACACGGGGCTAAGCTCTGGCTGACCTCAGCCTCAACCTCGGCCTTGGTTGCCACCGCACAGCCAGGCCCCAGCAAGAGACGCAACTGCTCTGTGTGAAGAGGAGGGAGTGAGAGGATGCATATACTTGAATCAGGTAGCGAGAGGGAGAGTGGAGAGAAGGGCTTGAGAGAGAGTGGGAGGGGTACAGTTTGAGGGAGAGTGGAGAGAAGGGCTTGAGAGAGAGTGGGAGGGGTACAGTTTGAGGGAGAGTGGAGAGAAGGGCTTGAGAGACTGGGAGGGGTACAGTTTGAGGGAGAAGAGGTGATGGGAAGAGCAAGTGAGGAAGAGTGAAAGATGGAGAGAGAAACGCACAGAGGGGGCTGCTGGATCTGGTCTCTTTCCCTGAAGTCTCACTGTAATACCGTAAAGATACCAGCTTCTAGTCTATTGAAGAACACAGGAGAGTTTTCCTCAGATGAAGAGGTTGGGAAAAAAACACCATTTGCAATCCAATACCGTCTCTGAACCGATTTTAACTTAGGAATGTAGCTATTGACTGGTTCTGCCATGCATGTTTACTGACATTGTGTCCTGGCAGGCAGGAATAAAAATGAGTAGTGCAGCTGTATGTGTCACACTAGGTGGCATTAACGGGCAATGTTGTTTACCGTCCTACCCTACGGACGAGCCTTGTGTAATAGAGTGTTGCCCCTAGACATTTTCCAGCATTTCCCCTTAAATGGTTAAGGTTAGTATTGAGGAGGGGAAGCTGATCCTAGATCTGTACCTAAGGAAAACTTCAACCAACCAGCTGGAGAAGAAGAAAAAAAAGAATGTAGCTATTGATTCGAGATCTATCGTTACTCTAAACTGTAAATTAGTTTAATTTCTTTAAAAAAGATATAAGAACAGATAATATGATGTTGAATTATTTATTAAATGTAAAAAAAAAATATATATATATATAGCTAATATATTCCGACAATTTCAAAGATGCTTTGTGAAAAGCAAATGGACCACTGCTACGACTCGAGTGTCATATTATTTTCATTTTGTTGTGTTAACGTCGTGCATATCATTGATGGAAGTGTGTCCGAGAGGATGTCAAAAGTGGGAAGTTGTTCAGTTTGAGCGTTGAGTATATCAGAGTGAAGGATTGAGAAGGATTTTTTAAACTGATGAAGATATCAGGGCCCGTATTCATAAAGTGTCTTAGGGTAGGAATGCTGATCTATGTTCCCCCTTATTCATAATGATTTAAAAGGATAAACTGATCCTAGATCAGCATTCCTACTCTGAGACACTTTTTGAAGACGGGCAGAGGTCAACTGAAATATCTTTTATTAATTGTAAAGGACAACAGTTAAAAGAAAGAGGTTTATTTTGTTCATGCAGTGTTTATTCTTTTGCTGGTTGGTACCTTGACTGAAAATGTTAAATATTTTTCAAAAGTAGCCTTGTCACTGCCACATGTATTTCACAACCGATGTCATTAGTAGTTATGGCAACTGATGTCCAATATGGTTGTATGGAAGGCTATGGTATGCAAGCTTGCTTGTCCGCTAGCTAATTAGAAGACCCCAATCCATTGTATAGATCATTATCATTCATAAACACATAGTGGTATCACGATCATGACAGCTTTGGAATGGCTAAAGAGCAGAAGGTTCAAGTAATGTGTAGGCAAATTAACACAACACTAATCTTAATACTTAAGACTAGCTGCGGCAATGTCAATGTGGAAACATTTATGGTGCTTTCATTTTGTGTTACTTACTCATCATTTTGTACTTTCCCTCATCATACCTCTTCCTGTATTGTTGAAAAGGATCCAAAGTTACCACAGCAATGTTTACGTAGTAAACGTGTGACAACATGTAGTATAACTCTAAGCTCTAACGATACTCTGGAAAACGTCTATCAGATAATACCATTCTTTGGAAGTTCCACAAAATGGCACACATCAAAGCAAAGGCTGATTGGTTAAGGAAATGAAGCTGTTTCTACATACTCAATACTGATACTTTACCTGAGGTTAAAGAGCTGTGTCAGCCACAACATGTCCTAATTTTAGTTTTTGACTCGTCACAGTTAGCTAGGTTCAATAAATAGGCTATGTAGAGCAGTGTGATCAAATGCAAAACTTCTGAGAAGTTATTTATTTTCCTTTTTTCAAAGGATTTTGTTGATCTGGTTTTGTTTTTACCGAACCCCATCTCCCCCCCACCCCAGTAATGGTGAAGTGTTTTGTCCCCAAATCGCAAAAGTGGTTGCAGTGATGTCTTCTGTGACGTCATGGTCAGGTTGTATACAGATTGTTTTAAGAGGTCTTTTTAGCGACCAGAAAAAAACTTATTTAGCTGGTTGTAATCTGGTATCTAACCAGGCGTCTCTACAACCAGAAAACCTATTTACAACCAGAAAATGACGTCATTATAACATTCCATGCCAAATTTTACACGGTGGGTTCGTGTGAGCTCATAATGTACCATGAGTGAAATCTCCACACAAGAACTTGGCCTCCATTTAGTTGAATCAAATGTAATGAAGGAATTGCCCAAATTCTCGGATTGAATGCATTGTCAATGTGACTGTAGCTTTTTTAGTTAACACATTATAGTTCAATGTGACCTGCATCGTTTATTTATATGTTATATTTATCGAGAAAATGTATGGAGAAACGTTGCACTATTGTGAAATACACTGTGTAGAAAATAAATAAAGATGCTTTCAGGTGTGAGAACCCAGGTTGTTTTTTGGAGTGAGAAATTGTTTGAAATATGTATTTTCAACGTCTTTCCCCCCAAAAGACTACTTTTCAACATCTTTTCAACATTTTGTGTTCATAGGTTAAGTTCAGTTGAAGGTTGCGTTGCTAACAGCGTGTGTGTATGTTTGTGTGTGTTGCTATGCCCACTACGGTATCGTTTAGTATCGTCCCAGTATGCTCTCCTTTCACACTGATCTGAGTGGACAGCTGAGCACTCTCACTTTACCCCTCATGACCTCAGTCACATAGTATGCACACCTGTGGCTGCTTTTGCGTGTGCACACAGAGTACACTCACACAAACCTCTACACACACACACTCAACATCTACTCAATACACTAATACAGACATTGCAGTGAATATTAACGATAAAGCTTACTGTTAGCCATGAGAAAAACTGGTACACTGCAACGTGTCAGAATTCTGTTGTTAATGAGGTTTCTGCTGTAAAGAGTCAAATGGAAGCCTATTCATGTCTCTTGGGGGCATATAGAGTGGACAGTTTTTAAAGGGTGGGTTAAATGATGTGTCTGCAGTCTGTACAAGTCAATTGCCCTGTAGCCCTCTGTCCCCTGTGGTCCTGTGGGTGTTAATGAGTTTACAGCCTGGCGCACACTCGCAGGCACCGCTATGTAGCCAGTCACACAGTGGAGCAGAGACCGAGACCGTCCCCTACCCACCTTTTACCCAGCCCCCTGTCACTGTCACCCACATTCAAATGTCAATCAATCAAATGTATTTATAAAGCCCTTTTTACATCAGCAGATGTCACAAAGCGCTATAGAGAAACCCAGCCTAAAACCCCAAACAATACAGATGTAGATGCACAGTGGCTAGGAAAAACTCCCTAGAAAGGCAGGAACCTACAAAGAAACCTAGAGGAAACCGGCTCTGAGGGGTGGCCAGTCCTCTTCTGCCTGTGCCGGGTGGAGATAAGAGTACATGGCCATTTAAGGCCATCTTGTTCTTCAATATATTAAAACGTTCATAGATGACCAGCAGGGTCAAATAATAATCAGTGGTTGTAGAGGGTGCAACAGGTCAGTACCTCAGGAGTAAATGTCAGTTGGTATTTCATGGATGAGCATTTAGGGGTTGAGACAGCCGGTGTGGTAAAGGGAGTCGAAAAACCGCAGTTCCGGGACAAGGTAGCACGTTCGGTGAACAGGTCAGGGTTCCCTAGCCACAGGCAGAACAGTTGAAACTGGAGCAGCAGCACAACCGGCACATAGACTATTGCAGCATAGAGACTGAGACGGGTGGGTCAGGGGACACTGTGGCCCCATCCGACAATACGCCAGGACAGGGCCAACCAGGCAGGATATAATCCCACTCACTTTGCCAAAGCACAGACCTCACACCACTACAGGGATATCAACAAACCACCAACTTACTACCCTGAGACAAGGCTAAGTATAGCCCACAAAGATCTCCTCCACAGAAACAAGCCCGAGGGGGCGCAAAACCGGACAGGAAGATCACGTCTGTGACTCAACCCACTCAAGTGACGCACCCCTCCTAGAGACGACATGGAAGAGCACTAGTAAGCCAGTGACTCAGCCTCCATAATAGGGTCAGAGGCAGAGAATCCCAGTGGAGCCTGCCAGGCAGAGACAGCAAGGGTGGTTTGTTGCTCCAGTGCCTTGCCGTTCACCTTCGCACTCCTACACTCAATCATAGGACCTCAATCATAGGAGTCTTCAGTAATGACTTAAAGGATGAGACCGAGTCTGCGTCTCTCAGATGGATAGGCAGACCCTTCCATAAAAATTGAGCTCTATAGGAGAAAGCCCTGCCTCCAGCTGTTTGCTTAGAAATTCTAGGGACAGTAAGGAGGCCTGCATCTTGTAACCATAGGGTACGTGTAGGTATGTACGGCAGAACCAAATCAGAGAGATAGGTAGGAGAAAGCCCATATAATGCTTTGTAGGTTAGCAGTAAAACCTTGAAATCAGCCCTAGCCTTAATATGAAGCCGATGTAGAGAGGCTAGCACTGGAGTAATATGATAAAATGTTGGGATTCTAGTCTGGATTCTAGCAGCCGTGTTTAGCACTAATTGAAGTTTATTTAGTACTTTATCCGGATAGCCGGAGAGTAGAGCATGACAGTAGTCTAATCTAGAAGTGACAAAGGCATGGAATCGTTTTTTTGCATAATTTTTTGATAAAAAGGTTATGATTTTTTGCAATGTTATGAAGATGGAAAAAAGCTGTCCTTGAAATATTCTTGTTTGTCAAAAGAGAGATCGGGGTCCAGAGTAACGCCGAGGTTCTTCAGTTTTATTTGAGACGACTGTCAACCATCCAGATTAATTGTCAGATCCAACAGCAGATCTCTTTGTTTCTTGGGACCTATAACTAGCATCTCTGTTTTGATCGACTTTAAAAGTAAAACATTTGCCGTCATCCACTTCCTTATGTCTGAAACACAGGCTTCCAGGGTAGCCAATTTTGGGGTTTCATCAAAATGTATAGCTGTGTGTCCACATCGTCCACATAGCAGTGAAAGTTGACATTGTGCTTCCAAATTACATCGCCAAGAGGTAGAATATGTAGTGAAAACAAAAGTGTTCCTAAAACAACCTTGAGCAACACCGAAACATACAATTGATTTAGAGGACAAACTATCCACAGAGACTAAATTATATCTTTCTAACAGATCTAAACCAGGCAACAACTTGTCTGTGTCGACCAGTTAGAGTTTCTACTCTCTCCAAAAGAATGTGGTGATTGCTTTGGGTCAAAAGCAGCACTAAGGTCTAGGAGCACAAGCACAGATGCAGAGCCTTGGTCTGACGCCATTAAAACAACATTTACCACCTTCGTGAGTGCAGTCTTAGTGCTATGATGGGGTCTAAAACCAGACTGAAGTAAATATTGGTTGTTTGATGTGCAGGTCAGTCAAGTTCGTCCACACTGATCGACAAACCATTTCTGTATGGACCTCGCTTTGTTCATGGGGGCATTGTCATGCTGAAACAAGAAAGGGCCTTCCCAAACTGTTGCCACAAAGTCGGAAGCACAGAATCATCTAGAATGTCATTGTATGCATAAGCGTTAAGATTTCCCTTCCCTGGAACTAATGGGCCTAGCCCGAACCATGAAAAATAGTGCCAAACCCAGACTCGTCCATCGGATGCTGGATGTTGTAATTCATCACAAGCTTTATACCACTCCAGCTGAAGCTTGGCATTGCGCATGGTGATCTTAGGCTTGTGTCCGGCTGTTCGGCCATGGAAACCCATTTCATGAAGCTCCTAACGAACAGTTCTTGTGCTGACGTTGCTTCCAGAGGCAGTTTGGAACTTGGTAGTGAGTGTTGCAACCGAGGACAGGTGATTTTTACACGCCACGCACTTCAGCTCTCGGCGGTCCAATTTTATGAGCTTGTGTGGCCTACCACTTCGTGGCTGAGCAGTTGTGGCTCTTAGACATTTTCATTTCACAATAACAGCACTTACAATTGGCCGGGGCAGCTCTATCAGGACAGATATTTGACGAACTGACCTGTTGGAAAGTTGGCATTCTATGACGGTGCCACATTGAATGTCACATAGCACTTCAGTAAGGCCATTCTACTGCCAATGTTTGTCTATGGAGATGGCTGTGTGCTCAATTTTATACACCTGTCAGCAACATGTGGCTGAAATAGCTGAATCCACTCATTTGAAGGGGGGTCCACACACACTATATACGAAAGTATGTTGAATAAGTAAAGAGTCATCAATCTCCGAAAACCGATGTGGGAACAGGACTGTGTGATCTCGCTATCCGTAGCCGATGTAAGACCTTTAAACAGGTTAACATTCACAAGGCCGCAGGGCCAGACAGATTACCAGGACGCGTACTCAGAGCATGCGCTGACCAGCTGGCAATTGTCTTCACTGACATTGTTTTGTCTTTAACCTCTCCCTGACCCAGGTTGTCATACATACATACATACATACATACATACATACATACATGATTCAAGCAGACCACCACAGTTCCTGTGCCCAAAAGGTAATCTGTCTAAATGAATATTGCCTTCTAGCACTCACGTCTGTAGCCATGAAATGCTTTGAAAGGCTGGTCATGGCTCACATAAACACAATCATCCCAGATACCCTGGACCCTCTCCAATTTGCATACCGCCCCAACAGATCCACAGATGACACAATCTCTATTGCACTGCCCTCTCCCACCTGGACAAGAGGAACACCTACATGAGAATGCTGTTCATTGACTATAGCTCAGCGTTCAACACAAAAGTGCCCTCAAAGCTCATCACTAAGCTAAGGACCGTGGGACTAAACACCTCCCTCTACAACTGGATCCTGGACTTCCTGATCTACCACGCTGATTCATAACACAGGGGCCCCTCAGGGGTGCGTGCTCAGTCCCCTCCTGTACTCCCTGTTCACTTATGACTGCACGACCTGGCACAACTCCAACACCATCATTAAGTTTGCCGATGACACAACAGTGGTAGGCCTGATCACCAACAACGACGAGACAGCATATAGGGAGGAGGTAAGAGACCTGGCCGTGTGGTGCCAAGACAACAACCTCTCCCTCAACGTGATCAAGACCAAGGAGATCATTATAGACTACCTGCTCCCCATTCTCATCAACGGGGAGCAGGTTGAGAGCTTCAAGTTCCTTGGTGTCCACATCACCAACAAACTAACAAATCCCATGGAAACTCGATAGAGACCGAAATGACGGCTGAGAGAACTTTCACAAACTGTTAGTAATGTGCAGTTTGTGAAAGATTTGTTCTTTCTTAATAGTTTGCGATTTGTGCCTATCACCCTCATGGCAGTCATTTAAGCTATGCATTCTGCCAAGAGTCCTTCACAATCTAGTCCGGTTGCGGCTACAACTAGACCTCGTTTCAAATGTATCAAGAAATAATTGCCTAGCAATCAACAAATGTACATTGTTTAAAGCAAACGTTTACATGTCTCAGTCACAAATGACAGGTCCAATAAGACCCCTATTGTGAATGAGATGTGAACAAGAGATTTGTGGAATCATGACTCTTTCTAGTTTAAGTTAGTCATTCGCCGGTGTAGGGTCCTGCATACTCTGGGCATTACTGACTCGAATTAACAAAATGAGTCGAATGATTCTTTCTTTTGACTGAACGTGTCGAAATGATCTGAGTCAGTAAAAAGAGTCAGTAAAACTTCCCATCCATCACCACAAACGGTTTATTTTCCCAAGTAGCCGCTTCCGCTACTTTCTTCAAGGATAGGCATGTGTGACTGGAGCATTGAGTGTAGGTAAGTCACCATTTTGTGTGCAGTTGTAGACGAGCATGCAAATACATTTTTCCATGACACCATATGATAGACTCATCTTTCACACATACACACTGCACAGTCAAGACATCACTTCTGATTATGCTAAATACCCGCCAGGTTGGTGGCATCTTACTTGGAGAGGAAAGGGGAAAAGGGGATACCTAGTCAGTTGTCCAACAATGTATTCTGAATCAGAGAGGTGCGGGGGGCTGCCTTAATCGACATCCGCGTCTTTGGCGCCTGGGGAACAGTGGGTTAACTGCCTTGCTCAGGCAGAACGACAGATTTTTACCTTGTCAGCTCGGGGATTCGATCCAGTTACTGCCCAACGCTCTAACCACTAGATGGGCCTGTGGTAATGGCTGGAGCGGAATTAGTAGAATAGTATCAAATATATCAGACACATGGTTTCCATATGTTTGATGCCATTCCATTTTCTCTGTTTCAGCCATCATTATGAGCCGTCCTCCCCTCAGCAGCCTCCTGTGACACCAACTCCCCTTTCTCTTGTCTGCTCCAGGCGTTGTAATGTCTGGCAACACTTTTACAACCGACACTATCTCAGTGACATACACTATATATACAAAAGTATGTGGACACCCCTTCAATTTAGTGGATTTGGCTATTTCAGCCACACCCGTTGCTGACAGGTGTATAAAATTGAGCACACAGCCATGTTATCTCCATAGACAAAGATTGGCAGTGGAATGGCCTTACTGAAGAGCTCAGTGACTTTCAAAATGGCACCGTCATAGGATGCCACCTTTCCAACAGGTCAGTTCCTCAAATTTCGACCCTGCTTCGAACCCAGCTGCCTCAGTTAACTGTTATTGTGAAGTGGTAGGCCACACAAGCTCACATAACGGGACCGCTGAGTGTTGAAGTGTATCGCAACACTCACTACCGAGTTCCAATCTGCCTCTGGAAGCAACGTCAGCACAAGAACTGTTCGTTGGGCACTTCATGAAATGGGTTTCCATGGCCAAACAGCCGCAAGCTTAAGATCACCATGTGCAATACCAAGCGTCGGCTGGAGTGGTGTAAAGCTCACCGCCATTGGACTCTGGAGCAGTGGAAATGCGTTCTCTGGAGTGAAGAATCATGCTTCACCATCTGGCAGTCCGACGGATGAATCTGGGTTTGGCGGATGCCAGAAGAATGCTTCCTGCCCAAATGCATAGTGCCAACTGTAACGTTTGGTGGAGGAGAAATAATGGTCTGGGTCTGTTTTCATGTTTCGGGCTAGGTCCCCTAGATCCAGTGAAAGGAAATCTTAATGCTACAGAATACAATGACATTCTAGACGATTCTGTGCTTCCGACATTGTAGCAACATTTTGGGGCATGACAATTTCAGCACAAAGTAAGGTCCATACCAGAAATGGTTGTTCAAGATCTGTGTGGAAGAACTTGACTGGCCGCAGTCAACCCCATCGAACACCTTTGGAATGAATTAGAACACAGACTGCGAGCCAGGTCTAATCGCCCGACATTAGTGCCCAACCTCACTAATGCTCTTGTGGCTGAATGGAAGCAAGTCCCTGCAACAATGTTCCAACATCTAGTGGAAAGCCTTCCCAGAAGAGTGGAGGCTGTTCTAACAGCTAAGGGAGGACCAACTCCATATTAATGCCAATGATTTTGGAAGGAGATGTTCCACGAGCAGGTGTCCGCAAACTTTTGTTCGCTGCTTAGTATCTATGCATGGTCACTTTACCACTACCTACATGTACAAATTACATCGACTAACCTGTACCCCTGCACATTGACTCGGTACCGGTACCCCCTTCATATAGCCTCGTTAATGTTATTTTACTGTGTTACTTTTTATTTAAAATATTTGTTTATTTAGTCATACATTTTCTTAACTCTATTTCTTGAACTGCATTGTTGGTTAAGGGCTTGTAAGTAAGCATTTCATGGTGAGGTTGACACCTGTTATAATAATGCTTGTCTCTATCAAATAACAGCTTAACACTCCACCTTCCCTCTTGATTAAATTACTCCGCTTGAGCAACACACAACTTTATTATGTTAAATGCGGCTTTTCATACAAGCTTTAGATTGCTCTCTTAAAGACTGCAGCTTCTCCCATTGAGTTGAACTAGTATGATGACTGTTTAGTGCCTTGGGTGGATTGGTTTGCACATTATGGTTCAGCAGCTTGGGATGAACTGTCAGTTTATTGGAAATGTGTCTATTTCATATAATGTGGCCAGGACGTTCAAAGTCCAGTCATAGACAGAAACTGGAATTAAAGCTGAGTGATGTGCCACAGGCAATCATTAGTTTGTGACTCATTCTTTGACCAGAAACAAGCACTGTCTATCAAGACAAATCTCTGGTTTTGGTTTCATTTTGAATGGACATTTTAGTTTTTTTAGGTGTGCCCTCTCTACTCATAATAACCTTTAATGATGCTTTTAAGAAATTGTGAAAACACTTGCAGTGCTCCTAATCCTAAAGTAACTAGGCCTAGGTCATAATTAGTCAATAAGGTAGGAGGAGGTGTGGTATATGGCCAATATACCACGGCTAAGGGCTGTTGTTAAGTACGACGCAATGCCGAGTGCCTTATAGCTATTATAAATTGGTTACCAACGTAATTGGATCAGTAAAAATAAATGTTTTGTCATACCCATGGTATACGGTTAAATAAGCCACAGCTTTCAGTCAATCAGCATTCAGGGCTCGAACCACCCAGTTTATAATAAGTCTTAAAATATGAGATATTGGCCTATCCGCATGGTGTATTGATTTTGTTAAATGTTTCCTCTGTTGCTCCTGATGACAATGAAACACCAAGAGAGGGATTCATCTGACAGTGTTTTTAAAATTAAATATTAGCAGTGTTACCATAACACTATACAATATAATTATTGGTATTAACACTTATTATCCGTCATCAAACAGGAGCTTGTGTATATCAACTGGCCTTCCTGCTGAAACTGTAGATTTAATTTAAATATGGAACTCTTTCATATGCAAACAAGTATTAGTCGATGATTAACACTAGAAGCACTGAAGTAATCATTTTGACGGCATATTAATTTAAAATTGAAATAGGCCTATCTCTGCCATTATTAAAGTCATGCCCCACCTCCGTCCTTGACCTTTCCTAAATAAGTATATTTAACACACAAATTATGTTAACATTTTAATATCACAAAATTCCTGCCCCTCATTCACCGCTAGTCATTCACCACCAGCCTGTGCAGCCCAACTACACCTAAACTCTATCAAAACTAATTTCACACATATAAAAACAGAGTTAGCCTAAAGACAAGATTAAATTGACAATAGTCTGATGGGTGACAATATTATCAATTGTCAAATTGTAGCCTAAAAGAAGAGATGCATGGGTAGCTTGGAATTGACACACAGGCAAGGAAATGGAGCGCCAAAAAGAGACTTTTTCAAATCCTCCGACAGTCACATGCAGGTATGACTTTGTCTATATAGTATGAAAAAAAGCTAATTCTGAGGTTTCCAAACACTTACCTTTGCCAAATAACTTTAACATTTTGAGAGATGACCTCTATTTCCAAATATGACTATTAATATAATACAACTAAATATATGCTATTTTGTTATTTTGAATACATGTTCTTAGTTCCATAATGTTTCTTAAAACCTGCCATAACGAAAATGTATTTCTCTTGTGATGGATTTAACACTTGAATTGTGGTGTTTTTTGTTTGTTCTTAGAGAGAGCCTACATTAACATAAATTAATATACTATTGTGTTCTTAATTGTTCTTCTTTTCTATTCTAATGTTACCCAAGACCTTCGTAAACACAACCAAATGATTATTTTTGCGACGGCATATTAAATGTACTTATTAGACGGTTAGAATGTTGCAGTCAAAAATGATGGATGACTGAAAACGGGATGGCTCAAGGCCGGACTTTTCTAGTGTTAAACAGCGTACACACATTTTTAGAGACACATAGGTAAGAATACAGCAATGACATAACATTCTGGTCTGCTATACATAAAATGTAATGTTATAGACAAATTTCAGTTCATTTTGGGTTTAAAGTGATATTACTGAAAAAATATGTTTTATACACGATGTGGGAAAAACATGTATTCCCTTTTTTTGTAAGCTGTTGATCTATATAGAACAACTACAAGAGACTGACCTCTGTTTTAATATCACATCCTTTGTCGTCACTCTGAAGTCATAACGTTGTGCTCAATGTATATGGGGAAATAATAAATACTTATTTGCGCAACAGGCTCAGACATGTCCCAGTCTGAAAGGTCACTCCTCTCCCCTCTGATTGACACCACTGTCAACCACCACCAATTCAGAGGGACCTGTCTTTTAATGATAGTATTTAAACATTGAAATTAGGCCCGTTTGGCTGGTGGAACGAGAAAAAGGACACACTTCGCTCTGCCCCCATTTCTTTGTTGTGGAATGGCTTTAACAGAGGGATCCCACGCAGGGTGTGAAATATACACACGTGCGCACACACACACACACACACACTCCCTGACACAACTCAAAGCCCCGCCCCCTGCGCGCACACACTCTCACTGACACATACCCACACTGGTCTGCCTATACAACCCTCGCCCTTCCCTCTTCTCCCTCAGTATCCGCCTGACTTCAGTAAGCACACTGCCTCCACACCGTCTGCTTTGGGTTACACAGTCACCATCACAGAGGAACATAATACAGGACATCTATAGAGGAGCGGACAGCCCCGACAACAGTAGAGCAACATGGGGAGCAGCATGTCATGTGTTCCCCAACACAACTTCAGGTTCTCCAGCAAGAGTTTCATACGCAGGAACAGGTAAGGAAGGGCAAATCCTCACAACACATGCAGAGTCTTAATGTCATACATGTCTGGCTCGTGTGTTGTGGTATTGGAGATGGAGGGAATTCCTGGTATTTTTCACAGTGTTTGAGGTGTACGGTTTAAACGGAGGTTGGGAGGTTTATGGGATCAGAGACAGGATCACATAGGGGGTACACGAGAGCACATGAGCAGTGGTATATTTCCAACTGTGTGATACAGTTACTGTTTTCCTCTTATTTGCATCTCCCTGTTAGACTGTAGTTTTGTTTCTTGTCAGATAATCTGGTTCCCTTCCCATCAGTATCTGACCCAAATTAGAATTGAATAAAAGACAATGGTTAGGATAGAATATAATATAATGGTTAGGATAGGATATAATAGAATGGTTAGGACATAATATAATAGAATGGTTAGGATATGATATAATGGTTAGGATAGAATAGAATGGTTAGGATAGAATATAATGGTTAGGATAGAATATAATCACTGCCGGGACATAAACCGACAGACAATGTCCTAATCATGAAATAATTATTTTGGATTGTTTCGAAGTTGATTAGTATTGCTGTAAGCTTATGCTACTTTAATGTACTATCAGAGTCATGAAATTAATCAACTTTACTTATAGCCACTGAGCAAAGCAAGGGCATTGATGGTACAACTGTTATGAATTGCTACTTTACCACATGGTTCACCATTCTGGAGGCAGCCTCTATCTGTAGTATCCTTAGGGTTCTGCCAAGTAGATTTATGTTCAAATAAAAACAGAGGTTTAGTGTTGTCCAAAGTGCACCTAACCGTTGCCTCTTTAAAAGCATGCACACACTTGAAAGCGCACACTCACACACACAGGTGAATTAATTGTTCACTTGGAACAATAAATTCCGTGTTCTCACATACTCTGTGTCCTGCTCTCTCTCAATTCAGTTCAATTCAAGGGGCTTTATTGGCATGGGAAACATACAGTCGAAGTCTGAAGTTTACATACACTTAGGTTGGAGTCATTAAAACTCTTTTTCAATCACTCCACAAATTTCTTGTTAACAAACTATAGTTTTGGCAAGTCGGTTAGGACATCCACTTTGTGCATGACACAAGTCATTTTTCCAACAATTGTTTAAAGAAAGATTATTTCACTTATAACTCACTGTATCACAATTCCAGTGGGTCAGAAGTTTAACACTAAGTTGACTGTGCCTTTAATTAAACAGCTTGGAAAATTCCAGAACATGATGTCATGGCTTTAGAAGCTTCTGATAGGCTAATTTACTTCATTTGAGTCCATTGGCAGTATACCTGTGGATGTATTTCAAGGCCTACCTTCAATCTCAGTGCCTCACTGCTTGACCTCATGGGAAAATAAAAAAAATCAGCCAAGACCTCAAAAATAATTGTAGACCTCCACAAGTTTGGTTCATCCTTGGGAACAATTTCCAAACGACTGAAGGTACCACGTTCATCTGTACAAACAATAGTACACAAGTATAAACACCATGACACCACACAGCCGTCATACCGCTCAGGAAGGAGACGCGTTCTGTCTCCTAGAGATGAACATACTTTGGTGCGAAAAGTGCAAATCAATCACAGAACAACAGCAAAGGACCTTGTGAAGATGCTGGTGGAAACAGGTACAAAAGTATCTATATCCACAGTAAAATGAGTCCTATATCGACATAACCTGAAAGGCCACTCTGCAAGGAAGAAGCCACTGCTCCAAAACCGCCATAAAAAAGCCAGCCTACGGTTTGCAACTGCACATGGGGACAAAGATTGGACTTTTTGGAGAAATGTCCTCTGGTCTGATGAAACAAAAATTGAACTGTTTGGCCATAATGACCGTTGCTATGTTTGGTGGAAAAAGGGGGATTCTTGCAAGCCGAAGAACACCATCCCAACCATGAAGCACGGGGGTGGCAGCATCATGTTGTGGGGGTTCTTTGCTGCAGGAGGGACTGGTGCACTTCACAAAATAGATGGCATCATGAGACCGGAAAATTATGTGGATATATTGAAGCAACATCTCAAGACATCAGTCAGGAAGTTAAAGCTTGGTCTCAAATGGGTCTTCCAAATGGACAATGACCCCAAGCATACTTCCAAAGTTGTGGCAAAATGGCTTAAGGGCAACAAGGTCAAGGCATTTGAGTGGCCATCACAAAGCCCTGACCTCAATCCCATAGAAAATCTGTGGGCAGAACTGAAAAAGGGTGTGCGAGCAAGGAGGCCTGCAAACTCAGTTTGACTCAGTTGCACCAGTTCTGTCAGGAGGAATGGATCAAAATTCACCCAACATATTGTGGGAAGCTTGTGGAAGGCTACCTGAAGCAGTTGACTGAAGTTAAACAATTTAAAGGCCATGCTACCAAATACTAATTGAGTGTAAGTAAACTTCTGACCCACTGGGAATGTGATGAAAGAAATGAAAGCTGAAATAAATGGTTATCCTAACTGACTTAAGACAGAGAATTCTTACTAGGATTAAATGTCAGGAATTGTGAAAAAGTAAGTTTAAATGTATTTAGCTAAGGTGTAAACTTCCAACTTCAACTGTATATGTTGAAAAGGGTGGGGCTTAAGCTGCATCCCTGTCTCACCCCACGGCCCTGTGGGAAGAAATGTGTGTTATTTTGTCTATTTTAACCGCACACTTGTTGTTTGTGTACATGGATTTTATAATGTCGTATGTTTTTCCCCCAACACCACTTTCCATCAATTTGTATAGCAGACCCTTATGCCAAATTGAGTCGAAGGCTTTTTTGAAATTAACAAAGCATGAGAAGAGTTTTTCTTTGATTTAGTTTGTTTGTTTGTCAAATATGGTGTGCCGGGTGAATACTTGGTCTGTCGTACGATAATTTGGTAAAAAGCCAATTTGACATTTGCTCAGTACATTGTTTTCACTGAGGAAATGTATGAGTCTGCTTTTAATGATAATGCAGAGGATTTTCCCAAGGTTGCTGTTGACGCATATCCCACGGCAGTTATTGGGGTTGAATTGTGGATTGGGGTGATATTCCAATATCCAAATATTGGGGAAGATGCCAGAGCTAAGGATGATTTTGAACAGTTTTAGTTTCGCCAATTGGAATTTGTTGTCTGTATATTTGATCATTTCATTGAGGATTCCATCAACACCACAGGCCTTTTTGGGTTGGAGGGTTTTTATTTTGTCCTGTAGTTCATTCAAGTTAATTGGAGAATCTGGTGGGTTCTGGTAGTCTTTAATTGTTGATTCTAAGATTTGTATTTGATCATGTATATGTTTTTGCTGTTTGTTCTTTGTTAACGAGTCTAAAAGATTTGGAGAAGTGGTTTAAAGTTTCTTCGGTTTCTTATTTGAGATTGCTGAGAGGTCAGATATACTGTTAATATTTTCTACTGCTAAGTTTACACCTTCACTATTACAGTGGAACATTTTGTACAGGAAGTTGTCTAAAAGGGGTTGAATTTGTTGTTGCCTAATTGTTTTTTGGTAGTTTTCCAAACTGCATTCCTTCCATCTATAGCATTTCTTAATATTACTCTGTTCCTTTGGCTTTGATGCCTCATGATTGAGTATTGCTTTGTTCAAGTAGACTGCGATTTTGCTGTGGTCTAATAGGGGTGTCAGCGGGCTGACTGTGAACGCTCTGAGAGACTCTGGGTTGAGGTCAGTGATAAAGTAGTCTACTGTACTACTGCCAAGAGATGAGCTATAGGTGTACCTACCATAGGAGTCCCCTCAAAGCCTACCATTGACTATGTACATACCCAGCATACGACAGAGCTGCAGGAGTTTTTGTTGGTTATGTTATCATAGTTGTGCCTAGGCGGGCATATGGGGGAGGGAATGCTGTCACCTCCAGACAGGTGTTTGTCCCCCTGTGTGCTGAGGGTGTCAGGTTCTTGTCCGGTTCTGGCATTTAGGTCGCTACAGACTAGTACATGTCATTAAAGTATGGTGACTCTAGTGGGGGGATATAGGTAGCACACAGGAGGACATTTTTCTCTGTTAAGATTATTTCCTCTTGAATTTCTAGCCAAATGTAAAATGTTCCCGTTTTGATTAATTTAATAGAGTGAGTTAGTTCTGCTCTATACCAAATTAGCATACCCCCTTAGTCCCTTCCCTGTTTTACACCTGGTAGTTTGGTGGATGGGACTACCAGCTCTCTGTAACCTAGAGGGCAAGCAGTGGGTCCGTCTCCTCTATACCAGGTTTCTTGTAGGATGACAATGTCTCACATTCTCTCTCTGTGTAGTGAAAGGGCCAGGTTAGTTATTCCCTGTAGAGCAAGATAATGTGACTGCCAATCTAGTGACACAGAAAATACTAGGTTCGCAGATACCAGTCTTAGTCAATGAGTTTACATTCCTGGATTGCATTAGACAGTCAGTGTTCACATTATATTGTTCTGCTCAGAATTCAAAGAACAAGAACCTGGAATGTAGTGATCACTTTATTGATGATTGATTCATGCTTGTCAGTCTTATTTGTCAGTCATCCCATTCTGATCCGAACTTGATTACCACCAGCTCAGATGAAGTCTTTGTTTCATGCTAATGTCATTTAGATGGGCCACAGGGAGATAGAGAGAGAAACTTGAGGGAGATTGTAAAAGTTGACTCACTCTGTTATCAATGCACCGGAAATGTTTTGTTATGAAGTGGTGACACTAAAGATAACAGACGGGGTTCAGGCTTGACAAAGGAGGATATTGAAGCCTTTATTTCTTTATTCATGCACTGCCTATCTGAGACATAAGCCCGGAATGTTTTGCTCATTTAAATGGGTGATATTGAAGGGAACTGACCAAAGGGGTTTCCTGGTCAAATGTGTCTAGATTTACAACGTGAAACCAGGCACTCACTTTACACTCTCAAACTGAAAAAAGGGAACTCTTCAGAAAGGAACACATTCATCTTGAACTCATTGTTTTCATCCGCCATTGAGAAGCCAGCTGGTAGCACAGCAAACAAACAGGCTAGCTAGGCTACCTGCGTGGGAAACATGGGAGAGTGAGTTGTAACAGAAGTTTCTTTTCCCCCTTCCCTCCCGGAGCAGCAGCCGCTTGTTCCGTAAGAGGTATCCCCAGGAAGGACAGGAGAAGTCCAACAGCATCATCAATATTCTCTGCACTGTCACTCCGAGGAAGGTATGGAACGCTGGAAAACTCTCTCCCTCCCTCTTCCCCCCTTTCTCCGTCCGTCTCTCTCACTCTCCATCTTCCATTCTCTCTCTCTAAACCATGATAAATGACAGACATATTTCATGAACACACACAAATATTTTATGACAAATATTTTTCTCTCATTTCAACCATACACACTTACTATGTTGATACATGTATGTATAATCTTGGGACAACTGAATAACCTTTTTTTCAGAAAATTAACAATCAAACTTCTTTATCCCCAATTTAAGTTAGTTTTGTTTTACAAGTCAGTTAAGAACAAATTCTTATTTTCAATGACAGCCTAGGAACACTGTGTTAACTGTCTTGTTCAGGGGCAGAACGACAGATTTGTACCTTGTCAGCTCGGGGATTCGATCTTGCAACCTTTCGGTAACTAGTCCAACGCTCTAACCACTAGGCTACCTGCCGCCCCAGGTTTGTTGTGCACAATGGGCTAATATTCACGAATGTGATTGGTTGCTTGCAGGAGATGACCCATAAAGATCTGCAGAAGATCGAGAACATTAAGTGGGAACCTCCGTTCCCTTACGACCCAGCCAGTGGCTGGAAGAAAAGCAGCATCAATGTCAAAAATTATGGCAGGATGGTCCACAGCTCTAAAGTCCACTTCCGCTTTCTCCACTGCCAGGTGAGAAACTACACACACACACGCACGCACGCACGCACACACACACACACACACACACACACACACACACACACACACACACACACACACACACACACACACACACACACACACACACACACACACAGAGAGAGAGATGCGAGCACACACACATGCACACACACACAGAGAGGCGAGCACACGCACACGTCCTCTGACGGAACTGTAACCCCTCAAGTCACTTCAGATAACTGACTAACTAAATGATGAAACAACAATAAAGCACAATAAACATATACCTCCACACAGTCATTGTGGTTAATGAGGTCTTTAAACAAGCCTCAACCCCACAGTGAAACAGTGTGTTAGTCACCCCCGACGAGAGGCAAACCAAACAAACAGGTGGAGGGGACAGGATGTAGTCCTAGCTCTGCGGGTTTGTGAAACGGCTAGCTAATGCTTAGCTAACGTTGACGTGGTGACCGAGGTGGATGAATAAAACGAGGGTAGGGGACCGCAGACCGTGTCAGCATAGGGGACCGCAGGCCGCGTTTCAACACGCTGGGCACTGAAGGAATTGGGAAACAACTCCCTGAGACAACCTCAGGGCTGATCTAAGAACAGGTATACAGGAAAATACCAGCGCCCAACCGTGGGAATCGCTATCTGTCACAGATGCAATCACACTGTCAAAGAGAGTGAGAGAGCGAGAGAGAGACAAAAAAGGAGTGTTGTAATGGAGTGTCATAGGGGGAAAGAACACATTGTTTGGTAACTCAATACAACGCAGAGAGTAACTCGAGGAGGAAGTATTGCTTCACTGTTTTTGAACCTGAAAAGAATACAGGGCTAGTCTTGGCAAATGGCAGGAAGTGATTGTAAATCACAAGTGGCTCTTTGAGAAATCCCATAAATCCTCAGAATACCACAAGTCCTCATAATACCACACGTCCTCCTAATACAACAAGTCCTCATAATACCACACGTCCTCCTAATACAACAAGTCCTCATAATACCACACATCCTCCTAATACAACAAGTCCTCATAATACCACACATCCTAATTATACAACAAGTCCTCATAATACCACACGTCCTCCTAATACAACAAGTCCTCATAATACCACACGTCCTCCTAATACAACAAGTCCTCATAATACCACACGTCCTCCTAATACAACAAGTCCTCATAATACCACACATCCTCCTAATACAACAAGTCCTCATAATACCACACGTCCTCCTAATACAACAAGTCCTCATAATACCACACGTCCTCCTAATACAACAAGTCCTCATAATACCACACGTCCTCCTAATACAACAAGTCCTCATAATACCACACGTCCTCCTAATACAACAAGTCCTCATAATACCACACATCCTCCTAATACAACAAGTCCTCATAATACCACACGTCCTCCTAATACAACAAGTCCTCATAATACCACACGTCCTCCTAATACAACAAGTCCTCATAATACCACACGTCCTCCTAATACAACAAGTCCTCATAATACCACACGTCCTCCTAATACAACAAGTCCTTATGATCAAAATCTAGCACAACACTTCCTACAGATGTAAAATTACTCACAGTCAGCAAAATTAGTGCACTTTACAGGGAATCGGGTGCTTTGTTTGACGTTCATCATGTCATGATGAATCAATCTCCAAATCATTATTTGGTAACACTGCGTCATATTGCCAATCCTTTAGTCTTTCTCTGATATTCTATGTTTCCCCTAATGACCACCATAATAGACAGATAGAGGCATATCACACACACACGCACGCACGCACGCACGCACACACACACACACACACACACACACACATACACACACACACACACACAGACACAGACAGACACACTCAGTCTCTTGCACTCTCTCCTCAGGATGTGCATGATTGCTACCTGGACCTCTTCCAGACACACCTTCATTTTGTCTCCAACAACACCACTGGACTCACCTACCAGGTGAGGCTTTCCAACTGTTCTTCAAAGTCTGCCGTTATGTTATTTATGGAGATAGATTGTACTCAACATGTTGTAAATTAATGAGTAATGATTCACAAATTGATCACAAATGACAAATGGAGAGGAAATGTTTCCTATGACACAGTAGTCTCATTGCATTGATTGTAAAATAGCTCGGTATTATAAGAGCATCTGCTAAATGACTCAGATGTAATGTCGTTTTCAATCTCGTGTCCCCGTCTAAGTGAATATAACCGATACACCGATTACGTGTCCCTTGCGAACGGTTTTTGTATTGGTAAACATGGTGTGTATGACTGTCTCCTTAACCTGTCTAGTAAAGTATGAACAGTCATCAAGCAGTGTCTATATCGTGTTTGTCTATATCGTGTTTGTCTATATCGTGTTTGTCTATATCGTGCTTGTCTATAGCGTGTTTGTCTATATCGTGTTTGTCTATATCGTGCTTGTCTATATCGTGTTTGTCTATATCGTGTTTGTTTATAGCGTGTTTGTCTATAGCGTGTTTGTCTATATCGTGTTTGTCTATATCGTGTTTGTCTATATCGTGTTTGTCTATATCGTGTTTGTCTATAGCGTGTTTGTCTATATCGTGTTTGTCTATATCGTGTTTGTCTATATCGTGTTTGTCTATATCGTGTTTGTCTATATCGTGCTTGTCTATATCGTGTTTGTCTATAGCGTGTTTGTCTATATCGTGTTTGTCTATAGCGTGTTTGTCTATAGCGTGTTTGTCTATAGCGTGTTTGTCTATATCGTGTTTGTCTATATCGTGTTTGTCTATATCGTGTTTGTCTATATCGTGTTTGTCTATATCGTGTTTGTCTATAGCGTGTTTGTCTATATCGTGTTTGTCTATAGCGTGTTTGTCTATATCGTGTTTGTCTATAGCGTGTTTGTACTAGACTCAGTGACAGGGTGGGAGGCTGCTGGAGCATTACAGGATATTAGACATTATGACAACAAATGTAAGGCCTCAGACAATCATACATGCAACCTGGCTGGCTTTAGTTTCACACCAATTAATAGTGATATTTGCCTAAGTAGAAATTCCAAAACTGAAACGGAAAAACGAGCACATTTGACCATTGATGGTCATAAGATCCCAAAAAAATCAGAAGCTATTTTGAATACATTTTCTTGGTCCTAGAGTCATGAAATGTTCAGAGTCCATAAAGGGGAGTGACTGCTTTCAATGAATGTAAAACTATAACATTTGTCAACAATTTAATTATAAGGTATTATCCATGCTTTAAAAACAGTGAAACCCATCCTTTTTTTAAAGTATATTTCTATGGTCATGACAATGAAACTGTATGGTTCAAGGGAATGATTGAATGACTAAGATTTGACTTGTGTTTTGTGCATGCAGGGGACTCTTCCTTTGAAAGAGCTCACCATCTGCAACCTGCAGCAGAACTGTAACCACAGCCAACTCCAGGAATTTGCCTTCCAGATCAACGGTTAGTTGGCCTTTTACTTGAAAGGGAAAAACAAATTGACTCCTTGTGGTAGAAGTGGCATTCATAAATAGCAGAGCATGGAGCGCTGAGATGTCGAAATCACTTTCTTCATGTTTTCTATTGACTATAGCCAATCTGTGTTGAGTTGGCATTGGACCGCCGTGATTTTATAGTTGATTCACAGGCTAACCTCAACCCTTTCTGTAACTCAGCTGTGTGGTAGGCGACGTTCTATTCTCACCGACTGAAACAAAGAAAATCTAGTTCAGGAATTTGTAAAAGCTACTTTGCATTAAGTAGTGACTAAATGCCCCTCTTCTTTCAACCAATCTCAAAGCTACTTGAGATGTGTGCGAAATAACTTGACTGTCACTTATATCTTGTATTGCTGTCAAAAACTCAAAACGAAGCGCAATGGTTCTCAAGTTTTGTTTCTTTCTCAGCAAAGACAGGCAGAGCCCATATTCACGTTCACAATCCCAAACTGCAACCACCCACTATTTTCAAATGGTGGCGTTTCCTATATTCCGGTGACTCAAAAGTGCTGTGACCTATTTCACCTCCACACAACCCCAAGACTAACTAGAGTCGCCTCTCTCAGCCCTCAGTCAGGGGGCCAAGCCGCTCTTGAAGGCCCCTCTTGTTGTGCGACAGGTGCTCCTGAACTCGCTCAGCTGTCAAGGCAGAAAGGCCAGCGCCAGCTCTAAGCCCTATCAAGACATTTAATCTATTGCACATTCCAGGGGCATCCTACTTAATGCCTGCTAGTTTTGCCCCTTAGAATCTGGGCTCACATCCACAAACTGTCTCAGAGTAGGAGTGCTGAACTATGATCAGTTGTACCTTATAGATATTAATGAATAAGATGATATGGACAGATCCTAGATCAGCACTCCTACTCTGAGAGGCTTTGTGGATATGGGCGCTGATCTCTAAATGTTCCTGGACTTCATTATCAACTTGACTGCATCTTTGATAGTGATAGGAAGTAGTTGCAAAATTAATTTGAGCATGGTTGATGGATTTGTGCCTTAGCCAGCTTCTCTGTCGTCCATTCTATGGCATGGCAATTATTGTCAGAGGGGTCTGTTAAAGCACAGACATACCTGGCAACCGGGCTAGAATTGGAATGTATTTAGGATTTAAATGTGTTTGATGAGGGGATCTTGGGCATTTCTCTGCACTCAAGATGACACACATTGTGAATAAAAGTCATTGACACGTAAAGTCAGCTCAAGTCACAGAGAATTCTTTATCATTCACATCCTGTTTTTGAAACGGAAGAGATCTCCACTGTCAAACGTTTTCTTCGCTACCCATGGCCAAAACATTTATATTTCCCGGAGAAAACTGATTTAATAAACTGTTGTATTTCAGATGTTCTCTCTGTTCTGAGAGCCTTTATTTACCTGCAGGGAGGCTGTAGTAGACTTCACTGGAAACACACGTAGAATAACATGACAAAACTCCGAGTGAAGTGAGATGTTGTGCGCAGCGATAACCCTGAGTAAAAATCTTCCTCATTGCTACATTGCTGAATCAGCTTCACTGTAAACTGACCAGCAGTTGACTTAGCATGACATACTAGGAACATGTAAGGTCCCGAAAACTGACCTAAAAAATCCTGGAAAGTTAATTGAAATTATAAGTTTGTGTCATGTTGCGCCACATTTTTTCATAACATTTTTGTAATTCCATTCTGATAGAGATGTATGTGAAATGAGGATGAGACAGATGACAGGGTAATCACAGCCAGGAAAAGAGTAGTGGATGAATGGACTCAGTCCAGAGTCGACAGCGCTACCGCTAGTCCAGACTCTCACACGTCAGTTAAGGTGGACAGGTCAGATCAATAGGCCTCGGCTCCTGAAATATTTCACAACCCGACAAGCCTTGGTTGGGTTTGAACTTTGGCTGTACTCACGTGAACCATGTGAAAATGCCTCCTTCAAGGGAGTGTGATGATCAAGATCTAAAATGAAGGCTGGAACAAGGAAAAAGAAAATCAACTAACGAGAGCAGCATGGCCGCCGTTTAGAGAAGCAGCCAGCTGGCAAGGCAAGCATTCCGGACAATGACAAAGGGGCTGGAATGAGAGGCTGCTATCTCTAGTATGTGTAGTAGGGCTGATAAAGGGAGATTCCTGCTCTATTCACTGCAGGTCCTGTAGGCTACATTCCTGTTGGGAAGGAAGGCAGTCCAGAGGGAGGTGCCTTGCTTCCCCACTAGGTGAGCTGTTATGAGGCCAAAGAGAGCAGGGCCCATATGTAGCAAGCGTTTCAGAGTAGAAGGGCTGATTTAGGATCGGTTTGGCCTTTTAGATCACAACGGATAAGATGACATGGACTTGGGAACCTGATTCTAGATCAGCAGTCCTGCTCTGAGACACTATGAATACCGGCCGAGGTTGCAAGCGCTCTCCTGTAGTAGTTTACATGTAAGTTATACCTAATTCACACATGATTTACTGTATGTTTCCTGGAAAAACATTTTTGGGGTATTGCTTGTATGACCTCCTTTCAAACAGTCATCTTTTTACCACATTCTTGCCGGCGTAAGCCTTTTATATATCCTGTGCGCATGCCGGCACTGTTGACGAGTGGGAAAAAATCCATTAAATATACACCATTACGAAGTTTGAAATGATCCGATAATAATTTGTTTATAATTTGTCCATAAGAGACATTAAGACTAATACAATTTATTATCAAAAGAAAAGCATATTTTGCTTTTTAATTACGTTACTGGTCTGTGCAGCCTATAGGCTACATCGCTATGCAGTGGTGTAAAGTACTTAAGAAAAATACTTTAATTTTTTTGGGGGGGTATCTGTACTCTACTTTACTATTTATATTATTGACAACTTCTACTTTTACCCCACTACATTCCTAAAGAAAATAATGTACGTTTTATTCCATAGTTTTCCTGACACCCAAAAGTACTCGTTACATTTTGAATGCTTAGCAGGACAGGAAAATGGCTCTGATCTGGCGGACTCACTTAACCCAAATGCTGTGTTTGTAAATTATGTCTGAGTGTTGGAGTGTGCCCCTGGCTATCGGTAAGTAAAACAAATATAAAAAATCATGCCGTCTGGTTTGCTTAATATGAGGATTTTTTGATACTTAAGTATCTTTTAGCAATTACATTTACTTTTGATATTTAAGTATATTTAAAACCAAATAATTTTACTTGAGGTATTTTCTATTAAGATATCTTTACTTTTACTCAACTATGACAATTGGGTACTTTTTCCACCACTGTGGTTGTGCCACGCAAATGAAATCAATAGTTTATTATTTTGTTCATTAAACAGACAAGACATTCTTACATAATTGCGCATGGGCTCATCTGGAAAAGAGAGGTTATGTGTAGCTCAAGAAATTCATTCATATTAACCCATCGTTCAGTGGCTAAATATTATTCCTAATACTGCAGTAAATAAATCACCAGCCAATGTGATCACACCATCGTGTGCTCTCTCCTTTCAAACTACCCAGTTATTTTGACAGATAAACTACAAATGGCTAGTAGTTAGATATGTATGCATATTAACCCATCATTTATTAACTAAATATCAGTGGCCTTTAAATATTTACCTGTCAAAGTCAAGAAAAAATATGAAATGGCAGTGTGCGTTCCCCCAAGCCAAATGCCAAGGCACTTCTGTGACAATAGACATGAATAGCTCAAGGACAGAACTACATACATTTAAATGGAGAGAATAAATGCAATAAAATAATTTCTGTGAAGCTGTGTCTGTAAAAAGTTGGCGGCATGCTAAAGTTGGTGTGTTTTTGTCTTAGTTTGAAAGGGATATCAGGCTACAGGGTATCTTCTGGGGAAGTTTGACAGAATGTGTAATTAACATGACGGAAAGCTCTACCTCTACAGTATTTTCACAATACTTTCTTTGTGAAATAGTGGTAAAACCAAAAGTCTGATTTACTAGCGACGACAAGCTTCCAGTTGCATAATGTACAACCTTCTATTTGTAAATGGATAGGGTAGGGCTTTAGCAGGAAGCGCTGGTGGCCATCTCCTCTCTGACCTCATGACCTTTGACCCCTGCAGGTGTCAGCCTGAACCCCATCATCGTCTATTGCTCCAACCAGGAGGAGATGGACATGTGGTTCGGCCTGCTCAAAGAACACATCGAGATCAACGGGGGCACCCCCATCGCACCTATCGAGACCTACACCAGGGTTAAGGTAAGGAAATAATACTATGTTTCATTGATATGGCAGTGCAGATGACAGAAATGGAGGCCAGTTAAAGAGACCAGTTAAGGAGGCACAAGTAGGAGCTACACCCTGGGTTGATCCTGAGGGTAAAACAGCAATCAATCAACAGGATGTGTTGAGTCATGTAGGTCACGGCTGTCTCTTCCTGAGTGCATGATCCATTCCCAGGGAGCGGTCATGACTGTGGCCACACCACAACCACATCACTAGACTCACATCTGCACTGGGTCAAAGTATGGTTACACCAACAGGTGTGGAAAAGGCTGATCATACACATTCAATAGTGGACGAAATATAGGGCATCTACACAAGCAGGTTTGACCAACGGTATAACCCAATGCATGTTCTGAAAAGCAAAGAAAAAAAGCATTCATGCAACATTCTTCCTGTATCACTTCCAATAGTGACAGCTAGTGTAGGAACAATTGTTGTTTCGTTATACAGTATTCTCGCCCAGGAAGTATGATAGTATTTAAGTATGATTGCGTCACTATCAGAGAATGAAAAGCCCCATCATTATAGCAATAATAGCTCATACTGTGGAGAAGTTCTGTATGTGTTTAATGTTTATTTCTTGTAACTGGTTGGGTGAGGTAGATTATTTCCATGCCTCGCTAATGTAAACGTGTCTACCTGTTTCCTGCAGAATGTAAAGGAGAACACGGAGGGGAGAGAGGAGCTGAGGAACTCAATCAGTAAAGACCCCATCTATGAGTGGGAGGGTTCTCAGCGTGAGAGTCTGGGGCCCATCACTTTCGTGACCAAAGTCAGTCTGCAGCACCTCCCCTGCCAGGTACAACACCCACCTCCGCTCACCTTTCTTTGGCTTATGATGCGCCTATGGTGCATTGTAACCTGACACTGAAACATTATAACCTGACAGTGAAACATTTTAATCTGACAGTGAAACATTATAATCTGACAGTGAAACATTATAATCTGACACTGAAACATTACAATCTGACAGTGAAACATTATAATCTGACAGTGAAACATTATAATCTGACACTGAAACATTACAATCTGACAGTGAAACATTATAACCTGACAGTGAAACATTATAACCTGACAGTGGAACATTATAATCTGACAGTGAAACATTACAATCTGACAGTGAAACATTATAACCTGACAGTGAAACATTATAACCTTTGATATTAGAACATGACTGATTATTGATTGTAGAGACACTTTTTGATATTCAAATATCACTCAAACGAAGAAGCCTGTATATACAGTCCGCATTGCTCATAAATAGATTAGACACATTTTAAGAAAGATGAATAAGAGAATGTATTCATGGTCTTGACTGTTGCTATCTTGTTTTGTGAAACCAGACAATTTATGGAACTGTCCATTAGACAGTTATGACTCCAACCTGTTATCAGGCAGATAGCGGGGATCTGAGAATGAGGAGTAAATGTAACATTATCAATCAACAACATCTACCTTAGAGCCCACTGACTCTCTCTCTCTCTCTCTCTCACACACACACACACACACACACACACACACACACACACACACACACACACACACACACACACACACACACACACACACACACACACACACACAATTACTCTTTCGCAACTTCACCATAGCCTCACCACAACGTAAGGAGTGAGCATTGTTGTCTGCTGGGACTCTAAACCTTGAGGGAGTGTATGGGCAGAACACTAGTCTACTACAGTTACCACAGCACTTACTCCCTAGGTCTCTTACACTCCTACAAGACGTGACGTTACTCTGCTAACCGAGCGAGAAAGTAACCAAGGAAATACATGATGCTGACTAGGCTTAATCCTATAAAACAGCAACGCTCATGTAGCCGGCGGGTGAATCGGCCAATTAACGTTTGATGGGAACTGGCGGTAGCCTGATGGAATTCTTACGAAGGGAGATTGAAGGGCTTGTAAACTGGGTGTGTGAGAGGCAGTTGCTTAGCTCACGCAGCAACTTGACTCACCTCACAGCTGGAATGTCAGCTGTCTGCCAGACACGCCCTCGGCAGGGTGGAGAAACACGCTCACGGGCATACACACACACACACACACACACACACACACACACACACACACACACACGGTCAGGGAGATAACAGCCTACTTAGCTACTACACTGAAAAAAAATATAAACGCAATGTAAAGTGTTGGTGCCATGTTTCATTATCTGAAATAAAATATCCCAGAAATGTTCCATACTGTACGCACAAAAAGCTTATTTCTCTCAAATGTTCTGTACACATTTGTTTTTATCCCTCTTAGTGAGCATTTCTCCTTTGTCAAGATCAAATCAAATCAAATTTGATTTGTCACATGCGTCGAATACAACAGGTTTAGACCTTACTATGAAATGCTTACTTACAAGCCCTTAACCAAGAACACAGTTTTAAGAAAAATAAGAGTTAAGAAAAATATTTACACAATAAACTAAAGTAAAAAATTAAAGAGAAACAATAAGATAACAATGCCGAGGCTATATACAGGGGGTACCTGTACCCAGTCAATGTGCAGGGATAGAGGTTAGTCGAGGTAATTGAGGTGATATGTACATGTAGGTAGAGGTAAAGTGACTATGCAAAGATAATAGATAATAAACAGTGAGTAGCAGCAGCGTAAAAAAAAAGTGTGCGGGGGTCAATGCATATAGTCTGGGTAGCCATTTGATTAGCTGTTCAGCAGTCTTATGGCTTTGGGGGTAGAAACTGTTAAGAAGCCTTTTGGACCTAGACTTGACGCTCTGGTACCGCTTGCCGTGTGGCAAGCGGTACCAGAGAGAACAGTCTATGACTAGGATGGCTGGAGTCTTTGGCAATTTTTAAGACCTGTTGCCGCCTGGTACAGAGGTCCTGGATGTCATCAAGCTTGGCCCCAGTGATGTACTAGGTCATATGCACTACCCTCCGTAGAGCCTTGCGGTCGGAGGCCGAGCAGTTGCCCTATCAGGCGGTGATACAACCAGTCAGGATGCTCTCGATAGTGCAGCTGTAGAACAACTGAAAAGGTGTGGCATATCAAGAAGCTGATGATTATCAAGCTGATTAAACAGCATGATTATTACACATTACACAGAGGAGTATTTCTGTCTGTAATAAAGCCCTTTTGTGGGGAAAAACTCATTCTGATTGGCTGGGCCTGGCTCCCCAGTGGCTGGGCCTGGCTTCCAAGTGAGTGGGCATATGCCCTCCAAGGCCCACCCATGGCTGCACCCCTGCCCATTCATATTTCAATTGACTGATTTCCTTATGAACTGTAAGTCAGTAAAATATTTGAAATTGTTGCATGTTGCGTTTATATTTTTGTTGAGTAGATTTCAATGTAAGGGCCTTCTATATTTGACACAGAAAGCCCAGTAGAACTATGTAACTTATTGCATCTGATGTGAAAACACATGGCACTTCAATTAGTCAAGATACATTGACAGGATATAGACATTTTAATCAATTAGCTAATGCAGTGAGAGTTGATTGTTTCTATTGTGTCCAATACAGGAGCAGAGTGACAGACTACTGGTGATGTACCCAGCCACTCTGATCATCCTATCAGAAGAGAGCCACGGACTTTTCTACAAGGTACCTTTCATTCGTCCCATTGAACCATACAGATGTAGGATCTTAATTTGAGCCATTTTTCTTTTTTTAATTTTAAATTTTTTTTTTTGAATTTTTACCCCTTTTTCTCCCCAATTTCGTAGTATCCAATTGTTGTAGTAGCTACTATCTTGTCTCATTGCTACAACTCCCGTACGGGCTCGGGAGAGACGAAGGTTGAAAGTCATGCGTCCTCCGATACACAACCAACCAAGCCGCTGCTTCTTTAACACAGCGCACATCCAACCCGGAAGCCAGCCGCACCAATGCGCCGGAGGAAACACCGTGCATCTGGCCACCTTGGCTAGCATACACTGCGCCCAGCCCGCCACAGGAGTCGCTGGTGCGCGATGAGACAAGGACAACCCTACCGACCAAGCCCTCCCTAACCCGGGCGACGCTAGGCCAATTGTGCGTCGCCCCACGGACCTCCCGGTCGCGGCCGGTTACGACAGAGCCTGGGCGCGAACCCAGGACTCTGATGGCACAGCTGGCGCTGCAGTACAGCGCCCTTAACCACTGCGCCATCCGGGAGGCCCCATTTGAGCCATTTTTCTACAGCAGGAAAATAATCCTGCCACAACAGGAAATGTGAATTATTATGTGGATTATAATTAATGGCCATTTTTTGTAGGGTTTGATATATTTTCTGTTAGGGCAAATCAAGTCTGACGTTTTAAATGGAAATGACAAACTAGAAGCCTTTTAAAACCTCAAATACACTACAAGTTTCCACTTCCTGCTGCGCAGAAATATTCTCAGCAACAAAAGAGTGATGCAATTAAGATAATACATCTGTAGATGTAGACTCTTAGCTAGCCTGGTCCCAGATCTGTTTGTGCTATCAAATCAAATCCTTGTCATGCCAAAAAGTGGCAAGGAATTGGCATGATAGCACAAACAGACTGGCATTCAGGCTAACTCTTATGTACATTATGTACTATACATAATGTACTCACCCCAAGAGCTCATATACAGTAAGTGACTCATATCCTTGATAATGCTTGAGGGCCTTATTTGTCATGTTCCCTCTGATCTGTCTTTGAATCAGAAGTGTGTGAAATTGTATGTATAACGGTGTGTGTGTGTGTGTGTGTGTGTGTGTGTGTGTGTGTGTGTGTGTGTGTGTGTGTGTGTGTGTGTGTATGATTGCAGGGGAAACTTCCACTTAACATGGTCACTGTGACCACACCCTGCCAGGACGTCAAGCCCAACACCTTCATGATTGAAGGTAAATTGACCACGATGTCACACTTATTGTGCAAGCCTCCCCTCAAATACAACATATGTATATGACACAGGTCTGTTGTGACGTATAGATTTTAATGAAGGCGGGTGTTTTGTCGACATTTCCAAATGTCAGAAAACAAGAAACGTTTTTATGCCCAAATATTGATATAATCACCATCATATCGAAGTAAACTTGGAGTCACACGATGACATGCTGTGTGGTCCTCCTACTACGAAAGGCATGCAGTTTATTAGGCTACAAAGGAAATCAATTACGATGAA
This sequence comes from Oncorhynchus clarkii lewisi, assembly GCF_045791955.1. Classification (NCBI taxonomy): domain Eukaryota; kingdom Metazoa; phylum Chordata; class Actinopteri; order Salmoniformes; family Salmonidae; genus Oncorhynchus; species Oncorhynchus clarkii. Next base: position 49,063,312 of record NC_092155.1, read on the forward strand.
TTTATCAGGGTGGTGAAAGTGCAAGGTGATGAGCTTGATGCTCCTTTCCAATAAATATTAAGGGACTTATTCTGGTGACGTGATGATCAACATCTTCTGTTTGACGAATACAAATAATCTCGCTCTTTGGTCCATAATAATCTCATCATGTAGGCTATATGTGCGCTCTACCCAATGTGGCTCTAGCTAACAGCCCAACATGTCAATACCAGAGTGGGCACACTTGCTATATCTCAAAAATGTTTGTGAGAAAACCATCAGTAGAGTTGAAAATGCGATGGGAACCCTATTAATTTGTATCTTTTATTCGGTACGTATGAATTTAACCACAAAAGGTATTTTGTCCCCAATTGAATGCAAATCTAGCTAATGTCACTGAACATTGCCTCATGCACATTCAATGAGTGACCTTACCCATTGTTTTGCCCTGCTGTCACAGGCAAGATGATAAACCCTATTGTGGTGTCCTGTTTGGATAAGAGGGAGTTCTATGACTGGATCCAGCACTTCAAAGCCTTCAATGTCCCTGTGGTCAGCCCCCCACCCCCCGTTTATGACATCATCTACACCCCCACAGCGAAAAAGGTGAGACATTAGATTAGGACAACAATGCCCTTCTGGGTTTTAACTGTGTCCATTCCCTTGTTGTCAGTTCTTAACATGTAGTGTTGTATTTTTCACACTAGGCTCCAGAGGTTGATAGGTGGAGTTGGAACAGCCGGAGCCAGAGCCGGAGTGAGTCTCTGAGGCTGGGGCAGTCTGCTGGGAGTGAGTCTCTGAGGCTGGGGCAGTCTGCTGGGAGTGAGTCTCTGAGGCTGGGGCAGTCTGCTGGGAGTGAGTCTCTGAGGTTGGGGCAGTCCGTTGGGAGTGATTCTCTGAGGTTGGGGCAGTCCGCTGGGAGTGATTCTCTGAGGCTGGGGAAGTCCCACAGTGGACGGGGGTCTGGTTCCGGGTCCCAGCATCTCCAGTTCCCCCCTAGACACGCGGACAACCCTCTGTCCCCAGGCTACACAGAACCCCTATGTGTAAGTTTGCACTTGAATACTTTCTACCAGGCCTGGATCAAATACATATGTCAGACACATTCAAATGACAAAATAAGCTAAATGAAGCACTTGTCAAAGTATTTGAAATGTTTTTGAGACAGTTCTGCTTTCTACAAAGAAATTAGGGTGAAATGGAATGTGTGCTACTTCCATGTGAACTAGGCCACTCAAAGCGAATTTATTTACCTTTACACTACGATGTTGGGTGTTGTAAGGCTCTGCCTTGTGGTGGTAATTTTTATGTAGCCGGTATATATAGGATCTGATATCCATATCATTAAAGTGCTTGTTTGTTTTGGTGGAGTTGAGCTCAGCATTTTCCAAATGTGAATTATTAACAAAGGTTTAGACTGTGCCTCTCCTGGTACAACCCAAACCAATGCTGAAGTTCTTAAACCTCTCGAAAACGAGATATTTTGTTGTGTTTTCCTCCTCTGAAATAACACCATTAAGATAACTTTGACCATGAGAAATGAGGGGCACTTACACGCTGCCTCAGCAATCAATAGGTTAACTGATAACGGAGAGTGTTTCAGATTCAGCAGAAGTTGCGTACGCTATCAAGACCTTGAGTTGACTTCCTGAAGAGAGAATGACCCTACAGACTGGTCACTCATCCAATTAGCTTATACTGGGGAAGGTGTTGTGCCCACAAGACATGTTGTTCTTGGTGTGTGTGTGTAGAGTTTAGTTTAGAAACATTTATTTGAGTGTCACTCCACAATGATACATCACTTCGATTTTTTTTACCACATTGTGGACAGACCCCTCAAATTGAGTTGAGACACTAAAAGCAATAGAGTCAAACATGGTACAGAAGTAATCTATTAATACATTGCATCATTTATACACATACAGTATATGCATAAACAAAAAACAAAGTACAGTCGATAAAAGGACATTTAGGTAATTATAAAGAAACGTCTCCATTGGAGGATAAGGTGGCAGGCTTTGACGCAGGCATTTACATTATTGTTACCTGATAAAATTTCACATAATGAATTATTTTCATTTAGACTGTTAACATTTTCATTTTGGCTGGAGAGCTGAAGAAAAAGATCATTCCTAATGTTGTTGTACAGTAAGGGAAAAAAGTATTTGATCCCCTGCTGATTTTGTACGTTTGCCCACTGACAAAGAAATGATCAGTCTATCATTTTAATGGTAGGATTATTTGAACAGTGAGAGACAGAATAACAACAACAAAAATCCAGAAAAACGCACGTCAAAAATGTTATAAATTGATTTGCATTTTAATGAGTGAAATAAGTTTTTGACCCCCTCTCAATCAGAAAGATTTCTGGCTCCCAGGTGTCTTTTATACAGGTAACGAGCTGAGATTAGGAGCACACTCTTAAAGGGAGTGCTCCTAATCTCAGTTTGTTACCTGTATAAAAGACACCTGTCCACAGAAGCAATAAATCAATCAGATTCCAAACTCTCCACCATGGCCAAGACCAAAGAGCTCTCCAAGGATGTCAGGGACAAGATTGTAGACCTACACAAGGCTGGAATGGGCTCCAAGACCATGAGAAGGTGACAACAGTTGGTGCGATTTTTCCCAAATGGAAGAAACACAAAATAATTGTCAATCTCCCTCAGCCTGGGGCTCCATGCAAGATCTCACCTCGTGGAGTTGCAATGATCATGAGAACGGTGAGGAATCAGCCCAGAACTACACTGGAGGATCTTGTCAATGATCTCAAGGCAGCTGGGACCATAGTCACTAAGAAAACAATTGGTAACACACTACGCTGTGAAGGACTGAAATCCTGCAGCGCCCGCAAGGTCCCCCTGCTCAAGAAAGCACATATACATGCCCGTCTGAAGTTTGCCAATGTACATCTGAATGATTCAGAGGACAACTGGGTGAAAGTGTTGTGGTCAGATGGGACCAAAATGGAGCTCTTTGGCATCAACTCAACTCGCCGTGTTTGGAGGAAGAGGAATGCTGCCTATGACCCCAAGAACACCATCCCCACCGTCAAACATGGAGGTGGAAACATTATGCTTTGGGGGTGTTTTTCTGCTAAGGGGACAGGACAAATTCACCGAATCAAAGGGACAATGGATGGGGCCATGTACCGTCAAATCTTGGGTGAGAACCTCCTTCCCTCAGCCAGGGCACTGAAAATGGGTCGTGGATGGGTATTCCAGCAGGACAATGACCCAAAACAAACGGCCAAGGCAACAAAGGAGTGGCTCAAGAAGAAGCTTTTTAGGTCCTGGAGTGGCCTAGCCAGTCTCCAGACCTTAATCCCATAGAAAATCAGTGGAGGGAGCTGAATCCCTCCTGAGATGTGTGCAAACCTGGTGGCTAACTACAAGAAACTTCTGACCTCTGATCGCCAACAAAGGTTTTGCCACCAAGTAGTAAGTCATGTTTTACAGAGGGGTCAAATACTTATTTCCCTCATTAAAATGCAAATCAATTTATAACATTTTTGACATGGGTTTTTCTGAATTGTTTTGCTTTTATTCTGTCTCTCACTGTTCAAATAAACCTACCATTAAATGTCCATCACATGATATGTTACGAATTACAATTCATATAATATTTTACGAATTTCAGAAAACATACAATATGTTATGAATTTGCTAAATGTATGATATGTTACGAATTCTAGCTAGGTAGCAAGGTGGCTAACTTTAGCTTGCTGGCTAACATTAGCTAGGCAATGGAATTAGGGTTAAGTTTAGAAGTTATGTTAAAGGGTTAGGTTTAGGGAAAGAGTTAGCTAAAATGGTTGTGGTTAGAGGGAGAGTTAGCTAACATGCTAAGTAGTTGCAAAGTAGCTAAAATGTAGTAAGTACTTGAAATGTTGCAAATTAGTTAAAATGCTAACGTTTTCCATGATGGAATTCGAACTCTCAACCTTTAGGTTGCTAGACATTCGCTAACATGCTAAGTAGTTGCAAAGTAGCTAAAAAGTAGTAAGTACTTGAAAAGTTGCTAATTAGCTAAAATGCTAAAGTTGTCCGTGATGAGATTCGAAACCTTTGGGTTGCTAGACATTCACGTTATACTCCCACCCATCCACCCTGACCAACGACCCTACTTTAGTTTTCCCTTAAGTAACCATCTGTCCTATGTAACCATGCCCAACTTAACATATCATACCAATTTGGGTTTCCAGGAGTTACATTTACTATGTTACGTCAAGTCTATTAGACGAGGCTGTTATCTAGGGGAGTGTTTTTGTATCTACCAGTCTCAATAGAATGAGGGGCCACTCCACATCTACATTTTTCAAAAGAGCTTCGATTTTTGCTTGGTTAAAACTTTCCGTACATAGGGTTCAGTCCCAAAAGTGCGTTTAAAAAGGCAGTAGTTGCGCTGTTTGTTACTTTCAGGTTTATTTATCAGTTGGTACCACTTTAGTTCATTGCTCTCGAAAAGTGCTGATTCAAAAGCATTACGGTCATTTCTAGAATACACTCCATCTGTATCAGTGAGCTTAGTCATATGGATGGACTGTGTGTGTGTGTGTGGCCTACTCCAAGCTACTGAACTGCACCTCTGCAGTACCAATTAAGATGATTGAAACCTTCAACTTTCCTTGCTTAGATTTTGGCAACAGATAACATAAGCTAAACTTATTCAAATAAAGCAGGAATCCAACCTAAGGGGGGGTAGGAACAAAAGCATCAGGTGTGCCAGATTCCAAGTTTCTTTGAATAGCACACTTTGGGCCGGTTTCCCGGATCTCTATTAAGCCTACACCTTGACTCAAAAGTTTGCTCAATGGAAAAGTATTGAGGATTGAGTAGTAGAATCAGTGTTCATTCACATCACCCTAGCTTGTTGCAATGTCACCGAGCATACTTGACCTTTGCCCCCTGTCTCTGTGTGTCCTTACAGTACATCTCCAGTCGGCCCTGCTCTACTGAGACAGCTCGGCTGGGCAGCCGCAGTAACAGCGTTTCGTCCCACGCCGCCAGGTCCGAGCGTGACCCCCGACCTTTGTCACAGCGCTGCTCCTACCTCCCCCATGAGGGGCCGGTGGTGCTGTCCCCTGTGTACAACACCCCCTACTCAGGCCTGCACCGTGACCGCGCCAGTACCCCGCAATGCCTGGAGAAAGCCACCCTTGTCAAGGTACTAACTTCAGCCTGGCGGCTAACTTGATTTTGGAATATTCCCTCTGAGACTTATCTTTGCATTTGGCATTTTAGTCATTTAGCAGACACGCTTATCCAGAGCAATTTACAAAAGCAATTAGGATTAAGTGCCTTGCTTAAGAGCACCTGGACAGATTTTTCACCTAGTCGGTACATCATGGGTACTAGAACTAAAATGGACTAGTACCACAAAGCAACAGGTCTGTGAGTTAAAGAAGTAAATGGTAGTACCTCTTCAGCTTAATTCAGACAATGTGGCTTCATGTAGATATTACATCATAAGTGCTGGACATGAAACAACTTACCGTAACCTTCCGCCGTCAGGGGGTTCCAATTAAAGAGACTAAAGACAGATTAGTGTAGCAGGCTAGTGGCATACACTCCCCATACACACACATACAGATGTGACGCTAGTAGACTACACCCCCACTACCTCCGTAACCTTCCGCCGTCAGGGGGTTCCAATTAAAGAGACTAAAGACAGATTAGTGTAGCAAGCTAGTGGCATACACTCCCCACACCACACACATACAGATGTGATCCTAGTAGACTACACCCCCACTACCTCCGTAACCTTCCGCCGTCAGGGGGTTCCAATTAAAGAGACTAAAGACAGATTAGTGTAGCAGGCTAGTGGCATACACTCCCCATACACACACATACAGATGTGACGCTAGTAGACTACACCCCCACTACCTCCGTAACCTTCCGCCATCAGGGGGTTCCAATTAAAGAGACTAAAGACAGATTAGTGTAGCAGGCTAGTGGCATACACTCCCCACACCACACACATACAGATGTGACGCTAGTAGACTACACCCCCACTACCTCCGTAACCTTCCGCCGTCAGGGGGTTCCAATTAAAGAGACTAAAGACAGATTAGTGTAGCAGACTAGTGGCATACACTCCCCACACCACACACATACAGATGTGACGCTAGTAGACTACACCCCCACTACCTCCGTAACCTTCCGCCGTCAGGGGGTTCCAATTAAAGAGACTAAAGACAGATTAGTGTAGCAGGCTAGTGGCATACACTCCCAACACCACACACATACAGATGTGATCCTAGTAGACTACACCCCCACTACCTCACCCCTTTTCCTTTCGCCCCTCTGTAGAGCATGTGTGAGATTAGACCCATCTCTCCGCTTGGTAACTCTACCCCAAAATCCCAACGCTAAGTGCGGCTTAAATGATTAGCTTCTGCTAGCCTAGGAGCGTGAGAGAGCGAGAAAAGACAATGGCCATTCACCCACTGTGCCGCAAGGAACAGATGACTGAGGCTCGGAAGAATAATGGTAACCCCTGGAAATCCCTGTGTGATTAGTCCAACAGCTGGAGCACCCCTCAGACGTCCCCGAAGTACGCATCGCTCTCCACCCCTCAGCGCCACTCAGACATGTGTGCCCCCCGGCAGCCCCTGTCGCCCCTGTACGATGAGCCCTGCACCCCTGACACCTACGCCCAGGAGGAGAGCTGGCCCAGGCAGCAGCCAACGGTAAGCCGACCACGATACTGGATCCATGTGTCTCAGTTTACACCACAACCGCACTCCCCGCCAACTCTCACACACATACTGTACACGCACATATCACATATGCACACATGAACTGTACAACAAAAGTACACACATACACACAACCAGGTTGTGTGCACCTGATTGTGTACATGTGCATATAGACGCAGGCACATGCATGCACGCATACAGGAAGCGTTTGACCAGGGGGTGACTGACGCAGGCAATGGACAGAGGCTAAGGGCTGCATGTTGCTGATGACTAATTGATTATTTCTGATGCATAATAAAGTGGACTGCTGAGAGATTAAATTCCTTGTCACTAGCAACGTCCTGTCCATATACATTACCTGTATTTTAGAGAAATATGATTTAATCGATTGAATTGAAGTTTTCTGTCTAGGTTTGTCTAGATTTTAGACACCATATTGACACATGGGGGTGCTTAAGGTTCTCGCCAGTGGCTTTATATGCAAGACTGTCATTGGACAGGGACTTCAATTCCAATTACCACGACTACAAATTTGACCTGCTGGCTTTTTAACGCTTGCACCCTCTGATTCTCAGCAACAAAGTTGGCGAGGACCACCACAGAAGCAGCAGGACCCTCATCTCCTACCCTCCTCCTTCCAGCTGTGCACCCCTCCCCTGGGCAAGCGTTGCAGGAGGAGCCTGGTGCTCTGCCAAGGCCAGGGGCTGGAGATGGAGGGCCCTCGGGGGCCAGCAGACCAGAGAACTGAAGCTGTCCCCAGACTAAGGCTGCTGCCTGCACCCAAAGCAGTGCAAGAGGAGGTGGGACACTCAATGGCTCATATTCACAAAGCATGAATGGTGATCCTTTATCAGAACTCAATGCTTTATTGTTACGGGTCAATACGTTTTACAGATGTAGGATCTTAATTTGATCACTCTTTTGTTGATGAGAATTTTTCTGCACAGCAGGAAATGCAAACTTGTAGTGTATTCAAGGTTTAAAAATGCTTCTGAAGTTTGTCATTTCCACTTTAAAATGTCAGACTTGATTTGCCCTAACGAAAAATATATCAATATATAAAAAAAATGTCCAGTAATTAAACCAACATAATAATTAACATGTTTTCCTGCTGTAGCAAACTGGCTCAAATTAAGCGTTTGAGCCGACATCTGCAGCCTTTACCTTGAATGCAGTCTCCGCAAACGCAGGAGCATTGCCTTTAAAAGGCGCATTGTTGACAGTGCTGTAAGACTTGAATCCTGGCCATAGTTAACGCATTATGGCTCAATCATATTTCTTTCGAATACTTTTGAATAATCTCCATTAGTACTCTATAATAATCATCTCTAAAGTACTATTTGTTGTTCTTGTACATGTGAAACAATTTTCTATCCTCATCTTTTGACAGCGGCTCTTCCCATCGATGGCTGCTATGAACACCCCCCAGATGCCGTATGGTTACTCACCAGGTAAGAATGTCAAGCATGCTCTTGTAAACTAACACGCTGCACATCACAATGCTACAACATCGGTTACCTTTAAACCTGCTACGTTCTTAGCATTTCTGTCATGCACACCATTTCAAACCCGTCTAATACATTGTCATGTCTTCATTCACCCACTACAATCCCACTAAAAGCAAAGCCTGCCTTTTTTTGGTAATCTACTTCAAAAACCTCAACGACACAGAGGTCTGTTCATAGGGGGACTGGAGAAAAAGGGCACATGTGCACATGCAGTATTGTATAATATACCATATAAAACATTGGAATATTGGACTGGGTGTGTCACTGTCAACATGCAGTTTGACAAAAAAGTGCAGGAAATGCGCAGATGTGCCAATGAAATGGAGCTTAGGCCAGCTTTAAATACCATGTGTTCAGGTGTCTCATGGGGGGAAAGCCCAGTGTAACAGAACACTGTTCCAGACAGGGTTACTGCTAGCCATGACTGACAGCTCACAACTAGGCTAGGACCGCTCGCTCTAGCTCATATCTATGTCTCCTTTTATCTCATATAAAAACAGGATGGGATTTAAAGAGGTTATCTCGGTATCTCCAAATATAAACCCACTGTAAAATTGGCTATAACTCAGGACATTATCATGTGATCACCTCAAGTTGTATGTCTTTGCACAAATCATGGGTGCTGTTAGGTATGCAACAGGACGGGTTTTACAGTACAGTAACACTGTGTGTAGCTGTTCACACACACCATGAGAGAGTGACAGTATACATTGGACCTGATCCAAAACTAGTTGCCCAATCTGGGCCAGGTCTTGTATTCTTCTTCTTCTGCTCTTTGAAAACTAAAAGCCTGGGAATCGTGTCTCTCTCGCCCCCACAGATCACAACTCATACCTTGAACCATCCGAGCCAGATGACCAGGAAATGGACTATGACAACATTTGGGAGTATGACTGCAATACCGAGAGAATTCAACCCATGTCTGGAATTTCGCCACACCGGACGGGATTAGACATTGGGGCCAGAGGCCTTGGTGCCATGGCAAACAACCAGCAGAGATGGTTATAAAAACAATGGGCCGACACTCGTCTGGACGTGCGCAAACAACAGATCCCTATCAGAGAGCCATTCAGTAACCCAAGCTCACTACTGCATATCATGGTTGTGCCCCAAATGGCACCCTATTCCCGACATAGTGTGCTCTGTTTCAAGGTAGCCCACTATATAGGGAATAGGGTGTGAATAATGTATTTGTTAGTTGGTCAAAAGAATGCTTTAAGTGGCCATGAGATAAGAGGAACTTATTAGTATTAATGCTGCACTACTGTGTACTGTATGTAAATGCAGATAAACATGATTCAGCAAAAACACTTTCCCACACAACAGCATAAAAAGGTAGGAAACTGAGCCTACCTCTGTTTACGTAGCATTGATGAAAGTGCAAAATGTACATAGTTTCTATCCCTGAGTGCTTGAACATGTTTTGTTTTTTTACCACTGTCATTACACTGCATTTGGCTTCATTTGAATTGAGTTTTTTTGTATTATTTATGGGCATTTTCTTTTAACACCGTCCTGTTTAAATGGTTTTATTTTGTGCAAATGTTTTGATTCATATGTTATATCATTATTATCATTTTTTGCATCATAGACAACGTGTCTTTGGTTGTAAGCTGTAAAAAGCATTCCAGCAAGCTTAATAATAGCAACACATCAGGATAATTTATTTAATGTTCCGAAATAACAAGGCAAACATTGATGGCTTGAATGGGCTTTCTCCATTGTGTTACTGCTGCAAAATGTTGCTTGTCTTTGTGGCTTGTTTCTCATACTTTTAGGTGTTTATTTAAGTTTTTAATATAAACTAGTATTGATATTATTAGCATTATTATACTGTGATTATTTTGATGGATGTTTAGTAGTAATTATGACCTAAAACATACTAACATGACAGACCGGACAGTAGAGTCCTACTGTACAATAGACAAGCTCCTTTGAACTAATAGAAGTTGATAAATCAGATAGTATAGGTAAGATTAACTTCAAATCGAATATCAAATGTACTGAGAGGAATGCAGTACAGTCATTTGAAGGAATGTGTATTATTCAGTCAAAACAAACACATTTTACTAGTCAACTGTTTTTCATTTTGAAAAAAATATAGAACTTTGGTCAAATGAGCACATGCCAGTAGGTAGAGTGTTATTTCACCCCGGATCAGAATCTGTGATGCTCCTCTCATTCTCTCTCATGGCACAACCTCGCTCTCTGCTGGTGTAAGACAGTCATCTCTACAATTATATTGGAACCCCATGTCTATGGAGTGCCTGTCTGATGCAAATGGCCCAGTAGGAGTTAAATGTGATGTTATGTGTGTTGTTAGGATTGCACATTTTAAGAGCAAAAAACTACTTTATAGTGGTTTATAATCTGGCAGCATTGACAGTATTGTGGAGGTAGTTTATACACGGTACTATAGCGCCCTCTAGTGTAGAAAATCTGACAGAACACAGGAAACCGCTGTCAACTCTGAAATGCCATATATTTGAAACGTAATACATCCACAGTTCACAGAACAAACCATACAATGACAGAAAGTCATCTAATAGAGGCCATCAAATAAAACAGCCTTAATTATGTATAAACAAAAAAAAAATGGCACGTATTTGTAGTCCCCTAAATAAATCTGGTTACTGGCTCAGAGCTCTAACCGCTAGGCTACCTGTCACCCCATATAATACACCTTTGTTTTGTACTGGGGTATGCGATGATTTCACATAGTAAAATACTTTGAAGTTGATTGAATAATCAAACATAGCTATATTTTTATATCCATTCTGTACCTTTACTTTACTAATATTTGTCATTCAATTCCAAAACATACACACTATATTCATGTCCTCATCCTAACACATTGACAGTGTATATCTCTTAGAGCACTTTCCACTGGCATCTTATGTCTCTTCTCTACATTTTGGTACCTTCATTATGAAATCTCAATAGATCTGTCTCTTTTTGTACGCTCATAAATATCATACATCTCTTACCCAAGGATGTTGTCATCTAAACCCTTGTTATAGGTTATATTTATCCAAATGACATTAACAGACCTCAAACACACTTAAAAATGGCATAGAGGATTATTATCATACACACTATCTTGACCATTTCAGTGGATTGGACATGTTTTTTATTGCTAACTTTGATGTTCATAAGTTATAGTGCAAACATTTCAGGCACAGCAAAACATAGCTTTAGCCCTCTATTTTTTTTAAATTTAAATATCTATATTTTTACAAGCGGAAACCACAGATTTCACTTGCAGTCAAAGGATGGTCCATGCTATACGGTATCCTTGGGTCGTCCCTACCCCATTGAAGTAGAAATGTCAAATGGTTAAGGGGTTAGGGTACGACGTCCCAAGGAACCCTGATAGGACTGAAGCACCCAAGATGAATTCAGTTTCCATGGGAGTAAGGGGTAAACTTAGGAAGGACGTAGCTGTGCATGGTGACTGTCCCTGTATCAGATGGAGGGTGTTTGATGTTATGGCTTCTCTCCAGATGCCTCTTCCCTGCCTTTTCTCCGCAGGTATCGGATGGCAGACAGCGCACTTATGTTGGCCAGGAGAACTGTGCAATGTTCCGTGGGAAAAAAATATCACATGAGCCAATAGCATGACTGCATCATTCTTGACTGAAAAACTAATGACATTTTCTTCTTATTGAATTGAATGTTTGAGACATGTTGTATAATAATGTAATCATATAATCATATAATATACATATATAAACTCATAAGAACAAATAGATTGGGGGGGAAAAAAAGGTATTAGATCTAGTTTAATACTAGACTAGAATATAACAATATTCTTCAAAATATAACATTGGCTTTAAAGGTCAACTGCCCCTTAAAACCAACTTATCTTGTTTAAAACAGCATGTGGCATCAAAATGAGTAAGAATAGTTCATTTAAACCTTTATTTAACTAGGCAAGTCAGTTACGAATACATTGTTATTTGCAATGACGGCCTACCAGAAGGCAAAAGGCCTCCTACTGGAGCAGGGATAAAAAATAAAAAAAATAGGACAAAACACACATCACGACAAGAGAGACACCACAACACTACATAAAGAGAAACCTAAGACAACAACCTAACAGGGCAGCAACACATAAAAACACATTATGGTAGCAACACAGCATGACAACTACATGGCATCAACACAACATGGTGGCAGCAGCACAACATGGTAGCAGCAAAAAACATGGTACAAACATTATTGGGCACAGTCAACAGCAACGAGGGCAAGAGGGTAGGGACAACAATATATCACGCAAAGCAGCCACAACTGTCAGTAAGAGTGTCCATGGTTGAGTCTTTCAATGAAGAGATGGAGATAAAATATTCCAGTTTGAGTGTTTTTTGCAGCTCGTTCCAGTCACTAGCTGCAGCGAACTGAAAAGAGGAGCGACCCAAGGATGTGTGTGCTTTGGGGACCTTCAAGAGAATGTGACTGGCAGAGCGGGTGTTGTATGTGGAGGATGAGGGCTGCAGTAGGTATCTCAGGCTCTCCAGAGGGTAGTGCGGTCTGCACAACGCATCACCGGGGGCAAACTACCTGCCCTACAGGACACCTACAGCACCCGATGTCACAGGAAGGCCAAAAAGACCACAACCACCCGAGCACCTGCTTGTTCACACTGCTACCATTAAGAAGGCGAGGTCAGTACAGATGCATCAAAGCTGGGACCGAGAGACTGAAAAACAGCTTCTATCTCAAGGCCATCAGACTGTTAAACAGCCATCACTAACATAGAGAGGCTGCTGCCAACATACAGACTCAAATCTCTGGCCACTTAAATAAATTGACTTAATAAAGGTATCACTAGTCACTTTAAATAACGCCACTTTATATAATGTTTACATATCCTACATTACTCATCTCATATGTATATACCGTATTCTATTCCATCTACTGCATCTTGCCTATGCCGCACGGTCATCACGCATCCATATATTTATATGTACATATTCTTATTCCTCCCTTTACATTTGTGTGCATAAGGTAGTTTTTATTTTATTTTATTTAACTAGGCAAGTCAGTTAAGAACAAATTCTTATTTTCAATGACGGCCTAGGAACAGTGGGTTAACTGCCTGTTCAGGGGCAGAACGACAGATTTGTACCTTCCGGTTACTAGTCCAACGCTCTAACCACTAGGCTACCCTGCCGCCCCAGTTGTTATGAATTTGTCCGATTATTTGTTAGATATTACCGCATAGTTGGAACTAGAAGCACAAGCATTTTGCTACACTCGCATTAACATCTGCTGACCATGTGTATGTGTATGTGACCAATAACATTTGATTTGATTTTGATTTGAGATAGGGGGGAGTGAGACCTAAGAGGGTTTATTAAATAAACATCAACCAGTGGATCTTGCGATGGGTACAGAGATGACGAGTTTACAGAGGGGTACAGAGTGCAGTGATGTGTCCTATAAGGAGCATTGGTGGCAAATCTGATGGCCGAATGGTAAAAAACATCAAGCCAATCGAGAGCACCCTTACCTGCCGATCTATAATTCATCCGTAATCTAGCATGGGTAGGATGGTCAGTTTGGCAGCTGTGGTGAAAGAGGAGCGATTACGATAGAGGGAAACCAAGTCTACATTTAACTTTAGCCTGCAGCTTTGCTATGTGCTGAGAGAAGGACAGTGTAACGTCTAGCCATACCCCCCAAGTACTTGTATAAGGTAACTACCTCAAGCTCTAAACCCTCAGAGGTAGTAATCACACAGGTGGGGAGAGGGGCATTCTTCTTACCAAACCATATGACCTTTGTTTTGGAGGTGTTCAAAACAAGGTTAAAGGCAGAGAAAGCTTGTTGGACACTAAGAAAGCTTTGTTGTAGAGCGTTTAACACAAAATCCAGGGAGGGGCCAGCTAAGTATAAGATTGAATCTTCTGCATACAAATAAATTGAGAGAGCTTCCTAATTCTTGAGCTATGTTGTTGATGTAAATTGAGAAGGGCCTAGGATCGAGCCTTGGGGTACTCCCTTGGTGACAGACAGTGGCTGAGACAGCAGATGTTCTGACTTTATACACTGCACTCTTTAAGAGAGGTAGTTAGCAAACCAGGCCAAAGACCCCTCAGAAACACCAATACTCCTTAGCTGGCCCACAAGAATGGAATGGTCTACCGTATCAAAAGCTTTGGCCAAGTCAATAAAAATAGCAGCACAACATTGCTTAGAATCAAGGGCAATGGTGACATCATTGAGGACCTTTAAGGTGGCAGTGACACATCAATAACCTGAGCGGAAACCAGATTGCATACCAGAAAGAATACTGTAGACCTCAAGATAGCCAGTCAGTTGATTATTGACAAGTTTTTCCAAAACTTTTAATAAACAGGGCAAAAATAGAAATAGGTCTATAACAGTTAGGATATAACAGCTTGATCTCCCCCTTTAAATAAAGTACACACCGTGGCTGCCTTCCAAGCAATGGGAACCTCCCCAGAGAGGAGAGACAGGTTAAAACGTTTGGAGATAGGCTTGGAGATGATAGGGGCAGCAACTTTAAAAAAGGAAAGGATCTAAACCATCCTTTCTTTTTTTAAAGTTTTTGGTCATATGTTTTTTTGGGGTCAAGTTTCAGGAGCTTATTTTGCGCCACGGACTCAGTGACTGCCTGCAGTGAGAAACTTTATCGTGGGGCAGAGGAAACAGAGGGAGGAGCATCGGGGAGAGTCGCATTAGAAGGGATGGAAAATGAGGAATCCTGACTTAATGAAGTGGTGATTAAAGAGCTCAGCCATGTGCTCCTCGTCAGTAACAACCACATCATCAACATTAAGGGACATGGGCAGCTGTGAGGAGGAGGGTTTATATTCTTTAGGTCTTTATCCATTTTTCATAACTTCTGGGGTTAGACCCACAGAGAGAGAACTGTTCCTTGAGACAGTCACCAGCAAAGCACCCCCACACTATCACATCTTCTCCTCCATGCTTCATGGTGGGAACCAAACATGCGGAGATCATCCGTTCACCTACAACGGTCTCACAAAGACAGAACGGTTGGAACCAAAAATCTCAAATTTGGACTCATCAGACTAAAGGACAGATCTCCACCGGTCTAATGTCCATTGCTTGTGTTTCTTGGCCCAAGCAAGTCTCTTCTTCTTATTGGTGTCCTTTAGTAGTGGTTTCTTCGCAGCAATTCGACCATGAAGGCCTGATTCACACAGTCTCCTCTGAACAGTTGATGTTGAGATGTGTCTGTTACTCTGTGAAGCATTTATTTTCATTTATTTGGGCAGCAATTTCTGAGGATGGTAAGTCTAATGAACTTATCCTCTGCAGCAGAGGTAACTCTGGGTCTTCCTTTCCTGTGGTGGTCCTCGTGAGAGCCAGTTTCATCATAGCGCTTGATGGTTTTTGCGACTGCACAAACTTTCAAAGTTCTTGAAATGTTCCGTATTGACTGACCTTCATGTCTTAAAGTAATGATAGATTGTTGTTTCTCTTTGCTTATTTGAGCTGTTCTTGCCATAATTTGAACTTGGTCTTTTACGAAATGCAGTTCAAGAAATAGAGTTTAGCAAATATTTACTAAATAAACTAAAGTGAAAAAAAGGTAACACGAAAATTACATAACAATAACGAGGCTATATAACAGGGGGTACCAGTACTGTCAATGTGAGGCGGTACAGGTTAGTTTAGGTAATTTGTAGTGACTATGCATAGATGCATAGATAAATAAACAGCGAGTACCAGCAGTGTAAAAAAAAAGTGGAGGGGGGGGGGGGTCAATGTAAATTGTCTGGGTGGCCATTTGATTAATTGGTCAGCAAACGTATGGATTAGGGGTAGAAGCTGTTAAGGAGACTTTTGGTCCTAGACCTGGCGCTCCGGTACCGCTTGCCGTGCGATGTCAGAGCAAAAATCAAGCCGTGAGGTCGAAGGAAATGTCTGTAGAGCTCCGAGATGAGATTATGTTGGGGCACAGATCTGGGGAAGGGTACCAAAACATTTCTGCAGTATTGAAGGTCCCCAAGAACACAGCGGCCTCTATAATTCTTGAATGGAAGAAGTTTGGAACCACCAAGACTCTTCCTAGAGCTTCCCGCCCGGCCAAACTGAGCAATCAGGGGAGAAGGGCCTTGGTCAGGGAGATGGCCAATAACCCAATGGTCACTATGAAAGAGCTCCAGAGTTCCTCTGTGGAGATGGGAGAACCTTCCAGAAGGGCAACCATCTCTGCAGCACTCCACCAATCAGGCCTTTATGGTAGAGAGGCCAGACGGAAGCAACTCCTTAGTAAAAGGCAATTGACAGCACACTTGGTGTTTGCCAAAAGGCACCTAAAACTTTCAGATCATGAGAAACAAGATTCTCTGGTCTGATGAAACCAAGATTGAACTCTTTGGCCTGAATGCCAAGTCTGGAGGAAACCTGCCACCATCCCTACGGGGAAGCATGCTGATGGCAGCATCATACTGCGTGGATGTTTTTCAGCGGCAGGGACTGGGAGACTTCAACAAAGTAGTGGGTAAAGGGTCTGAATACTTATGTAAATGTGATATTTCAGTTTATTTTTAATACATTTTCCAAAATAAAAACAGTTTTTGCTTTGTCATGATGGGGTATTGTGTGTAGATTGAAAAAAACAATTTAATCAATTTAAGAATAAGGCTGTAACGTAACAAAAATGTGGGAAAAGTCAAGGGGTCTGAAAACCATGCTTGTTTCCAACAGTTTCTACCAATTGCAAAGACATCTGAAGTCATCGGTGGTCACAGAAAGACCGATAAACATCTTGATTTTGTGTTTAGCTGAGATCTTCTATGTATAAAGCGACACGGCAGGGAAAAAATAAAGAAATCATCTAACGAAGCACGTAGCTGCTCTATGAGTGGTCTGAGCAAATCATTAAATAACAAGCATTTTCAAGTGTAACTTTAGTAACAATGGTTTTGGGAAACATCTCGGAGATCTAACCATGCTCAGACAAAGGTTCTAACGATGGACTTAGCCTTAAGGTGCTATTGGGAAACCAGGCCAAGGTCTATAGAATGTACATACCAGCCTTCCACGCATCTCCAGCTTGTGGGTTAGCGGACTTCAACACCCAGGAGGCGAATGCGATGCAGACTAAACACATGTCTGACTGTCTGAGAGGTACAAGGGAGGCATCTAATCCTAGAAAGGACACAGTATGTGGCTGTTTAAATAGTCAAACACAATGTATCACATTCAAGATTGAACATTCTCTACTGTTCCGTACTGTGCTGGCTTGGATATTTTCTTTTCACACCGTCCTCTCCAGCACGTTTCCAGCAACTATCGTGGATGTGTAATGAGGCCAGCGCAGTACAAGTTGGCTTGGCTCAGTAGATTGAAAAATATATTTGACTTATACAAGTATAATAGAATAGATGGCAAATACCTATGCAATGGTAAAGATGACACACAGGTGAAACTGTTTGTGTGAGTACTTTGGAGTACTTTGTGTGCTCTTTGGCTACAAAACTAAAATATAAGATCAATGGGGACGTGGCATTGCTCAGCTGTCTTGGGAGTACAATTGTCCCCATGGAGCACAGAGGAAATGGGCTTACTGTGGTAATGCACGTTCACGCAGGGAATATGTCCAGGAGGAGATCATTGATCTCAAATCCCATACCTGCTGCAGACAGACTAGGCCTCATTACATTAGGCAGGAAATGTCCTGTTCTTTCACACTGTGCCCTGATCAGGTTCTAGCCATAGCGATACCTGGACTAATTCCAAACAATCTAAAGTCTGACACTGGGACAGCTCTGTGGCACCCAGGTATTTCTGTGCACCTTAAAGGGATGTTCTACTAAAGAAAAATGTCCAATTTGGCTGTTGTTGACTCCAAGACAGTTTTTGGATATGTGTTTTGCTAACTTCCCTTTAAGGAAAATCTATGGGTGAATCATTGTTGATCACCATGTTAAACACATTGTGCTATGTGTGTATATTGTGCTATTGTGTATATGTGCGGTCAAGGTCACTGTTCCGTCTTAGAGCTGCTTACTGGATGGAATGGTGCTCCTTTGGCCACCATGGTGGGCCTATTTATACTTACCATTTGACGGCAAACATGTGAATAACGCTTGGCACTAGGCAACTTGAGATGACACGGACAGTGATTGAAGAAGAGTTATCACGTGCAACCATTCCTCTGGCACTTGGCGTAGCACTACTACGTGCGTCTAGTCAATGTTCATTGAGAGCTGGATTGAGGGAGCACGATCACAATAGTTAGTGATCGATTATGACTAAGGTCTTCATCTAACATGTGATTGTCATCAACTATTAGATTGCACTACCTCTTGCCAGCTTGCAAAATTTGGCGTGGTAAATGACTTGTCTGGTTGATGAGACGTCAGCTAACCAGATTACAACCAGATAAAAAAAAAAACATCCTTTTACAACCAGTATACAACTTGGCCATGATGTCAAGAAATGTATCAGTTTTCCCAGCTGGGTTAGATACATTAAAAAAAAAGTAAAATACTTAAAGACTCCAAGTGCTGAATGTGCATAGTAATGTGTGTGTGATAATAGAGAAAATGGCCTTACTGGGATTAGCAACAGCCATCTGCAGATCCGGATATCTCCTCTTCTGTTCGGCCAGCTGTCTGAAGATCCTGCCTTCTAGGTTGTACAGCAGTTGATCAGGAAAAGGCTGGTCTTGGATGCCCAGCGTGTGGATGGGTCTAATGCTTCTGCAGAATGAACTCTTGATCTCATCCACAGGAACCAGCGACCAGGAGTCAGATCTCTGACTTCGGCTGGTGGAGCCAGTGAGGCGGACCTTCCGTAGGGAGAAAGAGTTTTTCCAGAAGAAGTTCTCACTTAGACCCTCGTCTGTGAAAAAGTCCTCATATATGTCCGGAGCCACTATTACACCTTGAGTCTCATTTGGCTTATGGTTCAACCGCGTGATCACCCGGATCGGACTTCTGACTTGGTTATCTTCCTCATCCGAGTCTGCAGACGAGTCACTGGAGAAGAAATGATCGTAGGCCTCAGGGAACTGAAGATTCTTGTTGGCCGAATGCCCGCAGGAAAAGATGGGCAACAGCTCATCCTTGTTGTGGATTGATGCCTCCCTGACAGGGTAGAAGAAGCTTCCTGCATCAAACTCGGAGTAGAAATGCTCATAATCAGGGACTGAATC
This sequence comes from Oncorhynchus clarkii lewisi, assembly GCF_045791955.1. Classification (NCBI taxonomy): domain Eukaryota; kingdom Metazoa; phylum Chordata; class Actinopteri; order Salmoniformes; family Salmonidae; genus Oncorhynchus; species Oncorhynchus clarkii. The sequence goes on from NC_092155.1 coordinate 49,082,660, forward strand.
ACTGTTGACATAGTAGGCGGCCATATTGTTTGTTTCCGATGGACTGGCCTCGGATTTATTTCCTCCAAAGATGTACTGGATGATCTCAGAGAATGAGATCTGATTGCTTTCTGTTGACACATCCTCCGAAAAAGATGCTGAAGGTAAAGAATTCATGCTACTGTGCTGCCTCACTAAATGTCCATCACTGCAGGACTCCATTTCTGGTTCTCTTTCCTCTGATATGACAGCTGGTAAGGCCTGACCTTTCAACACCTGGCAAAGTGGTTCAACTTCCAGAGCTAGTAGGTTCTGCACGCTGACGTTTTTGCTAATTTTTCTTACGTACTGTGGGGCACTGCCTGAAAATATTGGTCGGGGGATGTAACTTGCGGAACTTAGCATTGCAAAATTTTCTGGGTATATACCAGCCCTAACGCTAACTGAGTCTGGCTCGCTTTCCCATAAGATACCAATAGAGTTGGATGATTCATTTCTCGTGGTTGGATCAGTGCTTGGATTATCAGCATTTGGATTTTGTGAGAATTTTTTGTCAAAATCAGAAATGGTGGAAATGTCGCCACTGGAGCGGTGAGGTTTGGAGTCGTCCAAGTGAGTGAAGTAGCCTGAGTCTGCGGCATCAGAGCTGTCGGCTGCCTCAGCCTCTGGTGGCTGGGGGAGAACACTGGACTGGTGGGCATTGCTGACCATACGTAGTCGCAAAATGTCATTAATGGTCAGCTTCTCCATCTCATTCCAAAAAGTGGAGATGGCATACACAGGACGTGCTTCGTCGGGTGCTTTTTCAATCCCCTCGCACTCTGCTGTTTTGGCTGTGCTAACAGTGTCCTCTGTGTTGACCTCTATATCAACTTTGAGTTCTGGAGTATCTTGAGACGTATCCTGACTGTCATGTTCAGACATTTCCCTTGTTGCTTTGCCTACAGAAAGTTCTGCTTCTTGACCATTGAATCTGGTTTGAATATCAGGTGTATCAGAGCTTTCAAATAACGTCATTGGCAAGTCTATGTCAGTGTTACGTTTATCTGGCAGTGCTGTCATATATGTTTTGTTAGACTGAAACCCAACCATTTGGTTACCTTCCATTTGTAATTCAGGGGATTTCGAAAGTGAAATATTTGATTGAGTTAATGGGACATTCTCTGGAGTACACGAATCAGGGTCTTTTTCAGTGACATAACTTATGTAAGTATGATTTATTTCATCTGCCTGATTAGAGTTCATAGCACTCTTTGGAATAACAGAGTAACAAGAGACAGTATAAAGAGGTATTGCTAATACAGGATTAAATGTCTGGTTTCCATATGTTGTTTGACTGATTACGTCATCTGATTTTGAACAGCAGGGCTCATTGAAACTATTGATTTGGCCAAGTAATGGTGTCTTGGTAGGTTTTAGTGTTGTGTTAGTGCTGACCACTTCTGATGGCATACTCTTATCAAGAGTTGGGATGAGTACATTTTTTAATTCTTGGTGCATCTTGAGGACTATGTTTTCATGAGCAGGCAGCTGCAATGTGTTTGAAACAACACCACTGCTGCCTTTAGAGATGAGTAAGTTGTTCTTTCTGTGTGCGGTGTTATGCTCTGTTGATTCTGATTCTGTATTGAGAATCTCAGATGAGGCGTCCCTGTTTTGAGTCTTTCCATTCACTTCGTGCAGTTGCAGAGGCCCAGACTCCCTTTGATATTTTGTGATGTTATCTGGGCCAAACGTTGCTTCCTCTGTGACTGGAGATGACTCACTAGAAGCACAGGTGGACATTGAGACTGGCAATCCAGGACATTCTTTAGATTCTGTTGATGGCTGTAATTGTAATGTGCTGCTTGGCTGTAAATTTGCTGCCACATTACCGTCATAATTAGGTGTTGACAAACCGCTGTCAACACCTCGACCTGGTGGGGATGTTGATCTATCAGTGCATTCACTGTTTACAGGTAAGCTAGATTTGGCTTGTTTGCAGTTCGCCTCCATACCAAGAGACTCAGCTTTTACTGGCCTCAACTCATTCTTCTCAGTTAGTGTTTGACTTTGACGGTCTCTTAGAAGGGGAGTTGGTAAATTGAGGCTCACTTCGTCATGCTCCACTGCAGTTGGGCCAGGTGTCACATTGTTTCTGGCTCTCCCTTGGAGTATTTCTGAGTGTGTAGATGGACAATGAAAACTCTGAGTTTGGTGAGCTGAGGATTTGATATGCTCACAGCCGGCTTCATTCATGCAAATTGCAGTGTAATCTCTTGATAGTCTTACATGAGCATCCATTTCTATTCCCCGTGCACATCTCTCCGCCTCAGAGTCACTATGATTGGCAAAGAACTGCCTCTTGTACCCTTGGCCAGCGTCCACAATACTGACCTTTTTTTTTCTCCTTCTCTTCTTTTTAATGGTGAATGTTGGAGACTGATCTGGGCTCCTTACGCTCTGCTGTTCTGGGTCTTTCTTTGGTGATGTGACAGCAAGGTATTTGCCTTCTGTTGATTTATTGTGTGGCATCACTTCAAGGTTTTTAGATGAATCCCTATCAGGGTTAAGGCACGAATCAGAGGTTTTCCTAAGAAGTGGTTTATCTAACATGATATCCCCATTACTCTCATCACCCACACTTTTGCATACAGCTAACTCTGAGTTCAGCACTTTCCCAGAGGCAGGTGTCTTTAATGAGTCGGCTGTCATTTCCAATATTGCTTTGAGTAAGTCACAGGATTGACCCTCCCTTTTCAGCCTCCCTGCTTCATTTGCTGGCACCAACATCCAATCCTTCTCTCTGATGGCCAACTCTACATTGGGATTGGTGGATTTGTCTGTCTTGCCCTCAGAGGCATCATTGACTGGGAGCTCAGGAGCCACCTTGGAGTCAGGCCTATCTGTTGTGTTGGCATTGTCTGGCTCTGTGGTTTCCATGCCAGTTGCTGCCTCACTGCTGGCAGACAGGGAGTTGAACTCTGGGTTGTTTATTGGCAAAGCGTCGTCATTGGCTCGTGGCCCATCACCACACACCTCCCCCTGAACCACCTTGCTGCTTTTCCCCACTGTTGCTTGGCTGTGTTCAATAAACTGGTCAGCCTCTGGGAGACTTTTAAGCCTCTCAAAGAACCTATTGATAGACTCCAGGTGCACATCCTCATCCTCGCTGCACGACAGGACATTCTCCAAGCTACCGACACCGTACTTGTTGAGGTAATGCTCCACGGGAGAACCCTCGGAATCCCGGGGGCCGTCCATGGGGCAGACAGCCTCCCAAGCATCTGACTTGAGGTCAGCTCGCAGACCCTTGTCTAAGAAAGTGGACCCTCCCGCATCATCAACGTCACTCAAGCTGTAGTCACTAATGCTAGAGTCCAATCCAGCCAGCGCGGGGGGGTGGAGGTCACACTCCTCGCACTCCTGGAAGAAGGAGTCCCAGTCACCCTCGGAGACGTGCACACTGTGTTCATAGTCATCCATTGTGAGGAAGGGTTACAAAACAGTTTCACCACTACCTGTGAAATAAATCAACACTGTGCTTTAAATGTCACTGCAAACATGGTGCGACACCTGAGAAGATAAAGATACTCGTGTCTCAAACTAGTTCAACAAAAAAGTGGGATTCTTAACAGTTCTACTGCAACGAATGACAGATAACTTCAACTCTTGAAAATCTTTGTTTGCTATCAGTTTAGGCTACATGATGTCTCAACCAAGAATTGGCTACGTTTGCCAAGTGCATTGCGAAAACTTGTTTGAGAAGAGCAACTAAGACTTGCCAAGCAAAAAGCATTCATAGATAATGTCTGCTAATGCATGATGATATGCTTTGTGTGGGCTATGAGCCCCCACTTCATGTGCAATTTCTTCTGTCTAGGTGGGGAGATTTAATCATTAACTAAAATAAAAAGCTAGTTGTCATGAAATTCATGTATGTCACAGATTCACTAACTCCAACAGTACTTGAAATGACCTTAACATTGAAATTACCTTAACTATTAAAGGACTCCCCCCACACATCTGTATCAGAAAGTGTATTGTCCATGTGTGCAGCCATAAGGTCCTACCTGTTAAGCCTCCTGCTGCTGTGCCACTCCTATATAGAGTGTTATGCTCCGGTGTTCCAGCAGTGGCATGCTGTTTCTCTACGTGTCCTCTGGTCGGCCGTCCATATGTTGTGAGAGTGCAATGTGTCAGGCCCTATGATCCGTTATAAATAGAGAGGTGCTTCGGTGCCTCTTATCACGTAATACACGCAATGCTCCAGTCTGGCGCTCGCCATCATTCCCAACAGAGGTATAACGTTTCAGCACCGTAAATAGACGCCACACTCACAAAGTGATCACAAGATCTTGAATGTCCATGTGATGTTAATGTAGTTTACCCACTTTGTCACACCTTCTTCATGCCAGTTAGACAAAAAGTGGTCTTTCGTATAAGTTTATATTTTGGGGGTTCCTTGCTTCCTTGTAGTAGTGAATTAGACAGATTCATTCTAACATTGGTTGTATGGAACAGCCAGGACATAACACAACTGTAACTGGTGTTTCTGCAGTAAAGTCTTGCGAGGCAGCTAATGCTCCTGACAATGGCCACACTCCCACGGAAGAGGGTCATTTGTGGCAGTCAGTCAGCTGATACATCGCTGGTATGATGTCACTGGGTGACAGAGGATCTGAATCTTCCCCTTAGACACACTGGACACTGTGGACAGTCAGAGTGAATGCCAGAAAAGGTTGGAGTGCTGGAGCGGCCATGGAAAAAAATGGATGCCAGTTTATGTGAGAGTCGTCTGACACAGGCCATCTTGCAGCCAGAATCTAGCTATCTGATCCCTCCATGCAGGGCCAGCTCTAGCCTTTTGGGGGCCCTAAGCGAGATTTGGTTAGGGAGCCTCCCCACCAAGAGGAGAAAAAAATGGTGTCCCCTCTTGACAGTGGAGAGAACAAAACTATTTTAAAGTACATTTCCTGCATTTCTACACATTTTGCCGTGGAGCATAGAGAAAATGTTGCAGTTTTAGAGCAAGTTTTCTGCAGTTCTATATATTTTGCCATTCGGAGGCGACCGTTGGGTCCTAAGCAACTGCTTATGTAGCTTATGCCTGGAGCCGGCTCTGCCTCCATGTGGGAGACAGAATAATTCTACAATTATTTCATCTGGATACAAAAAGTGAGTGTGTGCAAAGTGCAATAAAGTGCTAAATAAAAACTTTGCCATGTAACCTTTTGTATTCTTTCAAGCATGGCAGTAGATTAGGATGTATTAGATTTTTTTTTGGCTCCTTTTTATGGTTTGAGTGCGATCAACAGCTGAACTCTACAATAAATCAGACAAGTCAAAGAAGTGATCCTGAGGGTGATATCGACCATCCATATCTTCACAACAATCTATGGTTCTTATTCTGTTATTTTACGTGACTTAACTTTTGCATATACATTGTTTAAACTGTGAGGACTGCCATTCAGATGCCCCAGGATTAAACTGAGGTGGGTTTAAGTCTTTGTTTACAGCTATCAGAATGATTTAATGAGAACAATGGGATTATGGGGCCATCCCTGCTCTAAAAATGTAATTGACTTAGATATCAAGATAGCATATAATTTATGACCTCATTATCAACACTTAATCTGGGCATAATAGACTGCTGATGTGTCTTGATTGCAATGGAATGGAATGACAAGGACATTGACTTTAGAAAAGGTTTAGATACAGAAAGCAAACAAGGCGCTTTCAAATTGTTCACCATATTGTCAGAAGAGTAGCCTACATTTGGAAACGCTTTCATCCACAGGGTTGGCTCACACAAACACCAGTTGGATTCCAGTCTTGGAGGAGAGACGGTTGTTAAGCATTCCGAACTTGCGTCTAAAAACATTCAGGATTTGCATCTACACTCCACATTCACAAACTCTATGACTATCCACGGCCACCACGGCCATTATGCGCCCTGATTTTCACCACTAAGGCTAATTATGGGAAAACAGCCCACCTAATTAACAAACTGCAGGCTGGGCCGTGTGCCCAAAAAAGCCCTATCAATGCATCTGGTTTCATAAAGAGACAAACCAGGGCCTGTGTGTGACTACTGCACCTGGGGCAAGAGCAGTGGGCTGTTTTGACGTGGGTGGGATTCTGTTGCCATTGACAGGATTAGGCCCTCATGAAGTCAGTTTTGGGGATTAAGATCAGAATCTGTTTGGACTACTTAACAGTAGCTAAAGCCCGGTTGGTTTGTGCTAATTGTTTCACCGTGTCACCTCCGGCAATTCAGCATATATTAAACAAAGCCTTGTAAACAGAGCCATTCAGAGGGCAGACATAGCGACATGATGTTGTTTATACAGAGAGGGTTTGTATGGATATGCCGCACTGGCTTGCATGCCTTGGTTGATGGAACCTCAAGTACCTCACAGGTGGCACAGTCAGTAACATTTTCTATTATGACCAAGAGGGGGGAGCACTGTATTCTGTCTGGAGCATACTATGACAGAACAGTTGACAAAAGAGGCTGTTTTAGAGGCTTGGTGGTTGTTTTTGACAATTTGACGTTACAAATGCCTCACAGGGTGTTTGAGGGCTATGTTGTTAGGGGATTAAGTTTGTTCAAGTTGAGCTTGACAACACAGTGAGCAAGACAGCACAGTCCCATTTAAACCACTAAAGCAGTGGTTTTAGCTGCATGGCACAAGTAATAAGGTTAATGTAAAAATGTGTGGTTGGTAATTTCAATGAATATACCCATTCAATTCTTGAGGAATATAATGGAAAAAATGCTTTTTGAGTGCAGCTCCTCCTGGTTTTCGTTGTCATTTGATACTTTGTTAACAAGACACGTAGGCATAGGCTATGGCTTCAAAAAAATATGTTTTGCTATCATGTCAATCTCAGTGTCAATTAACATGCAGTTAAAATGACAGATTGCGCCTTAACATGATCATTTAATTAGATGTACGGTTGAGTGCCTTTCTCTTCCTACTGTCTTGAACTCAACTCATGTCAATATATTTTTTTAAATCTTTTCCGACTGTCGGTAGCCTATCTAGCCTAGCCTAGCATACAGTCTTTTTGGATTTGTCATATTACCCTCGACACCCGAAGAAAAATTGTCTACACATAAACCCATCAACTGTTTTCAATTCTTCTCCTCTCATCTTGGTTGTAGCTTGATCTAGGCCTAAGATTAGCCCACAGTTTATCCTACCTCAGCGCGAGAGAGCGCCTTGCCAAAGGCACAGTTGGGACTGTGGGACAGTGATTACCGCATGCAGACAATCGTAGGATATGAAGGTGAGGTGTCAGTAGTGCGACCCCGCGTGTTGGATCAACCTGCAAACAATGGTTGTGTTCCCCTGCTCAGACATTGCATGCATCAACCGAAGGTTGAATGCCACGCCATCATCTGTACCTCCAAGCACCAAATTGCTATAACATATGATGTGGTTAGCTAATACGTAAAATACCTATCCAGGCGTTGTAAGATCTGGCATGTGTCAGCAACGTCTGAGCAGAGTAACACGACCAAGACATTATTGTCCTTAACTCAAAAGCAGCTGAAAACGTCTAGGTATCAGTGCACTCAGTATTTTGGAATGATCATGTCCTAATAACAGACCCCCTTTGACAAAAATAATGGTTACTCAACTTAAGTTTCAAGAAGATCTGTGTTTGATTTACGATAGCCGAAATACCACTAATTTAAGGTACAGTTTAAGGACCCCTGAAATGAATAATTGTCTATACAAATAGTTGAATTGGTTTGACACATAGACTTATCGTTTTACAGATCTTCAATATCAAATGGGCTGCGATTGCGAATAGGCTACACAAATTGGTTTAGCTGAATTGGCCATATAAAAGTTGGAACCTTATTTGATATTCAATTAACAACATGGATCCAATTTTGCCCTAGAGAATAACCGACAGGCTAGGCTACATCAATCTCAACCTATTCATTTTAGACTACTATGTGGAATGGGCCTGGATAGGCCTACCATCTAAAGTAAAGTAGGCTACAATACAGTAGACTACAAAACAGCCAAAAACAGGCAGTGGCAGGAAGCCCTTTCAATGCATTGAGTGAACACAAGATGGAAATGAAGAGCCTTCAAATCTTAATGGATTCACAGAGATACAGAGTTTGAGGAGCAATCCTGGGTGGGCGCAGTTGCTTGGAATCGAGGTAGGCTACAACCTGCAATGGTCCTGTTATGATTTGTGATCAAGTTTGGCTGAAAAACAAAATCAGGGTTGTGAATTTAACGTCAGAATGCACATGTTCAACATTTCAACCAATATTGATAATAATAGAATTCGGAAAATATTACATTTAATTTTGGGAAATTGGTGTTGAGTGTTTTTTCATTTGCAATTTACGCAACATAGTGAACGTAAATCTCACTCAAATTAGTATTATATTGTATGTAACGATTGGCATGGTTGCATAAGACAAAGAGTTAGTCCCAACTCAAACACCACATCGGAAAAAAACCAGTCACTTTCTCTTTTGGAGAGCGGGGATAGAGTGCCGTCTGAAACAATATAGTGCCCCTCTTCGGACTTTTGACTATAGTTCGGCAGCCTCTGTCGCTCTTTTGGCATGTTGCGGGTGAAGCACACCTGTTTCACGCAGCGCGCCAAAGCTGGTGTGTATTAATTCGGCAGATTCTGTTGCAAAACGTTTCTTAAACGGAAGCAAATGGAATGAAACAGGGAGGGACATACCTGAATTAGTCCAATATAAACTCTAGTTTTGCTGTTTGCTTCCGTTTGGTTCTTAAACGGCAAACGCTTTCCGTTATGAATACACCCCAGTTCTTACACTGTCAGGCGAAATGGAAATAAAGGTTGTTTCTCTACCATACCCACAACGGAAGCACAACCATGGCCTCGGATTCGCAGGTGGAGGACTTCGGTGAATGTCGCCAAAACGAACAAGGAAGTCTGCTGCTGTGTTGGGAGCGGTTGTAAAGAAACCAATCGGTACATCAAACAAAGTTCTTAACCGTGCCAGCCCGCTCTTAGTTTCTATTCAGTTCGACTCGGCATAAATTCGGCATCTGAACTGTGTGTTACTTAAGGCACAAAAAAAAAAAAACACACAGAAAGGGTGGTTAGTTGGTCGGGTGTGTGGGCATATAATGCGAATGTCAAGCAACGCAAAGGTTGTGTGTTTGAATCTCATCATGGACAACTTTGCCACTACTTCACATGTTAGCTAACCCTTCCCCTAACCCTATAACCTAGCTCCTAACCCCAACCTTAAAGGTCCCGAAAAGTTTAAATCACATTTTCACAAGATTGAATGATATTTGGATGAAACCAGTTCAATTGACTTTAGCTGGTACATTGATTAAGTTTCAACATAAAGTTACTGGTTCCCACCCCCTCTGTGTCAAAGATTTGGATTCAGGAGTCAGGCAATATCAATATCATTAGGGAGAACATTCAATGGGTCTTGCTAGGAAGCTAATACTGAAGGCGGATGCTGTACCATCATTAACAGGGGATCTTGCAAGTGCTGGCCATAATATAAGTATCAGAGTTTGACAAGTCTGACACGTTAGCCAAACATTTTTTTTGGGGGGGGGGGGGGGGGGGTCAGGGAGCGTTAGTTAATGCAACTGTGGCTGTTTTGACTATATATTTTCTGTATCACACTTGATAGTCATATGTTTGTTGTTCTTCCATCTCTAAACCCCCTACATGTTTTCCACAAGGGGTCCTGGTGGCGCAGTGGTCAGAAGCACTGCACCGCAGCCTGGGGTTCGATTTTTGGTTACATGGTTACATGTACATGACCTGGTTACATGTACATTGAACAACACAGCAGCCTGTGGTGTATTTGAAACTTTATTATTCAGAATAACCAATCATATGAATTCCTCAGAGGGTTATGGCTTGAATGAACAAATAGTAATTGGGTTACTGCCCTCCAAAGAGTGTGATTGGCTAATGAGAGGCAAGGTGGTCACCTGGAAAGGCAGTAGGGTTAGTAGGGCTGAAGCAGCAAAGAAGTGGTGGCTAGCTGTGTTACCTGTGTGAATGTGAAATGAACTTACTCAATTGTTTTACAAATTAGCATAGTCTCGGAGTCATCAGTAAAGAACCAGGTTGCCTGATGAGACAGCAGCTATATGCCTGAGGTGTTGGGTGACCCTGGGTGTCACTGGCTGACTGGGATCTGTCTCGTCCCCCTCGGGACGCTGCTGTCATGACTATCTCCCTCATGACCAAGCATTACCCTTTGGGCCCTGGGCTAATTGTTAGAGAAAAACAGCAAAGTCAGCTCTCTATACCTGCTTTTACAGCTGGGATGTTGTGACACATCTGGCTACTCTGAGATAGAATTATGAATAAATTAATGTTTTAAAAAGCAGCTTGATTCATGGAAATCAGTGACTTGCATTGTTGAGATGAAGGTGATTAAGACATGGTAATCAATTTGATTTCCTCTGTTAATGAAGATAATAAGGTCAAATGTCACACTCATTCATAACAGTACCAATGTATTGTATATCATCTGTACTGCTTTTGATAAGCTCGGCCTGGAGAAAACAGCTCATTTCAGGAGAGTTTTAAGATGTCTTACCCCATTTCTACACAATATATACTGAATAAAAATATAAACGCAACATGTAAAGTGAAGTGATGGTCCCATGTTTCATGAGCTGAAATATAAGATCCCAGAAATTGTGTAACCACGCCAGCCCAGGACCACTACATCCGGCCTCTTCACCTGTGGGATAGTCTGAGACCAGCCACTCGAACAGTTGATGAAACTGATTAGTTTTTCTGTCTGTAATAAAGCCCTTTTTTGGGGAAATACAAAATCTGAAATGGCTCCCCAGTGGGTGGGCCTATACCCTGCCAGGCCCACCCATGGCTGTGCCCCTGCCCAGTCATGTGAAATCCATAGATTAGGGCCTAATTAATTAATTTAATTTGACTGATTTCCTTATATGAACTGTAACTCAGTAAAATTGTTGAAATTGTTGCATGTTGTGTTTATATTTTTGCTCAGTATAGTTGATCATTCAGGCCACCTGTAATAGGCGATCACAGTGTTTGCCAGAGGATTAATTTAGATTGAGTGTGGAGAATGATTAGATGAACACTAAACAATGTCCTTGTTTAGATCTATGGAGGTTTGCAGCAACAGCCGACAATGATTCATTGGATTCAGAGAGCAAGCAAGAACATCCTCCCAAACCTCGTCTACTTATCATTTGTGGGCTGTCTCCTGTTTGCTCTGGGTTAAACATACTGGGAGCCATGGGAAGACCCATTCTCCGATGGTGGACTGTTTGGGTTAATAAGTTATCTGATGACAAAGGGTCGACTAGCCCGCCACCTCCAGCCGAGTGATGGCCTTCCTTCCTTGAGCTTGGGTCGGCGGGGTTATCAGCAACAGGGAACAATAGCAAGTGGCACGGTCAGGCAAAGGGGTGCAGTACTGTCAGTCACTTCCTGCATACCTACACAGGCTGACCAACTTGGTCTCAGGACAATTCTTATTATTCTGCATGTAAATTTGTGACAATCAATTTAGGATTAACAAAAATCCAAAAACAATAGGATTGGCAGCACCTCCTACTGGAGAATTGATCTACAGCTATTATTTTGGTCTCCCAACCAGGATTTGAACTTAGCCCAGCTTAGCTTTTATGTTTGTTACTAACTATTAGCAATGTGCTATTGTGAGAATTATTGTTGAGACATCTCCACTTCAAAACTATATAGATTCACTTTTGCTATCAAAGTTATTCCAAAGGGTAGGTTTAACAGAGACATTGAAATGTGACCATACTTTATCACTCATGTGAAAATGGCACATTTTTGTAGAAAGAAAATATAAAGTTGATGAAAATACCCTTCCTTGGGCTAGAAACTCGTTGCAGGTTTTTGAAAATCACCGTTTTGAAAACTTTTAATCATACCCTGTGATGTCACAGGGAAGAATCCCGCCCCACGGATCACAGAAAAGCAATGTGTTTCATAAGGCTCTCTCACAAACTAATGTAACAATCCATTCAACCTTAAAATGAGTAACACATCCATGGCCACATTGAGGTTACTGTAACTATAAATGTCTTCTGTAATCATAGAAACCATGCATGTTCAAGATGGCATGCATAGGTCGTCGCAGGTCTGTGGAGATCTTCACAATTGCTGTAATAATCAAAGCAATATCTTGAATGGCATTGATCACTAGCACTATGTACTTTTAATGTAATCTCAACTGCAGTCCAGGTCATTTGGTTCCAGTGCTGCAGTGCTATTTTTTTAGGTGAGGTTGAGCTCACTTTTTTTTATGACGTCATCATTACCTCAATCAATTTCTACCGACAGATGTAGCCAGTTAAATAGCTTATCATTATAGAATATGCATAAAATGAATCATCCGATTGCAAAGTCTGCCTATGCCCACACACAAATTGACTAAAGAACAAATGTTTTTAATACCCTCAAAAACCAAGTTAGGCCATCACTGTCAATTGTGAATGATAATTCACGTTTTACCAGGGAAGTGACCAAACTGCATCTACATGCCAATCATTTGATTGAGCTCAATCAGTTTCATGGGAATATGCATTTATATATTCTTGAATAACTGTTTTGTGAGAAAATTAGAGCATTTGGTATTAACTACTAGTCTCTTGTATTTTGTTTCAATAAAGCATATATCCTGCCTGTCACGACTTCCACCGAAGTTGGTCCCTCTCCTTGTTCGGGCGGCGTTCGGCGGTCGACGTCACCGGCTTTCTAGTCACCACCGATCCATGTTTCATTTTCGTTTTGTTTTGTCTTCATTGTACACACCTGGTTTCCATTCCATAATCAATGTTCCTTATTTAACCCTCTGGCTTCCCCTTTTGTTTTGTGCGTGATTGTCATTGTCATGTGGTTTATTTTATGTGCTCTGGATATTTATGTTTATCCTTGTTGGAACATTGCTTATTTTGAGTAAAGCTCTGATTTTACTCATACCTGTGTCCTGCGCCTGACTCCGCCTTAACCATTCACCTAGAACGTTGACACTGCCTAATGGCACACTTGAGTTTTGATGCATGATCATTTATTTGTTGACTATTCAGCTTCCCATCCTAAAGTGTCATTAGAAATTAGGTGTTTTTGGTGTAACAGAAACGTTATGAGCCTATGCTATCATATTCGGTTCTGTTATGTAAATGCAATATATCATCTTGCAAAACATTGATTCAGCTTTGATCTAACTTTACTAAACAAGCACCATTGTGAGTGATAATCTTTATTACAAATAATCTTCTATTTGTAATAAAGTGATGAGTAGGACTATTAGGTAACATCGTGATGAGTGTAATTTTAAACGATTGGAGATCCCTTTATTGTGCTAAAAGAACAACGCCAGGATCGTGCAATGATGTTAAAGAAGCTGAAACAACTTGCGATGCTTTAGGATATCTCTGCCATTTGTCAGGACCAAACAACAATTAGCAATAGGCCTATAGCCTAATAGTCCTACGACTACATGGTATATCTATTTGTAGGCTATAGCCTAATGTAAATACAAATACATATAGCTTAAAATAATTTGCGAGGAGAGCTTTAGTTGTGAGTAGGCATTTCATTTTATAGCTAACACGCTGTATCATAAATAAACTTTTATTTGATTAGCTTGAACACATGGATACAATGTATCCTATTACAGAATAAAATAAAGCAGAGAGATGAACTATCACATTTTAGGGAAGACACAGATGCAGACAGTGTTTATTACTAGAACAGGGGCAGGCATAACGACAGGTCAGGGGGCAGCAGAGGTTTGTAATCCAGATCAGAGACAAAAGGTACAGAACGTCAGGCAGGCTCAGGGTTGTTCTCCGGGTTCCACCCCCAGTCCAACAGCCAGTCAAAGCGAGCCAACCAATACTTGGAGATGACTCTTCGCTGCCTGGTCTCTACCAACCCCACCACCTGGAGCCAGCAACTACTGTCACACCCTGATCTGTTTCACCTGTCTTTGTGCATGTCTCCACCCCCTCCAGGTGTCACCCATCTTCCCCATTATCCCCAGTGTATTTATACCTGTGTTCTCTGTTTGTCTGTCAAGCCTACCATTGTTTTCCCCCTTGCTCTTGTCTTTTTCTATAGTTCCTGTTTTTACCATGTGCAGAACGCCTTCCAGAACTGGGACAAGAACTGAGGACCCCGATCTGAGACCATGTCTACTGGGAGCCCATGGATTCGGAAGACGTGCTGCACCATGAGCTCTCTCTCTTTGGTAGAGGGTAGCTTGGGGAGAGGAATGAAGTGAGTGGCTTTGGAAAATTGATCCACTACTGTCAGGATGGTGGTGTTGCCATTAGATGGGGAGACCCGTGACAAAGTCCAGGGCTATGTGAGACCAGGGACAGTGAGGGACAGGCAGAGGTTGAAGGAGACCAGCCGGAGCTTGCCGAGGAGTCTTGTTCTGCGCACAGACCGTGCATGTGGCGACGAATGCCGAGACGTCAGAAATCATGGTAGGCCATCAAAAGTGTTGTAGCAAAGGTCAGTGTCTAACGGGAGCCACGGTGGCAGGCAAGCCTAGAGGAGTGGGCTCACTCCAGGACCGAGGAGCTAACCTCACCAGGAACAAACATCCAGTTATATCGGCCCTCCCCGGGGGTTTGACTGGGAACGCTGCGCCTTACAAATCTGCTTCCCTATCCCCCAGCTGAGTGCCCCCCAGCTGAGTGCCGTTACCAAGCACGAGGTGGGAAGAATGGTCTCGGGTTCCAGTGTTGTAGCCGTGGGGCTGTAGCGGCACGACAGCGTATCCGGCTTGCAGTTCTTGAATCCCGGTCGGTATGGGAGGAAGAAGTTGAACCTGGTGAAAAGCAGGTCCCATCTAGCTTGCATGAAATTGAAACGCTTGAACGTATGTTCCGCCCCCTCCAGCCAGTGCCTCCACTCCTCCATCCCCATCTTCACCACGAGAAGCTCACAGTTCCCCATATCATAGTTCCTCTCCGTGGCTTTGAGGCGATGGGAGAAGAAGGGGCAGAGATTTGAGGTCCAGGGCAGACCGCTGGGACAGGACAGCCCCCACTCCGACATCTGAAGCATCGGCCTCCACCGCAAACACTCCCTGCAGTGATGTTACTCAGGAAAGTGATGGTGGAGCAATGGAATTCACACTTCTCCGCTTTCACAAAAAGCTGGATTTCCAAGAGGTGTTGGAGAACTTGTTGGACGTGGAGCACATGTTCTTGGGCGGAGTGGGAGAAGACGACGATGTCCTCGAGGTAGACGAAGATGAACTGGTTCAACATGACGCGGAGAACATCATTAACCAAAGCTTGGAACACAGCAGGGATGTTGGTAAGGCCAAATGGCATGACCAGATACTTGTAGTGATCACTGGCCGTGTAGAAGGCAGTCTTCCACTTGTACCCTATCTGTATCCGCACCAGGCGTTCTGTAGGTCCAGCTTGGAGAACACGGTGGCCCCCTGAAGCGGCTCGAAGGACGAGGAGATGAGTGGTAGCGGGTAGCGGTTCTTCACCTTGATGTCGTTGAGAATCTGGTAGTCGATGCACGGGCGCAGGGTTTTGTCCTTCTTCTCACCCGTGGGGGAGGCAGAAGGATGGATGAAACCTGAAGCTAGGGAGTCCTCAATGTAGGTCTCCATAGCCTTGGTCTCTGGATCCGACAGAGAGCACAGTCGTCCCGGGGCGGAGTGGTGACTGGGAGAAGGTCAATTTCGCAGTCATAGTGTTGGTGTGCCGGAAGCGAAGTGGCCCGGTCCTTACTGAACACCTCATGGTCCTCCCCGGGAGTCGTGGAGAGGTCCATGGCAACTTCCGAGCCCCCAGGAAGACGTCCCGGGGTAGGCTACGCTGACTTCAGGCACTGAGCGTGGCAAAACGGGCTTCAACCCATGATGGCACCAGCCGGCCAGTCAATGAGGGGATTGTGTTACTGGAGCCAAGAAAATCCCAATACCACGGGAACCTGAGGAGACTTAATGAGCAGGAATTGGATCGTCTCGCTGTGGTTCCCTGACACCCGTAGGTTGATGGAGGTGGTATTGTCGGTGACCCGGCCTATAGAGCGCCTGTCCAGTGTTTTAACGTCCATGGGAATGGAGAGGGGCTGAGTGGGATGCCTAGCTCGGACTCCAGGGTAGCATCCACAAAGCTCTTGTCGGCGGGCAAGTGAAATCAAATCTCTTTCCTTCGTTCATGTAGTCGCCCGTCGATCCAAATGGTCAAGCCGTTGAGCGAGTTGAGATCCGTCGGTAGTACCCGGGCTGCAAGCTCGTCCTTTGCTTCCTCCGTGTAGGAACATGTCGAACAGCACTTCCGGGTTCCAGGCACTCTCAGCTGCCAATGTGCGGAAATCCACCGCATAGTCTGCCACACTGCGGGAGTCTTGTCGAAGCTGGAGTATCTTCTGGGAAGCCTTTCTCCTGGGCAACGGAGCACCGGAAACTCTTTACCTCCGCCACGAACTCCTCCAGACTGAAGCGTACGGACAACTGCTGTTCCCATACTGCCGTAGCCAAGGCTAGAGCCCTCCCAGACATCAGCGTGATGAGATCATAGAGCAGTCCGAGGGGAAGGAGGAGGGCTGCAGCACGATGATGAAGGAACACGTAGCAAGAAATGCCCGACAGGTGCCCGACTCTCCATCGAAGCATTCCGGGGGAGGTAAGTGGGGTCCCCGGGAAACCGGGGTGACCGGGGAGGCAATGCTGCTAACAGCCAGGTTACTGTGGGTCTGGGAGGTTACCGTTGTGGTAGTCTGTCTAACAGGCAACCCGCAGAATTGCTCCAGCAATGTGTTCAATGCTCAGTAATGGCTTTGCGCCAAGGTCTGGAACACTTCCATAAGACCATGAATCAATCAACTCCTCATGCCTTCCGATGGTGGCGCTTTGGGAGGCAAAGGTGTTGCGGAGCTGGTCCGAGTCTGCTGGGTCAGTCATGGCCAGTTCGTAATATCATGTTTTAGGGAAGACCCAGATGCAGACATTGTCAAAGTATCACAAGTTTATTACTAGAACAGGGGCAGGCATAATGACAGGTCAAAGGCAGGCAGAGGTCAGTAATCCAGATCAGAGTCAAAAGGTGGGGCGGCAGGGTAGCCTAGTGGTTAGAGCGTTGGACTAGTAACCGGAAGGTTGCGAGTTCAAACCCCCGAGCTGACAAGGTACAAATCTGTCGTTCTGCCCCTGAACAGGCAGTTAACCCACTGTTCCCAGGCCGTCATTGAAAATAAGAATTTGTTCTTAACTGACTTGCCTGGTTAAATAAAGGTAAAAAAAAAAAAAAAAAAAAAAAAAAAAAAAGGTACAGAACGGCAGACAGGCTCAGGGTCAGGGCAGGCAGAAAGGTCAAAACCGGGAAAACTAGAAAACAGGAACTATAGAAAAAACAGGAGCAAGGGGAAAACCGGTGGTATGCTTGAAGTACAAAACGAACTAGCAACAGACAAACTGAGAACAGAGGTATAAATACACTGTGGATAATAGGGAAGATGGGCGACGCCTGGAGGGGGGTGGAGACAAGCACAAAGACAGGTGAAATAGATCAGGGTGTGACACTGTCAACTCATATAATGTATTTGTATAGATTTAATTTGTATAGATTCAATTAATCAATTGACCAAGTAGTGAACATAAATCATTACTACATAGAGTTGAAGGAAATTTGTTTTAAAACTATAAAATCAAGCTTTTTTGGTGTGGTTTATTCATGAATCTCAATAAACAATAACCTAAATGCATTATTACCTCCAACTTGGCCCAATTCGTATTTCCAATTGCCCACCCTGACATACCAAACTAGAATAGGCCCTATGTCTCAACCAATATCCAATGTAGGCTAAATATTCAAAACAGGGCTACAGCAACTTCCAGAGAGGGTCAGGCTCCTTGGGCTTTGCGGTGGCCACTCTGGTTTGGATGACCTCAGCAAAACAGTGTCGCCATAACCAAGTGGTCACATATCGTTCTCGGTTCCACTGAGGCGTCCGTGGAGTTTTATGAACATCATGGTGAATTTAGATTTTTTTTTTCAACGTTCTGATTGGCCAAAGTGGTCAAGCCTCCGACGAGCCACCACAGTTCACACTCGTAACCTACAGTTCTTCATCTCACCACCGCCAGAGAGAAGACAGGGAAGAAACCACCGTTTACTTAATTCTAGGCTGCTAGACTCTGGGTTCGCGCCCAGGCTCTGTCTCAGCCGGCCGCGACCGGGAGGTCCGTGGGGCAACGCACAATTGGCCTTGTCGTCCAGGTTAGGGAAGGTTTGGCCGGTAGGGATATCCTTGTCTCATCGCGCACCAGCGACTCCTGTGGCGGGCCGTGCGCAGTGCGCGCTAACCAAGGTAGCCAGGTGCATGGTGTTTAGAAGCAGTGCGGCTCGGTTGGGTTGTGTTTCGGAGGACGAATGGCTTTCGACCTTCGTCTCTCCCAAGCCTGTACGGGAGTTGTAGCGATGAGACAAGATAGTAATTACTAACAATTGGATACCAGGGAGAAAAGGGGGTAAAATTAAAAAGAATACATTTCCAGAAATAGTTTTACCAGCTCGGTGTATTTTTATCATTTTTAAAAAGTGAAGGTGCGCTCTCAGGCAGCACCACACCCATGTTGGGCTATTATATGACGCAGTGATAACAAATTAATTTGTTATATGAACAAAATATCTGACATTATATTCCTGAACTTAGCTGTGCTTTTAAATGGGTGAAAGTTTAATGATATACATTGTAAATTCAACAAACTTTTGGCTGTCCGTTTGAGTGGGTAAATATAGGTTGTAACCTCATTGATCAACATCTCAACCAAATATTACATAATTATCCATGTTGAAAGGAAGTTGTGTGCCCATTGGGATATGTCTTTCTCTGAGAACAGGTTGCTTGTTGTGCCTTAACAATAAAGGAGAATTATGGGAAGATTTTACTGTAGTTGGCGATTAGGGGAACTAACGGCAAAGTTTATGATAATTTATGTAAAATTAGCTACATGCTTTTTCAAAAGAGCCACTGTCTGAAAATCTGCTCTAGAAAGAGAAAACAAATGTGAGTATGAGTGCAGGAAAGACAGTTAAGTGTTTAGTTAAACATTTTGTATAGTATAAAACATTTTTATATACTGCTCACCCTTCTATTGTAGTATTTTTGTTTGGATATAAATAACCGCTCATCATACTGCCCAATGTATGAACAGTGGCAAAATAATACTCTTTCAGTGAACCAGCTGAGTGTAGCCTAGATATGTATAAGCATACATGACAACATCAGGGCTTAAGCAACTGAACATTTAGGCATGAGGGTGTGCGAAACTGCCTGTCTGGCAAAGCTCTGAGACATTACCATTACAGGGAGTTTTCAGAGAGTCTATTTTATGGCTTTGCTCCACATTTGCTAAAAAGAATGACATATGGGCTGGAGCTCTGTTAGGACCAGCCCCTCAATCTGTCTACATCTAGTAGGCTACAATGCAGAGCCCGGTATCCCGATAGCAATGCACCTTAGACTTAAGAGTGTTTTAACAATGCATATTTCCTAGTGTACAATGGCCAAAGATGTAACATGCGTTTCCCAAAACACCACAAAGTGAGAACTTTCGCTAAGTGCGTTGTTGAGGCATGAGTCAATACTGACAGGATCAAAAGAAAGGCAGTGCTGCTCTCGGATCAGCTTTCTCCAATACCGACGAGGGATCAGCTTTCTCCAATACCGACGAGGGATCAGCTTTCTCCAATGCCGACGAAGGATCAGCTTTCTCCAATACCGATGAGGGATCAGCGCCTAGAAAGATATTATCACCTATGGCTGCAAATATTAAGGGGGCTTATTCTAATTCTTACCCTATAATAATGCAGTGAATCATTGTGCACATGTTACACATCATGAAACATATTGAACAAAAATATAAACGCAACATGCAGTCATTTCAAAGATTTTACTGAGTTACAGTTCATATAAGGAAATAAGCCATTTGAAATGAATTCATTAGGCCCTAATCAGTTGATTTCACATGACTGTGAATATAGACATGCATCTGTTAGTTACAGACACCTTTAAAAAAATGGGGCTCACACTGGGCCTCAGAATCTCGTCATGGTATCTCTGTGCATTGAAATTGCCATTTATAAAATGCAATTGTGTTCATTGTCCGTAGCTTATGCCTGCCCATACCATAACCTCACCACCACCATGGGGCACTCTGTTCACAACGTTGATATCAGCAAGCCGCTCACCCACACGACGCCCACACACATACAAGTGGTCTGCGGTTGTGAGGCCGGTTGGACATACTGCCAAATTCTCAAAAACAACATTGGTAGAGAAATTAACATTACATTATCTAGAAACAGCTCTGACATTCCTTCAGTCAGCAAGCCAATTGCACGCTCCCTCAAATCTTGAGACATCTGTGGCATTGTGTCATGTGATAAAACTGCACATTTTAGAGTGGCCTTTTATTGTCCTCAGCACAAAGTGCACCTGTGTAATGATCATGCTGTTTAATCAGCTTCTTGATATGCCACACCTATTGGGTGGATTAATTATCTTTACTCAGAAGAATTGCTCACAAACAGGGATGTAAACAAATTTGTGCACAACATTTTGAGAAATAAGCTTTTTGTGCGTACAGTATGGAACATTTCTGTGATCTTTTATTTCAAGCTCATGAAACATGGGACCAACACTTTACATGTTGCGTTTATATTTTTGTTCAGTGTATACTGTGGCAAAAATGACAGACAGTAGCCTAAAATGATCAAAATAGAACTTAGTTGAATGAACATGAAAGTAATTTCTATATAATTGAATGATATAGGCCTATGCTGTTGGCTATTTATCTCTTAAGGCAGTCATAATTTAAAGCATATTTTTACTCTTCATATATTTGTAACAATTGCAGAAACATTGACGACTTTATTTTTGTCGTCAACTTTGTTGTGATGTTATGGGATGTCACAGAGAGGTGAACATATTGATTCTGTTTAGCAGAGAACAGAAAAGCATCTAACAACGTACTTAGCTTTTCTACGAGTGGTCTGAGGCAGTCGGTAAATAACAAGCGTTTTCAAGTGCACTTTAGTAATGATGGTTTTGGGAAACAGCTCGGAGATTTAACGATGCTCCTAAAAAGGTTCTAACGAGGAACTTATCCTTAAGATGCTTTTGGGAAACCAGCCCCAGAACAGTACAGCAGACCTGGGTTCAAATATAATTTGTTTTCTTTCACATACTTAATCTTAAGTCTACCCCTTCCTTTTTCGAACATTCTGTTAAAAATCGCGCAACTTTTCAGCGTCCTGCTACTCATGCCAGGAATATAGTATATGCATATGATTAGTATGTGTGGATAGAAAACACTCTGAAGTTTCTAAAACTGGTTAAATCACGGCTGTGACTATAACAGATCGTGTGTTTCATTGAAAAACGCAAGAAAAACTGCTCTCTGAAAGCTAAAAATAATTTCCATAAGTCACTTTCATGGGTTGTTAAAAGGGGACAAAATTTAATATCGACCTGCATGCAATTCATACAAATTCCACACGATGTCGCCATTGTCGTCATTTTCAATGGAATTTTTTGTTGGAAAATCCAACTATCTGGATTCCGTTTCTTCCGGTCTCCACCAGGATCTTTTCAATGTGGACATTGGCAGCCATTGATTTGCAGACGAGGAGCTATTGAATATACATCGCCCTGTAATCATTTTGATAGATTATAAACGTTTACTAATACCTAAAGTTGGATTACAAAAGTATTTCGAAGTGTTTTGTGAAAGTTTATCGTCAACTTTTTTAATTTAAAAAAATGACGCAGCGTTTAAAAACGATGTTTTTTTCTGAATGACACAGCTTCCATAGAAAGCTATTTTGGGTATATATGGACCGGTTTAAACGAAAAAAAGACCCAATAGTGATGTTTATGGGGCATATAGGAGTGCCAAGAAAGAAGCTCGTCAAAGGTAATGAATGTTTTATATTTTATTTCTGCGTTTTGTGCAGCGCCGGATAAGCAAAGTCTTTGTTTACGTCGCATTCAGGCATTTTGAGGTGTTGCATGCTATCAGATAATAGCTTCTCATGCTTTCGCCGAAAAGCATTTTAAAAATCTGACTTGTTGGCTAGGTTCACAACGAGTGTAGCTTTAATTCAATACCCTGCTTGTGAATTTTGATCAAGGTTTGAGTTTTAACGAGTACATTTAGCATTTAGCGTAGCGCATTTGCATTTCCAGGTGCCTAGTTGAGACATATGCGTCTGTCTGCTTGGCGGGATGGAAGTGTAAACCTCGCCCATCTGGCCCTCCAGGCGGACTCAAGCAAACCTTCAAAGTAATAAAATATATATTTATATATATATTTTGAACCCAGGTGTGCTGCACAGTACAGTACAGTACAGCACAGTGCACTACACACCCAACCCAGTGTCTGTCTGGGTAGCTCTCATGAGTCAACCGGCCTGTGTCACTCTCTCTCTGCCTTCTGTCTCTGAGTCACAGTCCGGTGGTGGTGAGAGTGGGTGAGTGCTTTGCTGCCCTGAGCGGGGATCTCCCTGGGGTAACCCCCCCTACCATCCCCGCTCCAGAACTCAGACTCCAACCGAAGAGGGCCGTCAAATCACAGATCAGGTTTTACTGCCTCTCCGTTTACTGGGAGGGGATTGGTAGATTAGGCGTTGAGACCTATTTGACCCCGCCTCATGATTGTTTACTTATTGTTGATTTGGCCTCAAAATAGCTTATCAGTAGCTAGCGACAGGACCTCCACACTAGTAAACATTACCTCACTGATGATGCTTGATTTAGGCCCAGTTGATTGATGCAGGTGTGTGTTCCCCATCATCAGTCAATGTTGGGACGCTAGGCTGAATGGCGCATGCTTTGCACTAACCCTTCAGACGCTTTACACTCTTTTTCTATTGAGCTCCATAAGACCCTGGTCCGATCAAGTGGTCATGAAAGGCAGCTAATTTAACACAGGCCAGCCAGTCAATTCTTTCTTTTTTCCCAATTGAAAGTGTGGGAGGAATTTGCATCAAGGCAGCCACCATTCACAGGACAATAAAGGTGGGTCCCTGACAAGTGGTCCAGCTCAAGCCCCAGGTCTAGCAGAGAGCACTCTCCAGGGAAAGAGACTCTTCACTGTATTGATGGTAAGCGGAGGGCTCTGGTAACAAGACGCAGGGTGAAGCTTATTTTGCTTGGGTGTTGCCATAACAGAAAGGGTCATAAGTAGTAGCGTCCCGATGTGTTCGCCTGCTTAATAATTGGCCGTGACAAAGGGAAGTGATCAGAGGTCAGCCACTGACTTGAGCTCCCAAACCTTTTCAGAGCAAGTATTAGCAGTGACAGAAAGGGGAGTTTAGAAAATGACTGCTTTATGTTCTGTAGGGCTCCGACCGTACATAGAGAAACTATCCAAAATAGCAAGCTATTAAACATTAGACTAAATCTGTGGGGTACTGTGCAAGCATGCTCACAAGGGGCACACTGTATTAGCTAATACACCTCTCAGATGAGACATGGAGAATACATTTTCCCATAACCCAGCAAAGCCTTTGATGTGATATTTACACTCCCAGTCACCACAAAGGTAAAGAAGACAGGCAAAGAGTAAGAAACACCTGCCAAACAACAGCTCCCAGCCCCAGGGCTCCAAGGCAGAATTGGTTACGATGATGTCATGGAAATCCCACGGTGCACTGAAACTTCTCACCTATTCTTCTGTGATTGTCAGGCAGCACTGGGCTGTAACACACGAGTGAAAGCCGGAGGAACGCCTAGCCGCTGCACAAGCTCAGTCAGAACACTCCTCGCCTGTACAGTCTCTCATAATGATCTGGGTTTCTTCCCCCACTGACGCACAGCCAACGATGATGTATGTCATGAAACCATTTATTTCATCTTTTTCAAATATTTCACGGAAGATCGGATCTAATGTGTTGCGAAAAATCTTTTGCGAGGGTTCTTTCCCACACAACAGCTCATTGTTGTGTTATTATCTTGGTTGGTTCGATCCCTAAACCTCTTTACTCTGACAAAGCTTGGAATGTGACCTCTTATAGGTGGACAGTGGGCACATAGGCTGAAGAGTGAGACAAAGATCGGGGTGGGGGGTGGAAACAAAGACCATATACTTGAACAAGTGTCCTTCACAGTTTTAATCAAACTTGCTGGGAGAAAAACCTGACCTCATTGCAGCCTGGGAAAATGCCAGCGCTCCCTGAGAACTCCCAAACAACCCTTTTTTTCTGCTCTACTTTCACAGAACTCCCACTGTGTTGTAATATCACCCTAGAAGGAGGTAGAGAGGTTGTAAGAGGTTAGAGAGCTGGAGGGTACATTATAGGGGAAGCTCTTGGACAGCCACACAATATTGTTAAATTCTCTCTGTTAGGGTAGGGTTGCTGAGGGAAGTGGCTGGTTACGGCGAGAGGGTGAGAGGGGGGGTATCGGTTGGGGTCCTGGGTTTCTCTGTGGGTCCCACTTGATTAAAATGCCTCATCACTGTTGTGACCTCTGGTACACTACAGGCAGAGAAGAAGAAGTTGGCTGCACATATTATCACTGTCTGCCAGTCTGCACAGCTGTTCCCACAATGCACCAGCACTTGAAAAGAGGTGCATGTGGCGACATCTGGTCTGAGATTTACTGGAGTGATTCCTTTTAATATCCTGAGTGGCACAGTGGTCTAAGGCACTGTGCTAGAGGCGTCACTACAGACCTGGGTTCGATCCCGGGCTGTATCACAACCGGCTGTGATCAGGGGCCCCATAGGGCGGCGCATAATTGGCTCAGTGTCGTGAGGGTTTGGTTGGGGTAGGCCGTCATTGTAAATAAGAATTTGTTCTTAACTGACTTGGCTGGTTAAATACGATTTTGCATCAATTTTCATGAAAGCTGTTTGGTTTGGGAAATGCTCTGTAAGATTGCACAGAGAGGTTTGAGATACTGTTTCTGAGCAGTTTAGGAAATCCCTTATTTCTCTAGCCACCCGTCGGACCTGTCTTCCCCGTCACACTCCTTCACCTTCTCAAGTCCTCCTCCCCATTACAGAGGAGTGGCCTGGGGAGTGCAGAAACTCCTCCACAGAGTGAAAGGTGTCACAGGTATAGAGGGCCCTGAGGACATTCTCCATGTTCAAACCTCTCTGTGGATCAACTAGCTGACCCCCACTCCACACACTACAGAATAACCGGTTGATTGCCGGTTATGAATGCTCTCCTGGCTGATGGCCCAAGGCTCTCTGTCTTCTCTCTCTATATGACCCCTGTGTCACCTCACCCCTGTCATCAACCATGTTACCATCATCCTTTACCATCAACCCTGTTACCATGAATCCCGTAACCATCACTACACAACCAATCACCATAAAACTGCAATAATCCCGCTGATTGCTAAAGAAAAAGCCCTGACCCTACACAACCCATAACAGAAAGTTGAGGTTGTCCGCAGCATGAAGCTGTAGATTCTTATTTATTATTATTTTTTCCATAGCTTCCCTCTATAGAGTTGGACAAAGATCAGAAGAAAGTGTGTTGGTGACATGGTTGAAGACTTTAGACAGCGCCAGCCAGCCACACACTCAGGAGCGTCCCGCTGCTCCCTAGCCTTCAGTCGGACGTTATTTCTGAGATTATTGATGTGTCCACCAGCTGGGTATGTCTCTAAACACCCACCCTGAGCAACAGGTTACAAGTCCAACTCCCCGCTCATTAGGCTCTAATTGATTGTAATGTGGCCTTTGAGAAGTGCTACCCGCTACGGGGTTGTTCTGCACATGTGAGTGCCCCCACTGTCCCTTTCCTCTTGTTCGCCTCACCCACCAGCAGGACACAAGGTACAGGCACAATCGGCCCACTCAGACTGAATCGTTAAAGCAGGCGGGACGGTGTTAAGGCTTTCATAGAGCAGGCTTCTGTGGACCAGCTTGAGCCCAGGGACAGTGGCCACTCTGCCTGCCTGGCGGGAGAGCCCCATCCTGGGAAGGCCATTGTTGCCTTCTCCCCTTGACTGGTGGCCTGCTGCTCGAACTGCATTGGCTCTATTTGTATGCCAAGGCTCTGGACTAAAGGCAGGCCACACAGGGGTTTAGGGTCAATATTGAGTTTGAGAGCATGTGGAAAAATTTTCTAAATGTTAAATTCTATTGACTTTTCCCAAGGGCAGTTTGTTTCTGCGGTGAAAGACCTAGCAGGGCCATTAGTGTAAACAGCTCTTTGTCTTACGACTCAGCCTCCAGCGGGAGAACAAAACACTGATACCAGAGATTAAATTCTGGTCTAAAAATGGCCAAGCCGCAGGACTCAAGAGAGACCTTAAAATGAAAAAAAAAATACAGATATAAAAAACTGAAATCATCCCACTTGACAAGTGTGAAATGTATTCCATCTGTGCAAATTGGCTCCTGGAGTGTTTGCTGGTTTCTGAGGGAAAGCAACTGTCTTGAACATTTAAGTTTTGAGAAATCCTTGCCTAAGAGTGATGAGCAATGTTTTGGCGAAACACAACAATCCATTGCTGATTTGTTCAAATGTTGAAGCCCACCAAATGCATAAACCTAGTGATGACAAGCATCAGATGGACTGTGGACTGCATGTTCTGTGGCATTGAACAAGTTATTCAACTTGACAGGTGGTCTCCAATATGACAGTGAGTAAAACAATTATGTTCTAGAGATACAATCTTAACTGAAACATAATGTGAGCAGTTAGAAACGTGACAAACATTTCAGGAAGAAGGATTTACCTACATTTTGGTTTTCTGCCTTACAGAATATTATACGGAAACCAAAACACATCCTTCATCTCAATGCCTTGTCTTTCTTGAGGGGCTGGGGTCATTAAGAAGTACAGCTCTTTTACAGCCATACGTCCCTCTTCCTCAAGCTCCCAGCTCCCCTTTTTTTCAGGCCTCAGGGAATATTGGATTCTGTTTTTGAATTGCATCAATTAGCATACAGCAGTAAAGCCGTTCTCCCTTAGCGTCTTCTTCGCACCTCACCTCCTCCCAGCTTTCTCTTCTCTTTTATCTGTCTCCTCACTTTATTGGGCAGCTAGCTTTTGTGCTACATCTGTTCAGCTAGCGTTTGTGCTACATCTGTTCTTGCAGAAAATAAGGAAACGTAGAGAGGTTGAGGAGAGGGATGAGCATGTAGGATGTGATTGGGTAAGGTACAGTGAACTCAAACAGTTTCAAACTGTTCCTAGGCCAAATTTGGTGAGTATGTTAACATGATACACAGTATCATTTGTTTGTTTTGTTTTTATTTGATCAGTCTTACAGTGACAACCTAAGTTCAGTTCACCTTTAACATCAGACTCCAGCTACTCACCAGCATTAGGTGTAAAATAAAAAAAGTAGGCAATTTAAAACAATGCTATGCTTACCACCTACCAATTTAACCTCAATGGTGCTAATGGATTACTTAGGATGTCTTCACACTGAAAACAATGCATGTGTTCCAAACCACACATTGCTGCTAGGAGTCACACTTCTTATTGCTCTGCAGGATTGGGTGATATAGATCTAGCTTAGAAAGCAAAAATCCCCTAAAGAAGTTACTTGCTCACACCTCTATCTAAATTGTGCTGATACAACAAGGCTTACTTAGCCACACCACTTCGCAAGCAAATAACATTTTCACGGCCTGCCATTACAGTCATTTCAATTAATGGTTTCCTTAGTGCATGGTACCCGTAGTAGATTATATACCCAATGGATAAAATGGTGCAAAAATTATGTATCACTCAGATAACCAGTGTGCATGTGGGGGTGTGTGTGTATGTGTGTGCGTGCAGGCGTGCCTATGCGTAACCGGCGGGAACAAACTGCAGATTTTACGCACTCAAAGCTAACACTTTAACCATTAACCTTTTTGAGATAGGGGGCAGCATTTTCACTTTTGGATGAATAGCGTGCCCAGAATGAACTGCCTCCTACTCTGTCCCAGATGCTAATATATGCATATTATTATTAGTATTGGATAGAAAACACTGAAGTTTCTAAAACTGTTTGAATGATGTCTGTGAGTATAACAGGCAGGCAAAACAGGCAGGCAAAAACCTGAGAAAAATCCAACCAGGAAGTGGGATATCTGAGGTTTGTAGTTTTTCAAAGCTTGGCCTACCGAATGCACAGTGTCTATGGAGTCAAGTTGCACTTCCTACGGCTTCCACTAGATGTCAACCGTCTTTAGAAACTGGTTTGAGGATTCTGCTATAAAGGAGGGGCTCATGAGACCTGTTTGAGTCAGTGGTCTGGCAGAGTGTCTCAGGCTCGTGACGCGCGCTCCCGACAGAGTTCGCTCTTGTTCCAGTGCTTTTCTTCAGACATAGGAATTCTCTGGTTGGAAGCTTATTGATGTTATGTTAAAAACATCCTAAAGATTGATTCCATACATCGTTTGACTTGTTTCTACGACCTGTAACGGAACTTTGAGTTTTTGCCTGGACAAAGTGCTTGCGCCTCAAGAAGATGGATTACTGGGCTGAACACGCTAACAACAAGTAGCTATTTGGACATAAATGATGGACTTTATGGAACAAATCAGTCATTTATTGTCGAACTGGGATTCTTGAGAGTGCCTTCTGATGAAGATCATCAAAGGTAAGTGAATATTTATAGTGTTATTTCTAACTTCTGTTGACTACAAAATGGTGGATGTTTCTCTGGCTGGATTGGGCTCTGAGCGCCGTTCTCAGATTATGCTTTTGAAATCTGACACAGCGGTTGCATTAAGGAGAGGTCTATCTTTAATTCTGTGAATAACAGTTGTATCTTTTATCAATGTTTATTATGAGTATTTCTGCAAAATCACCGGATGTTTTGGAATCAAAACATTACTGCACGTAATGTAAACTGAGATTTTTGGATATAAATATGCACATTATCGGAAAAAAAACATACATGTACTGTGTAACATTGTCCTATGTCATATGAGTGTCATCTGATGAAAATGTTATCTATATTACTGCTTTTTGTGACTCCCATATTTGTCTGGAAAATGGCTGTTTTTTTGACTTGGCTATGACCTAACATAATCATATGTTGTGCTTTCGCTGTAAATCATTTTTGAAATTGGATACGATGGGTAGATTAACAAGATGTTTATCTTTCATTTGCTGTATTGGACAGTACCCCCCCACCCCCACCCCAAGGAGCACTCGAAAGGGGAGAGTCCTGTGGCAGAACTGGGGAGTGTTTCAGGCAAACTCCACCCAGACCAGTTGATGGCTCCAGGTAGTGAGGTTGGTTGAGACCAGGTACCTTAGGGTGGTCTCCAGGTCTTGGTTGGCTCGCTCATACTGACCGTTAGTTTGAGGATGGAATCCGGATGACAGGCTGGCCGACAACCTTATAAGGGTGCAGAAAGCCTTCCAGAACTGAGACGAGAACTGAGGACCCCGATCAGAGACCATGTCTACCGGGAGTTCATGGATCCGGGAGACATGCTGCATCATAAGCTGGGCCGTCTCCTTGGCAGAAGGTAGTTTGAGGAGAGGGATGAAATGAGCGGCATTGGAGAACCGGTCAACTACCATCAGAATGACAGCGTTGCCATCAGATGGAGGGAGCCTAGTGACATAGTCCAGAGATATATGAGACCTTGGATGATGAGGAACCGGTAGTGGCTGCAGGAGGCCTGAAGGACCTTGCGTGGAGTCTGGTTTTGAGCACACACAGTGCATGCGGTGAAGAAGGCAGAGATGTCCGGGACCATTGTGGTCCACCAGAAACACTGTTGAAGGAAGGCTAGTGTACGACGGGACCCTGGATGACAGGTCGGGCCTGGAGGAATGAGCCCATTCCAGGACCCGGGCCCGGACTGGATTAGGGACAAACAGCAGGTTAGCCGGGCCCCCTTCGGGTCCAGGCTTTGTCGACAGCTGGAGACCATTTGAACGGTACCTTGGACGAGGTAAGCGTCGAGAGGGGGGCTGCCAGGGTGCTGTAGTCCCGAATTAACTGGCAGTAGAAGTTTGCGAAACCAAGAAACCGTTGCAACTGCGTTGGTTGAGGCCAATCCACCACTGCTTTCACCTTTCCATGATCCATCTGAACATTGCCCTCAACAATGAGAATATCCTAGACAGGTAGTTGTAGAGCGGTGGAACTCACTTCTCAGTTTTCACAAACAGTTGGTTCTCCAGGAGGCGCTGAAGGACCTGTCTGGCATGAAGCACATGTTCTTGTGCAGAAAAAACAGGATGTCAAGGTACATGAACACAAACCGGTTTAGCATGTCCCAAAGCACATTGACCAAAGCCTGGAAAACAGCGAGGGCATTGGTGAGTCCAAATGACATGACCTGGTACTCATAATGTCCACTGGCTGTGATGAAGGCTGTCTTCCACTCATCCCCCTCGCGTATCCGTACCAGGTGGTAGGCATTTCCAATTCCCAATTGGAAAATATGTAGAGATGCAGATGGACGGACGGCCCCAATGGCCAGAGACTCCTCTATGTACTCCTCCATAGCTTTGGTCTCTGGTCAAGACAGAGAATACAATAGACCCCGAGGTGGTGTAGTGCCTGGGAGAAGATCAATGGCACAATCATAAGGATGGTGCAGAGGAAGGGAAGTAGCACGTGTCTTACTGAACACTTCCAGGAGGTCATGGTATTCTGTGGGGATAGCAGATACATCCACAGTCTTGCTAACATCCCGAGGAAGATGACTGGAGGAAGGCTGTGCTGCTTGAAGGCAGTGGTAATGGCAAAATGGGCTCCAACCCAGGATGGAGCTTGTGGTCCAATCAATCTGATTGTGCTTTTGAAGCCAGGAAAATCCCAAAACAACTGGAACATGGGGAGATGCATAGAGGTGGAACTGTATTGTCTCACTGTGGTTACCAGGAAACCGTAATTGAACGGGCACAGTACTATGGGTGACTTCCCCTATAGAGTGGCCGTCCAGTGCCCTAGAATCCATGGGCACAGAGAGAGGCTGAGTGGGAATACCAAGCTACGAAGCTATCCATAAGATTTTTTTTAAAGTCCACCGCGTAGTCTGCCACACTACAGGGGTTTTGACGTAAGTCAGGCAGTTTGCTGGCTGCCTTTCTCCTGGATACTGGAGACTCAAAAACTTCACCTCTGCATTGAATTCCTCTAAATGACCGCAAATGGCAGATTGTTGTTCCCAAACTGCTGTAGCCCAGGAGATCGCCCTTCCCGACATTAGCGAAATTATATACGTATCTTCGATCAGTCTGAAGAAAACAAAGATGGCTGTAGTTCAAAAATAAGCGAGCACTGAGAAAGAAAATCCGACAGATACCAGGATTCCCTGAATATCGCTCTAGAGGAGGTAAGCGGGGTTCCCGGGGTGTCGGGATAGGCTGTGCATACTCACCAAAGATAGGGAAAAAAATTACTGGGTGATTGGGGTTTTTCAGAGGTGGCAGACAGTCTCTGAGCTAACTCCTTGATTTGCTCCATAATAGCTTTTAACCCATGGTTGTGGCGTTCCGTCAAGGAACTGAGCCCTTCCAGAAGGCCTTGAAGCAACTCCTGATGTCTTCCAATGGTGGCTCCCACATAGGTACGTGGTTGCAAAGGGCATCAGTGTCTTAACAGACCGATTTGCCAAGGCAGGATACCCTGAGTGCAGCCCAATCCAGAAATCTGGCAGTGGCTTCTGGTTGAATTCAATTTTCACAGAACTGCTTGTTGAAATTTTTATGAGGTTCTCTTGTTCAGATATCGGTGAGTGGACTGGAGGCAGGGCATGAAAAAGATAACGAATCCAGTTGTTTGTGTCAACCGTTTTGGGAAAGTACCTGCGTATTTGCGCACCCAACTCATTCAGGTGCGTCGCTGTATCACATTTGACATTGTCCATAAAATTGAGTTAATTTGCACACAAAAAGTAATACAATGATAGAAAGACCTGTGTGTTGTCCTTGTTAATGCAGACAGAAAAGAGCTCCAACTTCTTAATCATAGGCTCAATTTTGTTCCGCACATTGAATATAGTTGCGGAGAGTCCCTGTAATCCTAGATTCAGATCATTCAGGTGAGAAAAAACATCACCCTGATAGGTCAGTCATGTGAGAAACTCGTCATCATGCAAGCGGTCAGACAAGTCAAAATTAAGGAACTTTAAGCTTGTCCCTCAATTGTAAAAAAATGTGGCAATAGTTTGCCCCTTGATAAACAGCGCACTTCTGTATGTTGTAAAAGCGTTACATGGTTGCTGCCCATATCATTGCATAGTGCAGAAAATACACAAGAGTTCAGGGGCCTTGCTTTAACAAAGTTAACCATTTTCACGTCTTTCAAGCTGTCAGGCATTCCTTTGGCAGGAAGAGTCTTTTGCTCTTTACTTAGCCATCTTACATATAAAACTTGATTTGTTCATCGAAAATTGTGAATACCTCACCACAGGTGTGCTTGAAAGGATGCACATAAGCATTGTCCCAGCCATATCCGCGGCAGCAGGAAGAATTAAGTCCTCCACAATAGTATGGGGCTTGCCTGTCCAAGCCACTCGGTAGCTCACCATATAATATTCTTCTAGCCCCTTCTTATCAATGGTATCTGTTGCTTTTATACATCTTACTACTTGAAAGTTGTCTTATTTCTCGCTCAAACAACTCCTGTGGCTTATTTTACAAATTGGCATGTTTTGTTTCTAAATGTCTGCGCACGAGTGAAGGTTTCAGAGTTGTGAGATAGTACTTTTGTACATATAACACACTGTGGCTGACGAAAGTCACTACTTCCAATATAATTGAACCCCAAATCAATGTAGTTCTCATCAAATTTGTGCCTCTTTGATCTTCCAACGTCCCTGTCTGTTGTTCGGTGCTTTCCCGAGTAAGGGGGCAGTAGCTCTTCAGTTGCATTAGATTCACAACTGTCAGTGTCCATGCTAGCTGGGCTAACAAGACATTTAGAATTACTGATGCTAGCATTGGATGTGCTCGTGGAAGCAGAACAACTTGTGTCGTCGACAGGTGCAGGTGTAGTACTGCTGGTAGTAGTAGATCTACCAGTTGAGCTGGTATGTGTCTATGGATGCGGGCCTTACTTTTTTTGTTGTTGTTTTTTTGTTGTTGAATTTTACCCCTTTTCTCCCCAATTTCGTGGTATCCAATTGTGTTTTAGTAGCTACTATCTTGTCTCATCGCTACAACTCCCGTACGGGCTCGGGAGAGGCGAAGGTTGAAAGTCATGCGTCCTCCGATACACAAACCAACCAAGCCGCACTGCTTCTTAACACAGCGCGCATCCAACCCGGAAGTCAGCCGCACCAATGTGTCGGAGGAAACACCGTGCACCTGGCAACCTTGGTTAGCGCTCCACAGGAGTCGCTGGTGCGTGATGAGACAAGGACATCCCTACCGGCCAAGCCCTCCCTAACCCGGACGACGCTAAGCCAATTGTGCTTCGCCTCACGGACCTCCCGGTCGCGGCCGGTATTGACAGAGCCTGGGCGCAAACCCAGAGTCTCTGATGGCACAGCTGGCGCTGCAGTACAGTGCCCTTAACCACTGCGCCACCCAGGAGGCCGGGCCTTACTTTAACCATTTATCAATTTTCAGGGCAAACGGAATGAGCAGCAGCTACAGTTGGCTACATACGGACCGCTAGTGGAATTCCCTCAAGAGAGTAACGGTTAATGTGATTGGATGTTGATTATGTGACTAGGCTACCTGTATTTGACATTGTGTTGTTATTTCGCTGAACACTAGATGGTTTAATTAGATTTTTGGCAAGGAAACGAGGCTACTTAGGCGAGAAAAAAACCTCACCCACAAAATATAAATGGACTGCTTGATTTTTTGATTATTTGATTATTATAATGTATATTTTTTAATGTGAATCGCATTTTTATTTGGCATACCCCCGACGGCATTGTGCGTACCCCAGTTTGGGAATACCTGGGTTAGAGGAAGCCTACATAACCAACCCATAAAGTAAAATGCAACATCCATTTATGGCCAGCTATGTAAACTTTAACATTGATTCATCCAGCAATAGATGTCGTTCAATTGGTACTTTTCATTTTTATCTTCTTCTGATGGCTCTTAAAGGGAACGTAATCAGATTGCATGACTAATTACAATTTTGTACAGGTAGCTAGTAACAGATTACATTTAGAAAGTAACCTACCCAACCCCGCTTGCACCACATAGTGCAATACTGTTGGCTAGAGCCCTATGGGAATAGAGTGGCATTTGGGAGGGACCATTATGTTACCCCCACGGGGATCATGGAACAAAACCTGTCTGCAACACCTGACACCTTGTGAATGGTCTTCCTGAATACCTCGAAATGGAACTTCCATCCACTCCTCGGAATCTAAATCAAGTCACTATTGTAAATGGGCTCTATACAGACATTTAGAAGTTCTCCAAATTAGATAATGTGTTTTTATGGATAGTGGTTGAATGCTCGGAAGTGTAAAAATGGGATCTATCTTTGGTTACACAATAATTAGTGCTTACAAATTACTACATTTTTTGTCTATTTAAGGAAACCATTGACGGGTAGGTTTTGGTTGGGTTGTAAACTTAACTTTACCTTTTAATTGACTTGAAAATAATGTAAACATTTGTTGAAAAGAGAAACCAGTCACTGTCACCAACTAGGCACATTACAGGTAACTAACTACCAGTGCTACTTTTTACCCATATGAAATTACATCATGGAAATGTACCTGCCGTCAAGAAGACGTAAAACCACACTGTGTACCCAGGAAACAGTACAAAGTCCATTGTTGTCTGGAGTTGTGCTTTAAACACTATGACCCTCTAACAAAGCCAAGTCTTACTTCATCACAATAGCTTAAGTATGGGCCTTGAATGAGGGGCAAGCACTGTCACCGTCACAAGCACTGTGCAATGTCAGGCTTTTCCTTGTGTTTATGGGGTAGTGGAAAGGATAGGGAAGGGGGCAGTAAAATGGAGGATAGAGGGTTTCACACATAGGTGTCTATCCTGTCATCACTCATTCACAATGCATGTGTCTGCTTAGGAGCAGCGCTGAGGGGTACGTAGAGGGGTGACATACCTCATGAGTGACATGCCTCCCCTACACACACACACACACACACAGGTCAAAAGTTTGCTAGTTTCACCTCTCTAAAATGATGTTGTTATTACATCAAAAACAGCAAGACAGATTAAAAACACATTAATGTAAATATTGGCCCCATATTTATAGTACCGTACGCACAGAGGGGCACCCCACTGGTAAATCTAAACATTTGCAATAAGACATTAATAACAGGACATGCAATAGGACATACATAGACCATGGTAAATGCAATTTCACTTTTCCTAAATTCCTAAGTAGTAATTCAGTTTTTTGCACAGTGGGAGGCACTGTTGGATGTGCAGATTCCAAGTCATCATCTACATGTATAGTACTATACTTTCAAGTTGGCTGTGATTTATCAATTCAGTGGTCTAATGAGTATGCTCAATGGAGAATCTTCATTGAAAGTTTGAGATTAGGTTTATTCTCTGTCTCAGAAACTGTCACAACGAGTTAGAGGGCAAAAAGACAACGTTTATCTAACTAACTATGTTTACCTCGTTAGAGTTCTGTGGCATTTTTACCCCCAATATTTTTACTTTTAAATAAAAATGTATTCAGAATTACTTTTTTCAACTTTTTTAAATTTACACTATTAAGGTTATTCAATAGGGCAACACAAAGCCTTAAACACCCACAACATTTTGTAGCAAATATTCTATGTGCTGAAAATATACAGTAGGATATTTTTCTATTTGTTCTGAGATGAAATGTGTTTTGTATTATGTCTAAAGTAAACTGACGATTGAAAAAAAAATATTTTGAGTGACTATTTCTTTAAAAAGTGAATGAATTGAGACAATGCCACAGATGCACAAATAGCTGCATAAGCAGAGTTAATAATTATAAAAGCATTTAGAAATAAATAAAAAAAACAAAGGAGGAAAAATTCCCACACACTCTCCTTCCTTTCCATTTTTGTCAATAGTGTAAAGCTGTGTGCCATCAATGAATGGGAAAAAATGATGAGGGAGGGAAAAAAAGGGGAGGGGGGGGGGGGGGGGGGGACCCAACTTGACTTGTGTAACCTGTTGCTGATGAGAGTTTATTGTTTTCTGTTCATTCAGTAACCGGGCAGGTTGCAGGTTGCCCCTCCCTGAGGCAGCACTGGTTCCCAGGTAAGAGAGAGAGAGAGTAAAGAAGGTGAGTAAGAGGGAGGAGAGTTCCCACCACGCTCACTTGCTTTTCTCACACCAGCCCATTGGTCGGAGGTTGCATCATCTGTGTAACACGACCCCCCCCCCCCCCCCCCCCCCCTGAGCAGGGCAGTCTGGGCTGAATGACAGAGGAGCTGAGCTGCGTGTGTGTGTCGGTGTCTGTGTCTGTGTGTGTCAAGCAGGTTTCACTCCACATTGCTGTGCTTATCCCTCTCATACTAACATACACACAATACGAGATCCTGGCCTTTACCTAGCAGGTACTGTATCTACTATACTGTATCATAAGCTGAGGTCTGAAGTGCTGTACACAAGAGGTTATTTTACCTACAGATGGCTTTACACTCTGCCCTTTGAATGCTGCTGTACAATGACAAGACAAAAATATGTCAAGTAGCTATGTAATGCTGCATCCTTTTATGGCTTCCACCAGAAACTGGATTAATCGTAGTCGGAATATAGATAGACCTCTCCACTGAGTTGGGTAACTGTGTTGGTGAGCATTGACATTAGTCACACCATGGCCATTATGATTCCAAATCCAGTCACGGATCCCTCTGGAACTTTCTTTACGCACACCTGGCCCCTATTCCCAGTGATTAGTAATTGTATAAGTGTGCCCTTTGTTTACCAGTGTCCTGTCGATTATTGTTACAATGTCCGTTGGTGCGTGTGAGTACCTATGCTGTATGTTTTGGTTTTCGTGCCATTGTGGATTGCGCAGATGATTTCAGGTCTCGTCCCGTGTGTTAATCATTGTGCGCTTGTGTTATTTATTCGAGGTACTCCAAGCTCTTTTGTTTTGGGTTTCTTTCGGTTTTTTTGGTCTTCGTCCCCATGCCTTTACACATGCCGTAATTTGGGAATTAAAAAAAACAAACTATTATGCATTCATGCGTCTGTCTCCCGACCCTTTGTACCAGCGTGACAATTACAGTATATCCTTGGAAAATAGCTGAAACATTCCTTACGTTTTGTCCTTTTAATTAACAGGTAATAATACATTTAGAAATCAACCGAAACAGTACCTCACATGGTATTTGACTGCCAAAACTAACCAAGGTTGATTTTCTTCGTAAAAAACGAATATGTTGGTAATCACAGAAAAAAAGCTTTCCCTGTCGAGGCGTGATGTTAATCAACACTCAAATGTTCAACATGAATAAAGTCCATTCTGGTTCAAAATGGACACTATCTCCCAGGTTGGGGTTTCACATTAGTGCTGACAGGGGCACAGGTGATCAGAGGGGAATGTGGATGCATTCCTAACCCTTGTGTCTTACAACCAACACAGTCACTACTGTTATCAGTCTATCACAACTCACCGCGCTCCAGCACACACTCACATAGCATATCTTGGTGTAGGTTTCGACAAGCCATGGTTCTCATGCTTGGCACTCGCAGGCTTCCCCCTGAAGACGTGATTACAGTTGCCTTACTCACTGACATGACGCAATATGGAAATGTTTAACCCTTACGGGTCTACGCTCGTTGTGTCAAATCAAAGCATCTCTACAAAGGGCCATTGTTCAACTGTTATTCATTGTTTAAAATGTAGGAAACATATTGAATTAAATAAACCAGTAATCCAGGCTGCATCACATCCGGCCGTGATTGGGAGTCCCATAGGGCGGTTCACAACTGGCCCAGCGTCGTCTGGGTTTGGCCGGGGTAGGCCGTCATTGTAAATAAATTTGTTCTTAACTGACTTGCCTAGTTAAATAAAGGTTAAATAAAATGTGTAGATTTAACATGTACTGGAGAACCTTAATGTCCGTTTTATTTCTTACCTTGATTACTTCAGGAAATGTTTCTGTTAATATCTCTACAGTATTCTTCAAGTGCAAACAGCTCTCACACACACACAAATTCATGCGGACAGACACACACACACACACACAATGCAATTGTGGACACTCCCACTCTCAATGCTGTATGAGAGTGTCTGTTCCTCAATGAAGGGCCTCTGTCTCCATTCTTTGTCACCCACGGAGTATTCACCACAACCAGATCTCCAAGGTCACAGCAGTCAACACATACAATGCACACGGGACATCAGAGTCAATAATGACACTATCAACACCAACCCCTAATGTACTGTTAAAACACTTAAAACATCTATTTAGGGAATAATTCAATAATTGTAAATGTACACAGGCACAAACTCGAGATGCTCAAGTTTCGCTAAAATCTTCCATTAACGTCAATTAATGGATTATTTAACTCAAAGTCTGAGTAATAGGCCTAATAATAACTATTATTTTTTTATTTGTAATGCACATTTCTCACACCCCAGGCACTAAACTGAATGCATTTCGAGTTAGAATTGTGCTGAAATGATGTGTAGCGGTTAACGCTCCCGACTCAGACCTCACATACCCCCCTGGGATGGGGGTTTGAGGCTTCCCTGTCTGGGCGACGGGGAAGAGAAAGTACTTACCCCCACAATTAATTGTGAACTGTGGGAACCAGTTGGGACTGCGCATTTTGTTGTGCTTTGTCACATGTTCCCTCCAGGCAGCTTACACCTGCTTGTGGACTGAGGTGGATGAGCTGCCATGACACACCACATTCGTTTGGGCAGGGAAGGCAGCTTTTATGGGTGGCGGTTAATAAAGTTCCCTCTGGGGGAAATAAAGTTATTCCACACCTTCATTTGTGAGTCAATAGTCTTAATTATATTGATTTCCATGATCATTATGAACCAAAGTAGTCAATCCCATTGACTTTTTCCACATTTTGTTACGTTACAGCCTTGTTCTAAAATGGATTTAAAAAACGAATTCCCTCAATCTATATACAATACCTCCGTAATGACAAAGCAAAAACAGGTTTATAGAAATGTTTGCTAATTTATTAAAAATGTAATAAAATAAATATCACATTTACATAACTGTTCAGACCCTTTACTCAGTACTTTGTTGAAGCACCTTTGGCAGCGATTACAGCCTCGAGCCTTCTTGGGTATGACGCTACAAGCTTGGCACACCTGTATTTGGGAAGTGTCTCCCATTCTTCTCTGTAGATATTCTCAAGCTCTATCAGGTTGGATGGGGAGCTTCGCTGCACAGCTATTTTCAGGTCTCTCAAGAGCTGCTCGATCAGGTTCAGGTCCGGGCTCTGGCTAGGCCACTCAAGGACATTCAGAGACTTGTTCTGAAGGCACTCCTGTGTTGTCTTGGCTGTGTGCTTAGGGTCGTTGTCCTGTTGGAAGGTGAACCTTCTCCAAATCTGAAGTCCTGAGCGCTCTGGAGCAAGTTTTCATCAAGGATCTCTCTGTACTTTGCTCCGTTCATCTTTCCCTTGATCCTGACTCATCTCCCAGTCCCTGCTGCTGAAAAACATCCCCACAGAATGATGCCACCACAAACATGCTTTACCGTAGGGATGGTGCCAGATTTCCTCCAGACATGACGCTTGGCATTCAGGACATAGAGTATAATCTTGGCTTCATCACACAAGATAATCTTGTTTCTTTATGTGCCTTTTGGCAAACTCCAAGCAGGCTGTCATGTGCCGTTTACTAAGGAGTGGCCACTTTACCATAAATGCCTGATTGGTGGAGTATTGCAGAGATGGTTGTCCTTCTTGAAAGTTCTCCCATCTCCACAGAGGAACTCTGGAGATCTATCAGAGTGACCATCAGGTTCTTGGTCACCTCCCTGACCAAGACCCATCTCCTCTGATGGCTCAGTTTGGCCGGGCGGCCATTCTAGGAAGAGTCTTGGTGGTTCCAAACGTCTTCCGATAAGAATAATAGAGGCCACTGTGTTCTTGGGGACCTTCAATACTGCAGAGATGTTTTGGTACCCTTCCCCAGATCTGTGCCTCGACACAATCCTGTCTCAGAGCTCTATGCACAATTCCTTTGACCTCA
Organism: Oncorhynchus clarkii lewisi; assembly: GCF_045791955.1. Taxonomy (NCBI): domain Eukaryota; kingdom Metazoa; phylum Chordata; class Actinopteri; order Salmoniformes; family Salmonidae; genus Oncorhynchus; species Oncorhynchus clarkii. Next base: position 49,122,713 of record NC_092155.1, read on the forward strand.
TAGATTGGTTTTTACTCTGACATGCACTGTTAACTGTGAGACCTTATATAGACAGGTGTGTGCCTTTCCAAATCATGTCCAATCAATTGAATGTACCACAGATGGACTCCAATCAACTTGTAGAAACATTTCAAGGAGTATCAATGGAAACAGGATGCACCTGAGCTCAATTTTGAGTCTCATAGCAAAGGGTCTGCAAACTTACACTGCCGTTCGAAAGTTTGGGGTCACTTAGAAATGTCCTTGTTTTTGAAAGAAAAGCCAAATAACATCAAATTGATCAGAAATACAGTGCGACTCCAGGATGCTGGCCTTCTAGGCAGAGTTAAAAAGAAAAAGCCATCTCAGACTGGCCAATAAAAATTAAATATTACGATGGGCAAAAGAACAGACACTGGACAGAGGAACTCTGCCTGGAAGGCCAGCAACCCGGAGTCGCCTCTTCACCGAAGACCATTTAATGAAGCTGCCAATTGAGGGCTTGTGAGGCGTGTGCTTCTCAAACTAGACACTCTAATGTACTTGTCTTCTTGCTCAGTTGTTCACCGGGGCCTTCCACTGCTCTCTCCACTCTGGTTAGAGCCAGTTTGCACTGTTCTGTGAAGGGAGTAATACACAGTGTTGTACGAGATCTTCAGTTTCTTGGCAATTTATCGTATGGAATAGCCTTTATTTCTCAGAACAAGAATAGACTGACCAGTTTCAGAAGAAAGTTCTTTGTTTCTGGCCATTTTGAGCCTGTAATCGAACCCACAAATGCTGATCCTCCAGATACTCAACTAGTCTAAAGAAGGCCAGTTTTCAGCTATGCTAACATAATTGCAAAAGGGTTTTCTAATGATCAATTAGCAGTAGTGTATGTAAATAAGGTTGTGTTTTTCAATACTTTGCAAACATTTCTAAAAACCTGTGCATACCTGTCCATGCATACTTCGTAGATTAAACTGTTCGGTAGAGATCGTGCATATATTATGACAACATTTTGTAACGTTTTTGATCGTTTTGGCCTTCAGTGAGGTTTTTTAGGGCTGTTCAGGCAAACAACCTTTTTTCTGGAGGCAAGCTGAAGTTCAGTGATTGGTCAACAGTAGGGATTTTTCAATAGTCTTCGTTGTCGTTCAATGAGAGATGTCTCGTTTTCATGCACATTTTTTCATAGAATAATACTGCTCCAAACATCTTAGTTAAATGTCAAATTGCGTGCCAAGATCTCTTTGACAAAAATGTCAAAATTAATGACAGATTTATTGAGGTATCTTAGATTAATTCGGACTATCCTGAGGAAGTGTATACTGGCTACGGCGTCTATTGCCGCTTTTTTCTCGTTTTTCAAGCGAAGGTCTTTTAAGGGAGTATACGAGTACACTCGTTCGGTTCGACTAGACAGCATTCGAACTGAAGCACGCTGATGCCTTAACTCAAGTTCAAGGCCGTCCGCAGTTCTGCAGGCTACCATTAGCAACTCAATTGTCCTTATAACATCTTATGTGTGCAATTTTAAAATAATCGGTTCAAGGACATACATCTGGTGTATTATAAGCAGTTATTGGTGCCATGATTGTCTTCGAAACATTTTGTTATTTAAACGAAGATTGACCATGAAGATCACCATTTTTCCATTCACTTTAATGGGGGGGTCCTGTTTTCTGCTATCAATGCCTGCAGTACTGCAGTCGGTCTTAAACCTCTGTGGCTTCAATGAAAGGGGGCAGTCATTCTACTCTAAACGAGGCAATCATTCTACCCTAAAGGAGGCAGTCATTCTACCCTAAAGGGGGCAGTCATTCTACCCTAAAGGGGGCAGTCATTCTACCCTAAAGGGGGCAGTCATCCTACCCTGTTATGATCACAGCTTTGATGTTGATCATAAAGACTTCACAAGTATACCAATTAGACCTGTTCAGCCACAACAGGTAGTGAGTGAGTGACTAAGGGAATTGTCTATATTTCCTATAGATAGGAAGGAGGCAATATGGTGAATATTTTAGCTTTCTCAAATTTACATCTGTACGATATTAAACAGGTGTGTTGAATTCATTGACTTTTAAAGTGTAAATGATACAAAACATAATGCAGGCTATACATTGATTGTTGAGAGTGTATATGTTTGAACACGCCTGCATGTGTGTATATTAGTGATTGTGTGTGTGTGTGTGTGTGTGTGTGTGTGTGTGTGTGTGTGTGTGTGTGTGTTCATCTGCAGTCCGAACTGCAGATGAACAATGTGTGTGAGCAGCTGGGCGCCTCTGGCTTCTGCCTCTGTCTGTTAATGTGTGTCATTCTGCTGCGAGCGGGGCGGTAAGCCTGGCTGTGTGCCGCTTGGAGTGCGCGTGTGTAAGTGTGAGTGTGTGTGTGTGTTTATGTGGCCGCTGATGGGACCTGTCGCTATCAGGCCCACACATCTCTGCTCGAGGGGGAACGAGTCTGCAGAGGTTGAGGAGAGCAGTGGTTTCCCACGGCTGCTGCTAGCGGCCCCAGCCCTGCCTCTGCATTCCTGGGCTGCCAGCGGTCTGTAAATGTTTGGACAGCCTTGAACAAATAACACACCTTGACAGGCACAAGCACAGGCTCTCTCTTTTCCTCTCACACCCCATCCTCCTCATCACCCTCCTCCTTAAGCCCCCCCCCCCTCCCCACACACATAGCCCAAGCCACAACCACTACCCTACATACCCTACCGCATCTCTTGCAAACGGTCTGTTCCAGATTTCACTGTCAAACACAAAATACATACACAAATATGGCTCTATTCAATCCATAGTGCTGAAGATCCGCACTACAAAGTGATTGAAATTGAAAGAATTTCTAATTGAGCCGACATATGCAGTGTTTACCATGAATGGAGTCTGAGAACACGGCAATATTACATTTCAATTGCACTGTGGCGCGCGTCTCCAGCCATAGTATACAATTCTGCACTATTAACCCTTATACACACAGTGGAATTTTCAATGGGCAGAGAGAAAAATGTGCAGCATTATAGCTAATCTCATGCTTTTTTACAGATTGTTGCTGTTTTAGAGCTCAGGGATTCTTGAAAGACGGTACAATAAACTTTTATTCTACAAATAATTGTCTTAATATTAACAACATTTGAAATATATATATATATATATATATATATATATATATATATACACATTTTAATAGACCAAAGTATCAGCTATCACACTATTTTTAAAGGAACAACCTCATTTATTTTATTATGAATAAATGCAACTAACTGGATTTATGTAAACTCCGTCAAACATCATAAAAGGAATTTCACTTTTACAACTATTGTCCAATAAGTGTTTAAAGGCCTTGATTGCTTACTTATAGCATTAGATTATTCAAATATTTAATACAAATCTCAAAAATATTCAAATTAATTTTTTGTTTAGTTTCATAACACTCAAATAATCCAGGGCTGATTTCATTAGCATATTCTTCTATATTTAGAAAAAAAAACATTTATAAAGCAAACACTATCCCTTAGCTCTAGCACAGCAAATTCGTCAATTGTTTTAGCATGATGTATGTTGCAGATCAGTGATTCAAATATTTTTTCAGAATATTGACAAACCAATATTTTAAAATATAAAAATAAATATTCCCTGTTTTAGGTCAGTTAGGATCACCGCTTAATTTTAAGAATCTGACATGTCAGAATAATAGTAGAGACAATGATTTATTTCAGCTTTTATTTTTCACCACATTCCCAGTGGGTCAGAAGTTTACATACACTTAATTAGTATTCGGTAGCATTGCCTTTAAATTGTTTAACTTGGGTCAAGTGTTTTGGGTAGCCTTCCACAAGAATCCCACAATAAGTTTGGTGAATTTTGGCTCATTCCTCTTGACAGAGCTGGTGTAACTGAGTCAGGTTTGTAGGCCTCCTTGCTCGCACACACTTTTTCAGTTCTGCACAAATTTTCTATAGGATTGAGGTCAGGGCCTTGTGATGGCCACTCCAATACCTTGAGCTTGTTGTCCTTAAGCCATTTTGCCACAAATTTGGAAGTATACTTGGGGTCATTGTCCATTTGGAAGACCCATTTGCGACTAGTCTTGAGATGTTGCTTCAATATATCCACATATTTTTCCTTCCTCATGTTGCCTATCTATTTTGTGAAGTGCACCAGTCCCTCCTGCTGCAAAGCACCCCCACATCATGATGCTGCCACCCCTGTGCTTCATGGTTGGGATGGTGTTCTTTGGCTTGCAAGCCTCCCCCTTTTTCCTCCAAACATAACGATGGTCATTATGGCCAAACAGTTCTATTTTTGTTTCATCAGACCAGAGAACATTTCTCCAAAAAGTACAATCTTTGTCCCCATGTGCAGTTGCAAACCGTAGTCTGGCTATTTTATGGAGGTTTTGGAGCAGTGGCTTCTTCCTTGCTAAGTGGCCTTTCAGGTTATGTCGATATAGGACTCGTTGTACTCTGGATATAGATACTTTTGTACCTGTTTCCTCCAGCATCTTCACAAGGTCCTTTGCTGTTGTTCTGGGATTGATTTGCACTTTTCTCACCAAAGTAAGTTCATCTCTAGGAGACAGAACGCGTCTCCTTCCTGAGTGGTATGACGGCTGCGAGGTCCCATGATGTTTATACTTGCGTACTATTGTTTGTACAGATGAACGTGGTACCGTCCGGCGTTTGGAAATTGCTCCCAAGGATTAACCAGACTTTTTTTCTGAGGTCTTGGCTGATTCTTTGGATTTTCACATGAGGACAAACAAAGAGGCACTGCGTTTGAATACATCCACAGGTACACCTCCAATTGACTCAAATGATACCAATTAGCCTAACAGAAGCTTCTAAAGCCATGACATAATTTTGGGGAATTTTCCAAGCTGTTTAAAGGCAAAGTCAACTTAGTGTATGTAAACTTCTGACCCACTGGAATTGTGATAAAGTTAATTAATTATAAGTGAAATAATCTGTCTGTAAACAATTGTTGGAAAAATGACTTGTGTCATGCACAAAGTAGATGTCCTAACCGACTTGCCAAAACTATAGTTTGTTAACAAGAAATTTGTGGAGTGTTGGAAAAACGAGTTTTAATGACTCCAACCTAAGTGTAAGTAAACTTCCGACTTCAACTGTACATATTGTTGCCTCTAAAAATAAACCCTGCTCATTTCTGATTAATTTAGGATTTTAAACAATACTTAACGAGTTGACCAAATCTCTGGACACATCTTTTAGATACATATTTTAGATACAAGTCACAGACGGCTACTGCAAGAAACTACGGTACCAGTCAGAAGTTTGGACACACCTACTCATTTAAGGGTTTTTCTTCATTTTACTATTTTCTTCATTGTTGAATAATAGTGAAGACATCACAACTATGAAATAACAGATACGGAATCATGTAGTAACCAAAAAAAGTTTTAAACAAATCAAAATGTATTTTATATTTGAGATTCTTTAAAGTAGCCACCCTTTGCATTGATGACAGCTTTGCACATTCTGGGCATTCTCTCAACCCGCTTCATGAGGTAGTCATCTGGAATGGATTTCAATTAACAGGTGTGCCATGTTAATAATTAACTTGTGGAATTTCTTTCCTTCTTAATGTGTTCGAGCCAATCAGTTGGGATGTGACAAGGTAGGTACTGTCTAGAGAAGATAGCCCTATTTGGTAAAATATCAAGTCCATATTATGGCAAGAACAACTCAAATAAGCAAAGAGAAACGACAGTCCGTCATTACTTTAAGACATGAAGGTCAGTCAATAAGGAACATTTCAAGAACTTTGAAAGTTTCTTCAAGTGCAGTCACAAAAACCATCAAGTGCTATGAAACTGTCTCTGCTTGCCAGTGCGCACACACACACACACACACACAGCCTTGAGGTCTGGAGAAAAATAAGGTTCAAATTATGCCTGACAGAGAGACACACGGCTGTCCTAAGCAACCCCACAAAATACAACGGTTAACGGTGTCGCGGTATTATTAGAGAGGGGTAAAGATAAAGATTTTGTTCGGGCGCCAACCAGGTATTAACCCTGCCGAAAGGAAAGGGTAGAATAGATAGAGTACCACTACCAGACACACACACACCAGCAGAAGAGACTGCCTAGAGTATAGCCTGTTTGCCAGATATCCAGTGGAGAGAAAAGAGAAGACACACCATATAAACCCCACGTCACAGCACAGAGGTAACCCAACCAATAATACCTCATTCAATAATAATGGCAGAGCAATTTAACGGCAACTTTCAATAAACTTTGCACAGTGTAGACATTTTTGGTAAGTAGGATACACAGTGTTTACATGGTCTCTTTTCTAAACCACATCTTAGACAGACTTCCTGCCAAGTCGGCGTAGTAAGCATTATGAGGACTCTCCTACACAAGCTCCATTTAATGAGTTCCTTCAAAACGTGCGTGCTTCATAAAGAGTAAACATTATGAATATGCCTTTGATATAAAATAACTTCATGGTAAACCGTTTGAGCAATTTGCAGGCCTAAATGAGTTGATGACTTCTGATAAGTATTGTTGATTACGTTACAGTACACTACTAGACAACCATGACATGGAATGTTCACTTATGGTGTGAAAAGCATTGACTGTCAACTCCTATACAATGTATACTTCACAGAAAGTCTGTTAAAAAGACTGATTAACAGAGTTTTTGTATGACACTGAAAACCCAAAATTACATTTTGATTAAACATGAATAATATTTGCATATTTTTAATAACAACCTATATCATTATATAGCACCCCATCATTGTAAGACACACCGTAGCCTAATGTACAATAACATGGTATGATAATAATGCCTGACCCAATGCCAATTCCCCCAAAACCACCCACACACGCGCGCACTGATGTCTGGCAGCAGCTGTGGAATTCTGGAGTTCCTCTGCTCATAGTAAATCCCACATAACATAACGCAGGACAAGTTACACTGTGCTTCTCCCGGCAGCAGCAGCACATTCAAATGCGGCTCTGTTTTCATTGTAGGGAGGCCTCGGGTTACATACTTCTGTAATTAGGCTTTTATGCTCAGCAATTCTGCAGCTGTGATGACATTTGGGTGTCGCCCCCCTGTTTCTCACGGTCTCACTGCTAACGCTGGTCCGGCCGCTGGTCAGCCAAGACTGAGGTCTGTGTGTCAGCCCCCACTCCTTGTGTACACACAGAAAGAAGATGCTTTTGAACAAATATATTCCTGGCAAGTGGAAGTTAACCGCACGCACTGCTGCCATTTTAGGGTCAGCATTGAAATTGTAGCTCCCTGGTTTTGGGGAGTGGAGAGGGAGGGGAGAGGTTAAAAAAGAACTGAAGCACATTGAAGTGGTTCTATACATGAGGAACAGCGGTTCCTTGTTTTTGCCCTCAGTTGTTTGCCAGACAAAGTTCTTGTCAAATACATAACTGGTTTGTTGGGCATTTTAGGACTTTTGGTGGACTACTTATTCAAAATTCCTTTTATCCGTTTTGCTTGATTGATTAAGCTCGTTTTTTCCCCTCTAAACTAGCTTTTTCTGTCACTAGAGGTGATGTTTTCCCCCTATTTGGCCTACATTTAAATTTTCCTAAAACGTTTAAAAAATTTAAATTTTCCTGAAACTCCAGATTATCATCAAGATAATAAAAAAATGACCTGCGAAAAATGATCCTATACTCCCCCTTTTCTATTTGTTTGATTGATTATATTGATTCTGACACCAACAATGAACAAAAGCAACTTTTTGCTATCTAATGTCAAATAAATCAATCTAACATGAAATGAATGCATACAGTTCAGTGGTTTACAGTAGATGAAACCTACTCCACAAGAATCTCACAATACAGATATTTAGCAATGTGTATGAGTGCGTCCCACATCGCACCCTATTACCCACATAGACCACAACTTTAGAACAGAGCCCTGTGGGTCCTGGTCATATTCCCTATATAGTTCACTACAATTTAAGAAAAAATTGCCTGTAATTTCCTTATTCAGAAAGAACCCAGCCCAGGAAGAGAGGAGTATAGGGGAAGGTGGTTGGGGGGGTAGCAGGACTCAGGAGTAGTCCCAGGAGGTGGAAATGGAGGCTGGTGTTCCTCGTGGTAGCCCCCTGTCTGTTAGCGCTCAGCTGTCCTCCCGGAAACCCCAGTCCAGCTGCTGCCCATTACGCCTAGAATGTATTCTTGGGTCAGATGCCAGGAGTGTGGTGGCACATTAATAATGGGTTTACAACTGGCCCAGGACACTTGTGAGTTAATAACATTGCACACACAAATCCTTCCCATGCCCCTCTCTGCTCCCCCGCCTTAACCCTCCCACTAGAACAGCTGCTGGACCCACGGTTTCCCAGAGTCAGTGATACCATCTCTGTGTGTGTGTGTGTGTGTGTGTGTTTGCACGAGAGTGCGTGCATGTATGAAAGTGTGAGCATGTGTATGGGTGTGGAGAGTTTATTGGGTAAAAATATCTGATTAATTGTCCAGATACGCATACCTATAGTTCCTGTTTAGTCATTTTCATGTGGACCCAGTTGAAATGTTAAAACCTAGGTTATAGCACAGTGGTGTCAGGTCAGATAAACCTAGGTTATGGCACAGTGGTGTCAGGTCAGATAAACCTAGGTTATAGCACAGTGGTGTCAGGTCAGATAAACCTAGGTTATGGCACAGTGGTGTCAGGTCAGATAAACCTAGGTTATGGCACAGTGGTGTCAGGTCAGATAAACCTAGGTTATGGCACAGTGGTGTCAGGTCAGATAAACCTAGGTTATGGCACAGTGGTGTCAGGTCAGATAAACCTAGGTTATGGCACAGTGGTGTCAGGTCAGATAAACCTAGGTTATGGCACAGTGGTGTCAGGTCAGATAAACCTAGGTTATGGCACAGTGGTGTCAGGTCAGATAAACCTAGGTTATAGCACACATTTCTGGGAATTTAAAGCTAATTTGCTGAATTTCTACACCATTTAAAAACTCTTAGATGTTATTTTGAGAACAGTTAAAACAAACAAAAATGACCCTCACTGAAATATTGGGTTTGCTATTAAGTCTTTTTTATTAGGATCCCCATTAGCTGTTGCAAAAGCAGCAGCTACTCATCCTGGGGTCCACACAAAACAATACAGAACATTAATAGACAAAAACATTCTGCATCTATTTTAAAGGTCTGTGGAATGGTGTGTACAATGTGAAGCACTACTCAACCTCATCATAAATTGACTCATTTACTTGTGGAACAGGGCATACAGTACAACATGAAATAGATGCATAATACACACTATCAAGTCAGAATAAGGCCGACTTTAAATTCTGACATCAACTTCAAAGTAACGGTGCGTAAAACAGCTGATCACGAATGCAAACTATGCCAGACAAATCGCACACATGCATTGAAATACATGTAAAAGGCATAAAAAAACCCATTATGCACCTATTTTAAAGGTCTATGAAATGGTGTGTGCAATGTGAGCGACTACTCAACCTCGGCATAAACGGACTAATGTACCGGGGAACATAAAATAGGTGCACAGTACTTACTTAGGCCTACAATCGACATGGACGCATGACGACAAACAAACTCGACCAAAGATTGACGAAAATCACCAAAATACAAAAGGAAAATGTACACATTAAGGCCGCGCCCGTGATTCAGCACTTCTTAATGGACAAAGCTCGGTACAGGTAGGCATAGTGTAGCTCCGTGGTGTGGTGCTGAATGGACAGTGCCTCTTTCTAGTAGCCAGCTATAGAATTCTTCCATTTGTGGGCAGTTAAATATTTTGGGGGGCTCAGTTAGGTAGCCGAAGATGCGTGTCTGAAAATCATAACTGGCACGCAGATCTTTAGAAATGGTAGGATCAATAGGAAATTGGCACTACACATGAAACAGGTTGCAGATGCCCTGCTACAGGCAATGTGGAACTGCTCCTAGTTTTGTCTCAATGCTCTGCATTCAGAGATGTTCCTCATACTGTGTGCTCCCAGCTCATTTTTGCCTGTCTGCATTACTCACCAGGGAAGGGAAACATTCTGTGAATATTGAGACATTTTGTATCAACGGCTCTGAGAATATTGACATTGCAACATAGTGGCCAATGATTCCCCAGACCAGCTTGTCTGATAGTGCAGCTGCTGCGTAGGCAACACAAGAATATCTGGGTGCTCATTACATACAGTATATACAGTACCAGCCAAAGTTTTCGACACGCCTACTCATTCAAGGGTTTTTCTTTATTTTACTATTTTCTGCATTGTAGAATAATAGGGAAGACATCAAAACTATGAAATAACACATATGGAATCATGTAGTAACCAAAAAAGTGTTCAACAAATCAAAATACACTTCAGATTTTAAATTCTTCAAATTAGCAACGCTTTGCCCTACATCCACACTATAGCTAAATAAGCAATATTGAATTACGTTTTGCCAGCAAAATTGATGATCGAGTGTCTCATTTTAATTCAGGAAGATGGACAAGCAAGACTAATAGATGGAAATGCATTATACTAGAGGCAGGTATGCTACAAGAATGGATTAGGGAAGAGGATGATGAAGTAGGCCTATAGTAAAAAGTTTTAAAAAGTTAGCCCAACTAAGTAATCATTCATTATTTGCATTATCTACATTTTCATTCTGTCACTGCATGAAAATGCACATTTGTTATTGTCTTTGAAGCCAGAAACAGGACAGACACATTATTTTGGGGAAAGTTCTAAATAACAAGTTGTATTGTGTCTGTTTTCATTCCAATAGACCTACATATAGACCTACATATAGGCCTACATATAGGTCTACATATAGGCCTACATATAGGCCTACATAGCCTAGTGGGCGACAGGGAGAATAAATGACAATAACAATTAGGCATACAGCTATCACAACCTATAGTTTAATAGCAATAGGGCTCCCCACCTCCCAATTCTCAATTCAATTAACCCTTGGCTCTCAGATTACAAAAAAGCTTACAAGACCGAGTTCAAATGCCGACATCAAATTCAAAGCAATCGGCTCAGTGCCTGAACAGCTGACCTGCAAAGCAAATGGCACTGTCTCTGCTCTTTCTGCTTTCTATAAGTGACTGAAAAGGCGTACAGGCTAGCAGCTGGTCTCGAAGCGATGCTGCGCAGCCATTTAATATGCTATCAGCAGTTGCATTTTAATCAGGATTGGAATGATTTAAGTCTTTTTTGCCCACTTACATTTTTTGGTATTGATCTAGGTTAAACCCAACTGACGCCACTGCAACAGAGTATTTCAGAGTACGGTGTAGAAAGAAGTTGATTCAGAATGACTGGCTTGTGTCTTTATTAGACGGGACATAAAAGATGTTGTGTGATTCACTTACTGGTTCTTGTCATGTCGTGTGTGTAGGTGGCAGGGAAGTCAGGCGCAGGAGAATCAAACTTGGTATAATGGAGTAGTTTAAAAAACCAAAGTACACAATAAAATAAACGTGGGTACAAGAACCCGTCGCACACCAATCCACAAACCATGAGCATAACAATAAACAATCTCTGACAAGGACATGAGGGGAAACAGAGGGTTAAATACGCAACGTGTAATGAATGGGATTGGAACCAGGTGTGTAGGAAGACAAGACAAAACCAATGGAAAATGAAACGCGGATCAATGATGGCTAGAAGACCGGTGACGTCGACCGCCGAGCACCGCCCGAACAATGAGAGGCATCGACTTCGGCAGAAGTCGTGACAGTTCGACAGCATCAAAGGCCAAGAAAGCTCTGAAGTGGCTTTGAATTGCTCAAGGAACAAACACCAATACGCTTCTTTGGGAATACTTTTTGAAGGACCACAAACAATATGGAAAAGAATCACATGAATGTACATAACAGACAAAGTACCTCACACAAGGGGAACTATGTCTTGGTTTGATCCTTTCCACGCCAAAATGCTTAATCATTGTTCAGCGTAGTTTGATTGACATGGTGACATATGAGGGGTCCATCACACTTTATTTGGATGGTCCGAATTTTCCTTCTGTATATTGTCATACTATCAACAAACTATCTGTTGACAAGCAACTGCTTGCTAAGGATACGTTTAGGGTTAGGTTTAGAATAAGGGTTAGGGGAAGGGTTAAGGTTAGGGGGTTAGGGGAAGTCTGTAGAGCATCTACAAATAGACTATACAAATAAAGTGTTTACTGAGGGTTCCGCTCATGGTCGAGTATTAGTCACAGCATATAGGCCTATCACAAAGCGTGAAAGCCCACAGTAGTACCGCCGTTTTTCTTCTGATCATCTCTCTTAACATATTCAGCCATTGAAGCACCTGGGTGGATCATTTAGGCCTAATGATATAGGCCTGACAACAAAACAGCCCAATAGGTACATTTTTCAGCCTTGGGCCTAATTACAAATGAGACACACAGAAAATATAAAAACTCTCTGTACTTTAATTGGTTTCCTTTCTATTATGCCTCCATGCATGCTATTCAATCATGAAATGGAGGCAAACAAAACCTTGCTCTCTCCTTGACCCGAAACCCTTCCTCTAATTGCTGCAGGCTGCGTGGTCAAATGCAGCTGGATGTGGACTCTCCCATAGCATACTAGAGCATCTGTAATTGCCATGTGCTGCTAAAGGACAAGCACCCAACAGAATACCGGAGTTTAGATAAGGAGTACATAAGGAAGTTACCTCTGCTTTCCCTGATAGGCACCTTGACAAAACAGCATGTTCATAACATGGATTCCACTATCGTATATGAGTGACACCCAGTGACAATAGCGTAAATGTTTTATATTTTTTATTAGAGCCTAGACGCAAAACAACCATAGAATCCCTTTAAAATGTACACAATTCCTGGAGAAGCCTTGTAAACACTCACACCTTTTCTAAGTATGACACTGCAGGACCATTCAGACAACATTTACAATGAATGTTGCAATATTATGCTAGTATAATGGTTGCAACATAATCCGTTTGCTAAAGAATTTCACCTGTATTATGCAGAAGTTCAGGTGTGTCATCACTGGGATGTATCATATTGTCTCTGGACTGTGGACTGCAGTGACACACAGCCCTCATGGTCTCTGCTGCTAAATGTTGTAACCTCACAATCGCACATGTGTCGTGTGCATGGCTGTCAAATGCCAGCAGAGCGGCCGCCACATAGACGACTTGCTGGATATGTGCAGACAGACAGAGACAGGCTGACAGCCCAGACATATCAGTGATCACGCCAGGAGACATCTGGGGGCAGAGTGTGACAGTGGCGACCACCCCTAGAGAAGTGTGTCAAGTGCAAGACAGAAGGAAAGGGAAATATCCCATGACCGGAACAGGCCTTTCAGCCTACTTTTGTGCTGTGTTTGTAAGGTTTACTCAGGTGAAACGATTGCCCGTTCCATTCTAGACTTGTTTGGGGGATTGAATTCAAATAGTTCAAGACGTGGGACCCCTGGAAGACTAAGCCAAGGCGCCAGCTAATGGAAGACTATGAGTCGCGTCAGCTAATGGGGACAGTGGCAGTTCAAACTAACAAACACACTTAAGTTTGTATGGGCCATGACTGAAGAAAATATAATCCTCAATATTGAGAAATGTCTGTGATCATTACACTGGCTTGCCTGCAAAAATAAATGTCTACTTTCAACAGTATCCTACTGAAAAGTAGAGAACTCGTCAGAGGTTTATTTTAACATATTGTGAGGCAATGAAGCAAAATGGATTAAAGTGTAAGGGTCATGCCATTTATTTTGCTCAAACACAACCACACATTCTTCACTCCTCCCCCTCTTACTTACACACATATATAAAAAGAGTGTGCGAGAGAGAGAGAGAGAGAGAGAGAGAGAGAGAGAGAGAGAGAGAGAGAGACAGAGAGAGAGAGAGAGAGAGAGAGAGAGAAAGAGAGAGAGAGAGAGAGAGAGAGAGACAGAGAGAGAGAGAGAGAGAGAGAGAGAGAGAGAACATGTGCAACTCTCACTCATTGCAGCAGCTTAGCACAAGAGTTTGTAGTACAGGCGGTGCTAGTGCACTAGTGCATATATGCCGGCTCCCCCTTTCCCTCCACCCCCACAGCTAATCTCTGACCCCCATCAATAAGATGCATTCAGACTCTATCAAGCAGGTGGGCAGGAACCGCTTGGGGGGAGGAGGAGCCTCAGTCCTGGGAGACACTACCTTAATTGTCCCCCCGAACCCTTTTTAAAGAATATTAAGCTGCATTAGCGGTCTATGAACCTTTCTTTCCTGGTCTTTCTTTTGGAAAGGGGCTATAGAGGCGGACTCAGCCAACAGACAATTAAACGTGATAGGTCTTTGTGGTATAAGGGGAAACAAACCGCAGAGAAGTGAGGCTAAGGCTGGTCGAGCCGCAGGTTAGTTAGACCGCCTGGTTTGTATCAAGCCACTCTGCTCCTGCCTGACCCGCTCCCACAAAGCCTTAGATCAATTAGGGGATATTAACTATCGTGGTGGAGTGGGTCCATACTGTATAGGGAGGACCCTCACAGCCAATGTTGCGCTCCTCTTTAAATCAAATCAAATCAAAGTTTATTGGTCAGGTGCACAGATTTGCAGGTGTTATAGCAGGGGCAGCGAAATGCTCGTGTTACTAGTGCAGTAGAATGTCTATCAAATACAATACAAATACACAAATAATCAAACAATCTAAACAAGAAATCAAGAAATGCCAGAACGGGTTCAATTAACTGAGTAGATATATTAGAGTGAGTGAGTGTGTCAGAATCCAGAATATAAATATGTGTGTATAGAATTTAGAAAACAAATGGTATGGTTCATTTTCTAAGAGCACAAGCAGGTGGAGACCATAGAGGATAATTATTAGCATAAGACTTTCCAGTGATTGCGATGTCATTTCTTCACTAATTAGAATGACATATCTAGACCACCGTAGAAAGTGGATCTTCCAATTACATATTTGGGTAGTGAAAATACCAGAATTTAGGGTCATTGTTTAAGTGATTTAATGTAGAGTATCTACCGTGCGACCAACATTTTTTTTTCCCATCTCAACATTAAGTTGGGTTTTCTATGAAATGAATAACCAGTCTGTTCTGTCAGCTAGTCTTACTGGGGTCCAACACATAACGGAAAATACATTACAGACAAAAGACTTTACAATTGTCACATATTTAAAAACATTAAAAGAATTGGATTGGTGTAAGCGTTGGCTGGAGGGAGTTTCCACCAATGGTAAATCCATTGTTAAATGTGGAGTATGAAAGTGCACACTTCGGAAGAAGGGTGGAGAATGGGGATGCACATTCAGGCCATTGGCTGACCCAGATCTATGGGGGAAAGAAACAATTGGCGCAAATAATCTCCATGAATTATTGGACTCGCTGTCCTTGTTTTCAGGAGAGAACAGGTGGAAATAAGTTGAAGAATCTAACTTCAAGACTATCTCAGTATTATCTGAGTTGAGATGTTGATTATTGAAGCATTGTTCCTCTCAAATAAATTATAAAAATACAATTCTAAAGTATTTTGGGATATACTATGGTGTTATGATCTATCTATAGACAATAGTTCATCTCAAAAGGCAAAAAGAAGAAACCTCTAATTAATTGCCACTAATTGAAGGTCCTTTGGGAAACACTTGTAAATATGAATGTAGTGGCATTCAACACACATGTAAGGTTTGATAACATGACTATGTGCTCACTACAATAGAACAATAGGGAAATCAATGTAAAGTTGTAATGAAATGGATAGTCTTAATTAACTGTCTACTATTGGCATGTTGGTAAAGCCTCTCGTCGCAGAATTGAACTAGAGTCTTCAAAAAACAACCTTGAGAACTTAAACACAATCACAGAACAGCAGATGTACAACTATGACTGTTTTCCTTCCAATGCAAAGTCCCTTTTCTCCTCTCCGGTCTATTATTATGTGGCTAAAAAGCTCCCGATGACCTTGTGACATCATTACTCAAAAACATTAACAAAAGTGCTGCCCTCCTGGACCCGAAAACAGGCATATGCTGCCCAGAATGGGCCCCACATGAATCAAAAGCAGTTCAACTCTAAATAGGCAGATCTTGGAGGAAGAGACAGAGTTTAGGGTTAGGATTACTCACTCTTTGCTCCATGACAGTTAATATAAGCCCACAGAGAGAGTATTCATCACCTTGTCATCCTAACAGAGGAAAGACGATTCCGAAAAGGGGAGTGAAAAAGTGGGGTGGTGGGGTGTTTGTGTGCACGTACGCGCTTCTGTGTGTGTGTCTGTGTGCGTGTCTGTGTGCGGGTCTGTGTGCGTGTCTGTGTGTGTGTCTGTGTGCGTGCGTGCATGTGTATGTGTGCGTGAAAAGGAAAGAGAGCACAGTCAGGGCAGGGCAGGGTCCCTCCTTGTTGGCAACACAAAGCTGTTGCTGTGCAATCAGCTCGGTGTAAAATCGGTGCTCTGTGGCCCTCACAATGGCCCACAAAGGCCAGCGTCTGGTGGCTGGGGCGGGAGTGCGGTGACACAGCTGTGGGCAGAGCCTACACAGTCCAGCTCAATATGGGCCCTCCTCACATCTGTAGCAGCTCGGCCCCTGCTTCCGCCAGGCCCTGGCACAATGGGACCTCTCAGCATCCCCTTTTGTTGCCAACTTTTTTCAAGGCTTCTTTTTTTTTGCCTAAATCTTAAATATTTCATTAGGCCTCTTTCGACCTCGCTCCCTTTCTTTCTTCGTCAGTCTATAGAGCGGAGCTGGGCCCTCAGCCTCTACCCTTAACCCCCCCCCCTCTTTTCTAGAACCCTGAAGTCAACAAAGGATTTCTCCCAATCTGTTGAGTATTGGTGCACTCCTGTTGCTCCTCAAACACAAGCAATGTTTAAAATTAAACAGTGCAAAAAAAAGACTTACTCTTTATTTAAATCCCCTTTATAAGTCCCAAGAAATTCACAGGAAAGTAGTTGAACCAGTGTTGCTCCCATGTTAGTGTGGATGAGTTTTATGAAAGTATATTCTGGTCCAGACAACTTGGTGTATTAAGAATGAACATATTCTGGTTCATGGGTGCTTCTATTTTTATTCTGTACAGAAAAATTTAAAAAAATGTATTCAGAAGAGAAGTGAGAATGACAATGATATTAATCCATCAATCAGTGAAAAAGTACATAACAAGAATTATTTAACTTGGGTAGCATAATCACATAATCACATAATCTCAATGATAAGGACAGGTAACCAGTGAGGGAAAACATGTCTACCATTTCAGCAGAAATTATTTTGAAAGTTATTTGTTCCCATTCATGAGGAAGGTCTCGTTTCAATCCTTAGCCAGTGTCTAACAGCAGTGGATAAGAACCATTCCACATGATTCATGATATGTTTAAGTACATCTACCTTTAAAATTCAAAATCTATTCATGCTGACATATGGTCACTTTCACTTTTCAATGACACTTATTGAGTGTCATTATGAAGTGTTTAGTCTGACGCAGAGCGAACTCTGAGCTCATCCTGTATCGGACTGCCACACATACTTAACACCATGAGGAGAGGGTGACCAAACACTCCCATACAAATATTAAACACTTGTTAATAACTGTTCTGTCCTTGCAGCAGAGCTTCCTTCACGATGGATGAATAGGGCTGAAAAGGACTTGCTTTTATGCGAAGTTTTAAACTGTCTTGCGGCGATTGGGTTTGTGACAAAAGAAAGCTTTTGTGAAAAAGGTTTAAGGGGGGGGGGGGGGGGGGGCAGTACGATTTATCCAACACTATAAGGACCACTAATGAATAATTCAATGTTATCATTCAGCTTGACGCTCGATTATTATGTTTTCCTTCACTCTTCACACGTGAGGGACCCTGTCGGATGGGGGGTATCATGCAGGGGCGCCTAGGGGGAAGTAATGCGGGCCCACGGACAAAACAAGAAAGGCCGTGGCGCAGGACTCCACTGTCAGCTTGATAAATATAATGTGCCACCAATTAAAAACTCATTGCCATTGTCTAATTCAGCCAGAGCCTTGTTAACTGCTGCTTGGCAGGGAGTCTGGAGCATCAGCTACCAGCACCCACCATAATAAAGACCCTGTTTTCCCATCCTTTAAAAAAAAAACAAAGCCTTTCCCTTTGGCATGTAAATAAGACATTCATTCAGCTGCAATTTTCCCGACAGAAAAAAAATTACCATCACCGTCTTTGATTTAATCTTTTTTTTTTAACGGAAAACAAAGAATTCTATAGTTTCCGAATAAAATAAAATAAAAACTTTCCAGTCCTTTCTTAAGGGGCATTCTCATGGTAATGGTGTTGACACAACTTTGTGCAACGTGGGCATACAACGCATATGAACCCTAGCAGGAGTCCATTACGAAATGCCATTTAGCAAGCTGTTTCTGTGAGAAAGTCAAACGTTTAAGAGTGTTTTTTGAGGGCTCTGGGGACGTGGGTTCCAGAGAAGCAGCGGGAGTCCTTTGGGAGAGTTTCAGTGAAACTAAAGGCTTCTCAGGACTGAGATGTTTGCCAACTGAAGTCAAAAGTGGTGAAATTACCAAAAGGCAGGGTGTTTTCCTGTCATCCGTGACTGTTGCACTCTTTAGCAACCTCTTTGTCCCTTTAAACATTGGATAAGTGCTTAGAGCCAAGTCTTTAAAGTTCACAATTACATTACAAGTATTTTTTATTTTTTACTATCACTTCTTTCTGTTGAGCATTTCGTTGTTTTCTTTCAATCCAAACCATTTATTTCCACAACATTAAAGAAAGTATTGTTGGTCAAATGTGTGTGATACAACTCTTGGGCTACTAAAGAACGTGTTGTATTTAAAACAAGACACATTTACGCAAAGACATGAGACAATGCTCAAGTCAGACAGGACACAATGTGTTCCTTATGAATGTGTAAAATCAGGTTTCTTTTATTTTGCTAAAGGTGTCCCCCAAGGGTCGATTTTGGATCCTGTACTTTTTTCCCTCTATCTATATAAACAATATTGGTTTCTGTATGCAGACGATACTGTTGGGTATTCTGTTTCCCCTTCTTTTAACAAGGCTTTTTCATAACTACAATCTGCCCTTTCTGCTTTGCTGAAAGCCTTTGTTGAATTGAGGTTGGAACTTAATACAGGTAAATCTAAGTATATGTTGTTTTCCAAAAAGCTTAAAAACGTATCTGATGATAATATGCATAATGTACATTGGATGGTGCCCACATTACTGTGTCCCTGCTTATAAATATCTGGGTATCTGGATTGATGAAAATCAATCTTTTTCAAAGCATATCAAGCAGTTACTTAAGAAGTTAATCATTAAAATAGGCTTCCTTTTGGTAAATAGCAGAAAACACCTGTCCACTGTTGTTTCAACAGAATGGTTTTACTGTATGAGTCCACAGCTAGAAAGTAGGCTGGCCCTTCCTTAAGTCTCGTACATCAATGCACTGCTCTCTTTTTGTTTCTGAAAACCTCTTGTGCGAACACTCTGCTATACCTTACTTCATTGTTAAATTACAGACATACAAGTCACAAGACCTGATCACAGGGATGGCTAACTGGAAGTGCTGCTGATCACTACAGAATTAGGTAAATCTGCATTTAGTTTTCAGAGCTCTCTGCACCATGATGCTCTGGTGGCACTAGGGCATTTCAAGTTGTTAATGGAGGACCACATTGTTGAGGAATGTGTTCGCTTCTTAAATTATTTGTAGTATTGTAAGTTTTTATTATGCTGTACATTTTAATAAATTATGTTCATGCAGGGCTCCCTTGGAAAAGAGGCCTTGGTCTCAGTGGGACTCAGTTGTAGTCATAGTCTAAAACTACTCAGTCTATATCGATTCCAAGGTGTTTGTCGAGTCACATGTTTAGTCTGGTATTGTGAGTTTCAATCCCTCACACCTCCTCGATGACAATGTCCCTATAGTAAAGGGTTTAGGGTGCAGATTTGGAGACACTACAGAGTGTAACGATCACTGGGGAATCCCGAGGACCCCCGCTTCTAATGCCCCATCTCATTGTCCCTCTGAAAAGCCCATTTGGACAGAAGTCTCGGAATGTGAAATATGTCTATTGGAGAAAGGCCTAAATGACTGTTGTGTTGGTATTCTATGGCACATGAAAGCAAAGAAGCTGGGTACAGACTGAAATAAAGAGAGCTGAATTAGGTGAGCACCCTCTTCCTCTCCCCTCCCAGCTCCCCCAGCCTAGATCCTCATTACCCCTGTCACACGGCCCCCTTGGCACAGTCTCTTGGACTTAATGGAATTAGACATAACCCGCTTGTTGATGCATTGTGCGGTGGCATGAGAATCTCCCAACCATTTTCGCAGGGGGGGGGGGGGGGGGGGGGGGGTCTTGGCTCTCAGATAAGCTGTGGAAAGCGCCATGAGGTGCCATGGGTTTTGAGGAGGTGAACTCACTAACATACTGTACATATTTTGAGAAAACATCAGAATTTGTTGTGTGTGTTCAGGATCTCAGGATGTACTTTTCAGCGACATGGTGGAAAATAGTTATAGACTACTCAAAAACAACTTGACATTTGAAATATTACACAAAAATGACATTACACTTATACGTGTGTGTGTGTGTGTTATGTGCCTGCATATCCATTCATCTGTTGTTCAGGTGTTTATGCTTCCTAATGAATTTTTCTTCATTCCGGACAGCAGCAGCAATAGTGGCAGCTTAACCCTGTTGCCTTTTGCCTTCTGCCAGTTCTAAAGATCACTTTAACAGCCAACAGCCAACAGCCAAGACACACTTCTTCAGGATTATAGAGTAGTTTGGGGGGGGGGGTGACTCCCTAATGTGATTTCCCTCTCCATATATCCAGCCGGGTCTTTACAAGGAGGTCTAAGAGGGGATACGTCAGCCCTGTCGCTACATAACCTCACCTTCATAACCCCAGGGGTCACCTCTGGGTTGACACCGTAACCCACGGCCCCTGATCCTCCTCCAGCCTCTTTAGAGGGGCACCCAGCTGGCAGTAATACGGCCCTCACTTTATTCATTTTGAGATCAGGGGACCTGAATAAGCTCTGAATAATTGGAGCCTACGGACCCCAGAGAATCTTATTTTATCTTTAACTTTCTTTATATCGCTCTCAATTTATCTCTTCCCCTTCTTTTTTCTCAAGAACAACCTTGTTACCTTGGTGGAGGGGCCATTGGACTATTGGACTGTGTGGGGTAATGGTGAGGATGTTGGGCACTTTAGAGAGCCAGATGACACTGGCTGCAGGGGGACCTGTCAGTCAGAGCTGGAGGAAGTGAATGAGGGAATTAATGGATCCTCCACAGCCACCAGTGGACATTGAGAGGGTCTGTGTGGACACCCAACATTGTTGTCAGCCAGCCTGTTGTCAGCCATCTTGGATATTTCCACTATTTATTTTGAGTTGATCTGAATGCCTAACCCTCTTTCAAGCAGTAATGTAGAGACGAAACCACGTTCACATTAATTAAAAGTTTGAATATTATGTCAATTTTTTAAAACAGGTTAAGCTGCCACTATTGCTGCTTCAATCAGGAATGCATATTGCCTTTTATCTTTTGATTTGGATGAATTTGAGACGACAACAAAAGTAGATCAAGTCCTCCGTAAAATTGAAAAAAACTATATTTTAGTTGGGGATGGGTGGAGGGTTAGAAACAACAAACGGTTAGCAGACCTGTTGCACTGCTGTGCAGTGTTGACATGGGATGACTGGCTTATCGGGAGCTTCAGTCTCCTTGGGAGGTTAGATGGTGGAAACAATAGCACATGAAAATGAGCAGCGTTGCTACTGTTGCTGCTGGAATCACTCATCCTTCCGTCAAATGAGTATGCCACCCTGCCTCGGGGAGGGTCCACGACAGATAGAGCGGTGTGTGTATGTGTGTTCCACTTTGTTTTGGGATGGCTCTAGTGCAAGGCACACTGCTCTCCACCTGCCCACTGTTGTTTCAACAGAATGGTTTTACTGTATGAGTCCACAGCTAGAGAAGCTTTTATCTACAGCGTCCTGAAGACAGTACCACACACTCATTACTGTCACACCATCCATTTCCTTTTTTCAATTCCATCCATAAGCAATATGATTTATGATATTGTTTGTTTGCAATGTAACGCATAATGCACAACACAATTGTAGCATGGAAATGATTGAGGCAAGAATTACTTTACTGTTGAGAATTTAAACTGGTAATTATCATGACTAGGAGCAAACTAGTTATTTGACTGGGATGGATATTGGAAGGCTCTAATCTCTGGGGAACAGTGGCCGTTCAGGAAGTTTGGTGGATACATCAGAATAATACAATTCCCTGAAACATTTAAAGACTGCAGGCAATTCTATGGTAACAGAATGATGCTGGGATTTTTCACTTTAAATATATGCCAAACAAAAACCATTGATGGCGATGTTATACAAACCATACAACTCTATGCACAAGGACTACTTTTAACAGTTTTCACTGAACATTTTACAAAACATTTATAAACATTTTCCAATGTGCGCCTTAACCAACATTACCCAAGTCTGAGGTGTTCTTTGCCCTCACTGCCCTTGGCCTTAACATGGCAGACCAGGCCTGTGTGAAACATAATAATCCTAATTATTACAATAACACCAGACAAGGCATGTGGCCCTAAGCAGACAAAACAGCCTGGCCCGAGGTTGAACAAATCTCGAGCCATCGAGTCAAGCAAAATATTTTCTCTTCCCAATCACGGGGGCACATTGCTTCCTGTCCTGGATGCAGCATCACCCAATGGCATCCTTGTTTTTCATCAAGTTACTTCCTGCTTTACAGGCAAGTTTCAAAAAGAAAAAAAAAACATGTGTTATAAAATATAAAAATCTAATCTGAAACACCCACCACATCCACACACACTCCCCAGTTCTGAGTCTCTATTACTGGCAACCAGAGAGTACATTTGAACCCGGATAGAACATAAGACATTGCTGCAATACAATCTAACAGTATGACGGTAGGGAATTTGGACCAGCCCTTTAAATCCAGCTGACGATTCATCTGTAGTAGAGAGACACGATAAGAAACGGTCAGGTTTACAGCTGGCTAATCACTATAGTAAAACGTGTGCCACGCAACTGCTCCATCCAAAATAGCACAATAGAAATGCATCCAAAGAAATCACCCTGGCACAAGCAGGAAGCACCCCGTTAAAGAATGGATCAAAGGGTTCAATGTATCATTTCAAAAGCATCATTTTACAAAGCATTTTATATATATTTGACATAGTGATTGTATTTATCTCAATAGTTATTCATGGCTTGGTAAATATACTCACTTAAAAAAAAGCCATCAAGCCATTATTTAAGTCTTGAGCTAGACAATTTACAATATATCTTTAAAAGATACTGTATGTCACATCTATCACAACATTGGAGTTATATTAAATGCTAAATGTATTTGAGGAAAAGATAGGCATAGCCCTTGCCCATGCACATGTAGGTTCCTCTCTTCAGATGTAACACTACAATGTGTCTTAATAGGCCGTCGTGTGAAAGAGGCTTCTATCACAGACAGGTAGGCTAAAGTGGCCCAATACTATAAATCAATGACGGTTTGTAATTCTGTTCATTTAAACAAAGGGCAAACAAATAAAAAGCCATAAAGATGACATGTGATTTGTCAAACTAACTGTTTCATTTGTGTCTGCAGTGTGAAGTGGGCTCTCAGCCTCAGAGGCCAGGGGTAGACCCACGTGTTGTGTTTAATGGCCTATGTCGGCTTCGCCACCCTATCTCCATGACGACCAAGCGTTTCTCAAGATTTTCAACAGGCTAAAATGTTATTTTTGTTGTTCATTGGAAATGTGTCATGCGAGCCAAATGGAGCTGAAGCTTGTATGTATCAATTTGTTTCTGTTGCGGGGCCCGGCAATAGCCCTGCAATGAATATATGGGCCATTGAGACTTGGCACACAATGGCCACAGCTGATGCGGTTGCCACAGAGACACGCCCACACAATGGCTCGGAATGATGACATATGGTCGAAACCTGCCCAGTCCTTGGACCCCAATAGGCTGACTGTATTGGCAGGACAAAACCCCAAAAGTTAGCCATTTATCCGTGCCTACTCATTTCATGGTAAAATAAACTTTTTTATCAAGTTTCCAGAGCCCATGCACACAAAGTAAACCACTGGTTAAAAAGCCACCATGTAAAGTGGGGGAATTCATCATGAAGTGAATAACAAAGGCTTCTTCACCGCCTGCTTCTACGATGATACGGCCATTAAACAGACTCTCCTCCTGAAAGAGGAGAATAACACCGAAGTAAAAATACATCAAGTTCTTATTCTGTCAACTTGAATTCCATAAATAGAAACTTTAATACACTTGATTCTTAATTAAATATTGAATTAGATAGCTATTGATTATAATATTTAGTATTGATTTATAATGTTGTTTTTGTTGTTTAGTTCTGGTATATTGGTGAGCAATAATATATTTATATTAATCAGATGAAATAGGTTTAGTCAAAAATGTTTGCTCATACTCATCATCCTTTTAACTCATTTAGTTTTCCCCAGGATTAACATGTGAACTAGTCATAGCTCTACATGAGGAATTGTCAAGTGCAGCTGTGAGAAACTTTTGGAATTCCTGTGGCACTGCTAGTACTTTCTCAATGTCTTTCCAAAGACTTGGGAGGGGGAAAAAACAAGCTTGTTCATCAACAGGAACATCCATGCAATCATTTTCCATGTAATGAAAACACAATTGCTTAAAGACGCTGTACGGTTCCAGCACCAGACATCCAAGTACCTCAGATACCCAAAATGAAACGTTGTACCCCTTTGGTGAAACCCAAAACTTTGCTGGCTACATTATAAGAACCAGACAAACACCATGTTTTATGAGGATACTAACAAGTCATTTGGAAGGAGAGATTTCTCAGGAATTTAGCACTGCCCTGGTTTAAAACCTTTCTCAGGAAATGAAATGTATGCTGATGGTGTGATGTTAATGTCATTGTGTGGTTTCAACATTGAATCTAACCAACCTCTGTTTATCAAATTGGACAAATTGATTTAAATCAGAAATATGCTGTTACCATGTGAGAATCAGGTAGATTTTAGGATTTTTTTTCACATACCGATTTGATTGGTTATGGATTTTGTTATTGGTTGGATAACAAACAGTGGTGTAAAGTAACTACGTAAAGATACTTTATAGTACTACTTATGTCGGTTTTTGGGGTATCTGTACTTTTTATATTTTTGACAACTTTTACTTTTACTCCATTACATTACTAAAGAAAATATGTACTTTTTACTCGCATACATTTTCCCTGACACCCAAACGTACTAGTTACCAATTCGAATGCTCAGGCAGGACAGCAATACGGTCCAATTCACACACTTATCAATATAACGCGTTGTCATTTTTGTATTTGTATTTACTATGGATCCCCATTAGCTGCTGCCAAAGCAACTCTTCCTGGGGTCCAGCAAAATTAAGGCAGTACAGTTTTAAAACATTACACTACATTCACAGATTTCACAACACAATGTGTGCCCTCAGGCCCCTACTCCACCACTACCATATATCTACAGTACTAAACCCGTGTGTGTGTGTGTGTGTGTGTGTGTGTGTGTGTGTGTGTGTGTGTGTGTGTGTGTGTGTGCCAATGTTTGTGTTGCTTCACAGTCCCCGCTGTTCCATAAGGTGTTTTTTATATCTGTTTTTTAAATGTAATTTTACTGCTTGCGTCAGTTACTTGATGTGGAATAGAGTTCCATGTAGTCATGGCTCTATGTAGTACTGTGTGCCTCCCATAGTCTGTTCTGGGGGGACTGTGAAGAGACCTCTTGTGGCATGTCTTGTGGGGTATGCATGTGTGTCCGAGCTGTGTTCCAGTAGTTTAGACTGACAGCTCGGTGCATTCAACATGTCAATACCTCTCATAAATAAAAGTAGTGATGAAGTCAATCTCTCCTCCACTTTCAGCGAGATTGACAATATCAGCTCTCTGTGTACATCCAAGGGCCAGCCGTGCTGTCCTGTTCTGAGCCAATTGCAATTTTCCTAAGTCCTTTTTTGTTGCACCTGACCACACGACTGAGCAGTAGTCAAGGTGCGACAAAACTAGGGCCTGTAGGACCTGCCTTATTGATAGTGTTGTTAAGAAGGCAGAGCATCACTACTGCCTCTGATCTGGCGGACTCACTAAACTCAAATACTGCGTTTGTAAATGATATGTTGGAGTGTGCCCCTGGCCCCTGGTGTGCCCTCTATTTTGCTTAATGTAAGGAATTTCATGTGTTCACTTTTTCTCAAGAACCGGTATGACAATTTAGTACTTTTTCCACTACTGTACTTAAGTACATTTAAATCCAGATACTGGATTTCAGATTCCGATTTTTACTCAAGTAATATTTTACTGGGTGACTTTCACTTGAGTGCTTTTATATTAAGATATCTAAACTTTTATAATAGTTGAGTATTTTTTCCACAACTGTTAACAAACAATGTCGGCTTTGCTTTATGCTGCAAAGATGTAATGTAATATAGGCCCAATGCAATATAATATACCATGTTCTTGGAATTGGGTAGAAATGGCCTTTAAAACTGCATTAATTGAAACACTGAACTGTTTCCTTTCATTTAAATTCAATACATTTTATTTACAGTACATCTGCAGCTGCCATGTACTACTGAGTAGTAACATTCTGTGTACCAAATACATAGCCTGATATAGCCTGATAAAGCCTGATAAAGCTCTTATCAAATAAACATTGGTCAAAGAGTAGTTCATAGATTTATAGAGCAACATTGTTTAAGACACACAAACTTTTTTTTAAAAAGCCTAATTAATTAAACAAACCCTGTCTCCATTAAAAAAACATAGATTTAATTTAACATTTTAGCAATGGTTCATTGTCAAATTATCAATGGATAGACTAGGAATTCACCCTGGGTAAAATGGTTGAAGTGGAAAACACCTAAGTGGTGAATACCCCATAAAATGAAATCTAAATAAAGAGTAGTGACTATAAATGTGTTTTATATGAATTCTTATAGCATATTTCTTACAGGAGTTGTTGGGTTGTATTCTATTTCAAGTAAGTCAATGCAGGAAATGGAATTCAATGACTTATACAAATCCTTTCAATAAAGGAATTAAGTTGAAGTTTTATACAAATATCTTCACAAGAATATTGACGTCTTGATTTTGTCCCAGTTAATGGTTAGCAAAATCAGGTAAATTGATCAAGCACACTTCCTTTAAAGGCAATGTCAACTTGAATTGATATCGCATTGTTGTGTTTAGTTTGATAGATTATATATTTGGGATGTTTTCAGTGTAATTTTAATGCTTTCAGACAATTCATCACGATTCACAATAAAAAACAAAATTGTGCACAGCGTTTTGTAAAGTTAACTTATTAGTTCTGACAGATGTAAAAAAAATAAAAAAATAAATTGACACTTGACCTGTGGAAACATTGACAGTGAGAGCATAGAAAGACGCCATGAGGGACAATCATCATAGATGTGAATGTATTGCATGGACATACAGTACAAACATGCACACACACACACACGCAGACATGCACGTACAGTACAAACATAGGCACATATGCGCGCACATACCCTCACCAGATGTTTCCTATGCAACCAAAAAAAAAGAAGGAAAATCAAAGTGTCAGTGCAAGAGCAAAGGTGCCTGCGTGTGAGTACAAATTGAAAGAGATTCTCTGACGAGGTGACACAGTTTTCTAAATATGGCTCAGCCCTTCCCTTATAGATTCACCCCGGTCGCCCACCCGCCTGTCTACTGCATGGACGCCTCCATTGAAGGCCGTCAAAGACTTGGTCCTGAGTAAACCCTTCCTTTGGGGAGGGGGGGGGTAAAGCCCTCTGAAACACTTCATCGAGCACGAGGGGTCCTGCCCAGATCTGCCCCTGGCAGCCCTGAAACCACCCTCCACTGTGTACTGCTCAGGTGCCCATCTGGAGAAAACAGCAGAGGAAAGTGAGAATCCAAATGTCACATATAAAGTAAAGAGCTTACACAAATATCCACACATCCTCACTAATACAGTACATGCACCCTCACACATACACTGTACTGCGTATGCATAAACTGCCCCTTGAATTCACAGATGAATTCCCATTGGATCCAAAAATAGATTCCAGAGGAAGCTCCACATTCCAGAAGGATGGACCCACATTAAAAGACCCCCACACAATACCGCTCCCTACCAAATCGGAATTATCAGAGACAATATAGGAAGTGCGAGTCATCAGAGGGCTGTATATTCCCAGACAGACTGTTGTGTCTAGGACTGGGAACCTCTGACCGGGAATGCTGAGCAACGCGCAAGTGGCCACATCAAAAATAATTGGCTGTGTAGATGGGATAAACACATACGGGTGGAAGCTGACCTGCGGCCCAAGCAAGGCTGTGTCCCAAATGGCACCCTATTCCCTATATAGTGCACTACTGTTGACCAGAGCACTATTGTGCCATTTGGGATACAGGCCAAAGCAACGGTGCAGTCAATGGCCGGAAGCCATAGATCACCCAAGGGACTCCCGAGCTCCCTCTGAGCCACTGGTCCCAACTTCATGAGCTGTCACTGGGTATTGTTGGAGCTCAGAAAAGGCATTCTCAGGAAAGGATCCCTCATTTAGACAATGGTGCTTAATGAGCCACACAACTTTTATGTGCTGACAGGTTAATGTGGAGGAGCCACCGTGCTTTATAAGAAAAGGGTGACACAGAAACAAGCCATCAGTTTGTAGTTGTACGAGATTAGTTTAGCTATGTTGGGATTGTACGTGTAGGAGAGGATGTCTGCATTTGAAATTGAGAGTTCAAAGTGGTTTTGCAGGGTGGGCTTAATGTTAAGCTTTATGATTCACATGTCTGCTATGTTGCCACACGGGCCCTTTCTGTTGTGTTCTTGTAAACAGTTCAGTAAAGCATAACAAAGTAGAGTGCTTAGTGATAGTCTACACACCACTTGCACATTCTTTACATTTTGTGCCTTAAATTTGATCTAAAAAAATGTTTTTTTTTCTAACATTCAGCACAACCTACTCAACAATTTCACAGTGAATGAAATGTATAGACCATCTTCATAATTTATAAAATGTTTAATTAAACAAAGATGTATTGATTCCATATGTCTTCACACCCCAGAGTTAATATTTGCTGGAAGCACCTATGGCAGCCATTATAGCTTTGAACAATTTTTGGGATTCTACCAACTTTGCGCAACTCATAGGGCAACATACTGTATATCCACTGTGTTAATCAAAATTGCTCAAGCTCAGTACATTTAGTTGGGTGTCATTGAGGGACAGCAATATTCAAACCTTGTTTCTGATTTTCAAGCAAATTTAAGTCAGGACTGAGACTGGACCAGTAAGGAACACTCAATATCTCTTGGAAAGCCATTCTGGTGTGTCTTTGGCATTACAATTTGTGTAATTGTCCCACTGAAAAGTACAACTATATCCCAGGGTTAGGTTTTCGGAAGACCGAGGTTGATTTTGTCTGGACTTTGCTCCTTTAATATTTATTTTGACCCTGATTAAATCCCCAGTTCCTGCCTGTTACAAGTATACACATAACATCATTCTGCCACTCAATACTTGAAAATACAGAGGGTTTCACTCCGCGTTGTGTTGTATTGGATTTGACCCAACCTGTCATTTTTTTAAAACTTTAGGCTAAAATGTAATTGCTGTGTTTTCTTTCCATATTACTGAACAGAGTTGTTTCAAACAGAATGGGTGATGTTGAAGTGATTTTTTTAACACAGGCTTCCTTCTTTTC
Organism: Oncorhynchus clarkii lewisi; assembly: GCF_045791955.1. Classification (NCBI taxonomy): domain Eukaryota; kingdom Metazoa; phylum Chordata; class Actinopteri; order Salmoniformes; family Salmonidae; genus Oncorhynchus; species Oncorhynchus clarkii. The sequence continues at coordinate 49,152,399 of NC_092155.1, forward strand.
ACTGTCATACAGTCCAGTAATGTAGTTCTGAAAACCCAACCCTTGGCAAAAGTGACTAGGGTCTGGTTTCAATGATGGCCTCTTTTGGCAACTTCGATAAAAAAATCTACTCCTGGGTGAAAGACAGACAACTCTCCCAACAAATCAAGAGGCAGACATTCCAGAACGTTGTGATTCGAAACTAAAGTTTTCAGTCAAAGCTTTTGCAGTGGTTTTAGTGAAGGTAGTTGATGCAAACTAGCCACTTGTGAAATGCACTCATGAAAAACAACCTCCATGACCTTCTTCTTGCTAGCTACTACTTTGTATTTTATTCAAGCGAATAAAGTAGTGACGAAGGCAGCTCCTTTACATCAAAAGAGTCCATCATTGAAATCCGACCATGGTCACTGTTGCCTGGGGTCGGGTTTTTGAGACTACCAGTAAAGTGGAGTGAACACAATGTCTGTATTTTTTTGTATTGTTGTTGCAGCATCATGTTATGGGTATGCTTGTAACCGGCAGGGACTTGAGAGTGTGTAAGGATCAAAAGATACAGTGCATTCGGAAAGTATTTTTTTCCACATTTTGTTACGTTACAGCCTTATTCTAAAATTGATTAAATATTTGTTTATTCCCTCACCAATCTACACACACTACACCATAAGGACAAAGCAAAAACAGTTAAAAAAAAAATGTTTGCTAATTTATTCCAAATAAAAACCAGAAATACCGTATTTACATAAGTATTCAGACCCTTGATTGGACATGATTTGGAAAGGCACACACCTGCCTGTATAAGGTCCCACAGTTGACAACGCATGTCAAAGCAAAAACAAAGCAATGAGGTCAAAGGAATTTTCCATAGAGTTCTGAGACAGGATTGTGTCGAGGCACAGATCTGGGGAAGGGTACCGGAACATTTCTGCAGCATTGAAGGTCCCCAAGAACACAGTGGCTTCCATATTTCTTAAATGGAAGATGTTTGGAATCACCAAGACTCTTCCTAGAGCTGGCTGCCCAGCCCAACTGAGCAACCAGGGGGAGAAGGGCCTTGGTCAGGGAGGTGACCAAGAACCCGATGGTCACTCTGACAGAGCTCCAAAGTTCCTCTGTGGAGACAGGAGAACCTTCCAGAAGGACAACCATCTCTGCAGAACTCCATCAATCTGGCTTTTACAGTAGAGTGGCCATACGGAAGCCACCCCTCAGTAAACTGCACATGACAGCCCACTTGGAGTTTGCCAAATGCCACCTAAAGGACTCCCAGATCATGAGAAACAAGATTCTCTGGTCTGATGAAACCAAGATTGACCTCTTTGTCTTGAATGCCAAGTGTCATGGCTGGAGGAAACCATCTCTATAGTGAAGCACGGTGGTGGCAGCATCATGCTGTGGGGATGTTTTTCAGTGGCAGGGACTGGGAGACTAGTCAGAATTGAGGGAAAGATAAACGGAGCAATGTAAGGAGAAATATTTGATGAAAACCTGCTCCAGAGCACTCAGGACCTCAGACTTGGACGAAGGTTCACCTTCCAACAGGACAACAACCCTAATCACACAGCCAAGACAATGAAGAAGTGGCTTTGGGACAAGTCTCTGAATTGCCTTGAGTGGCCCAGCCAGAGCCCGGACTTGAACCCGATTGAACATCTCTGGAGAGACCTGAAAATAGCTGTGGAGCGACACTTCCTATCCAACCTGACAGAGCTTGAGAGGATCTGCAGAGAAGAATGGGAGAAACTCCCTAAATACCGGTGTGCCAAGCTTGTAGCGTCATACCCAAGAAGTCTCGAGGCTGTAAAGGTACTTCAACAAAGTACTGAGTAAAGGGTCTGAAATATTTATGTAAATGTCTAAAAACAGTTTTTGCTTTATCATAATGGGGTATTGTGTATAGATTGATGAGAAAAATAAAATATTTTATCAAATTTAGAATAATGATGTAACGTAACAAAATGTGGAAAAAGTCAATGCACTGTACATGAAAGGAGCAAAACCCAGATAAAAGGTTAGAGCAAAACTCGCCTCAGACTTCTGAAAACTTGACCCTGGGATAGAGTTTTATTTCACAGCGGGACAATTGCACCAATTTTTATGCCAAAGACACACCAGAATGGCTTTCCAAGAGGTGTTGAGTGTTCTTGAATGGTCCAGTCTCAGTCCTGAATTAAATCTGCTTTAAAATTAGGGACAAGGTTTGAATATTGCTGTCCATCCGTGATTCCCAACCAAATGTACTCAGCCCGAGGAATTTTGAATCCTATTCACAGCTGTAATGGCTCCCAAAGGTGCTTCTACCAAGTATCAACTCTTGGGTTTGAAGATGCACTCAAGAAATCTAAATAAAAATATGAATATTTATATATATTATATATATATTTTTTCTATTTCACTTTGAAAGCGTGGAGTAGGTTGTGTAGAAAAAATCTAATGTAATACCTTTTTAGATGACATTTTTATGCAGCAATATGTGAAAACTGTGCAAGGGCTGTGTAGACTTTCACTAGCGACTGTATTTTGCACATGTGTACAGTCGCGGGCGCAAGAAAAAAAGTTTGTTTTTAAAAACCCTTTACAAAAAAATATAATCCAGGAGAAGATAGAGCGCCATGTTGCACACACGTTGACGGCAATTGTTCTCCGAATACAGCGGTGCAATCTAACCTCATAGTACCCACAACTGTAGATTGAGTTCTTCACCATATTTAAACAAGCATTTGTTATTTTCATTTATTTTCATCAAAATTGTAACATTAGCTAATATGTTAGATGGATTAAAAAAAAAGTACATGTAAAGAGAACAAGAAGTAGCTTTTTCAATGTAGTCCTACTTAACTGATATTTGGCCATATGTCGCTCATTGTATCTCCCTCTCTTGGCATGTGCAACACAAGGTTAAAAATGGGGATGCGACAAGGAGCCAATCACTTCCATCTGATTGACAGCCACACAAAGGCATTTTAGCAGAGTGATTTGTCAATGGCTAAAATCAACACAAAGAGCCATTGATTGGCGGGAGAGAAAAGAGGACCGGGGACAATAAGCTGTGGCTAAAGAAGAGGTGGTGATCAATACTGTCAGTTCTGCTTGAGGGGTCTGTCCCACTCGATGTTTATATAGTGAGACACAGAGTAAAGAGCACCTATTGTACATCAGGCCACCACCGTCAATCAGTGTGGGACTACATAGTGGGGCGCTCACCAACGTGCGCAGAGATATGCACGCCATGCAACAAAAATACACACAGTGTTCACACAATTTCCAGTGGGTGGTGGTTGAGTGTGTGTTACTTGTGGATACGTGGGTCATATGTGCAGACAGTCATATTTTACTGCCCATAGAACGTGTATGAGTCTGCTATAGGACCAGACGTGTTAGTCCAGAACATGTCCAGCCCGGCTCCATGTCTCTCCTGGGACACTGTATCATCCAATCCCTGTTACACACCAGTGGCTGTATGTATCAAGTGTCTTCAATTAGGAGTGCTGATTTAGGATCAGTTTAGTATTTTAGATCATAATGAATAAGGTCATATGTACAAAGAGGACTGGATCCTAGATCAGCAGTTTCTGCTCCTGTTGACATAAATAAAATGTTACGCAAAGATCTGAGTTGTGCGTGTGTGTAGATACACGTGTGCATGTGTCAGTGTATGCAGCAGCATTCCCAAAACTTGGGGTCGCAACCCCATGTGGGGTAGCCTGATTTGAAAATGGGGTCGCGAGAGAAACTCTGAAATTAAATACAAAAAAGTATGCCAGGTTTACGTCAGACTGGGGGGAAAAGAGCATCTTCAAGATCATACAAAATGATTGCCTGATGATCTTCTGAAATTCCGTAATACTTTTCTGATGCATTTCAGTCCCTTCAAACGAGAGGTGGACTGATTATGATTTTTCAAAGCCGATACTGATACCGATTATTGGAGGACCAAAAAAGCCAATACCGATTAATCAGCCGATTTTTTTTTGCTTTATTTGTAATAATGACAATTACAACAATACTGAATGAACACTTATTCTAACTTAATATAATACATCAATAAAATCAATTTAGCCTCAAATAAATAATGAAACATGTTCAATTTGGTTTAAATAATGCAAAAACAAAGTGTTGGAGAAGAAAGTAAAAGTGCAATATGTGCCATGTAAGAAAGCTAACGTTTAAGTTCCTTGCTCAGAACATGAGAACATATTAAAGCTGGTGGTTCCTTTTAACATGAGTCTTCAATATTCCCAGGTAAGAAGTTTTAGGTTGTAGTTATTATAGGAATTATAGGACTATTTCTCTCTATACCATTTGTATTTCATTAACCTTTGACTATTGGATGTTCTTATAGGCACTTTAGTATTGCCAGTGTAAGAGTATAGCTTCCGTCCCTCTCCTCGCTCCTCGCTCCTCCCTGGGCTCGAACCAGGAACGCAACGACAACAGCCACCCTCGAAGCAGCGTTACTCATCGCTCCACAAAAGCTGCGGCCCTTGCAGAGCAAGGGGAACAACCACTCCAAGTCTCAGAGCGAGTGATGTTTGAATCGCTATTAGCGCACACCCCGCTAACTATCTAGCCATTTCACATCGGTTACACGAGCCTAATCTCGGGAGTTGATAGGCATAGAAGTCGTAAACAGCGCAATGCTTGATGCACAATGAAGAGCTGCTGGCAAAACGTACTAAATTGCTGTTTGAATGAATGCTTATGAGCCTGCTGCTGCCTACCACCGCTCAGTCAGACTGCTATATCAAATCTTAGACTTAGTTATAACATAATAACTCACAGAAATACGAAACTTAGGTCATTAATGTGGTCGAATCCGGAAACTATCATCTCGAAAACAAGACGTTTATTCTTTCAGTGAAATACGGAACCGTTCCGTATTTTATCTAAGGGGTGGCATCCATTAGTCAAAATATTCCTGTTACATTGCACAACCTTCAATGTATGTCAAAATTACGTAAAATTCTGGCAAATTAGGCGGCCCAAACTGTTGCATATATACTGACTCTGCGTGCAATGAACGCAGGAGACCTGACACAATTTCACCTGGTTAATATTGCCTGCTAAACTGGATTTCTTTTAGCTAAATATGCAGGTTTAAAAATATATACTTCTGTGTATTGATTTTAAGAAAGGCATTGATGGTCGTGGTTAGGTACACATTGGAGCAACGATACGCACCGCATGGATTATATGCAACGCAGGACACGCTAGATAAACTAGTAATTTCATCAACCATGTGTAGTTAACTAGTGATTATGATTGATTGATTGATTGTTTTTTATAAGATAAGTTTAATGCTAGCTAGCAACTTACCTTGGCTTACTGCATTCGCGTAACAGGCAGTCTCCTTGTGGAGTGCCACGTAATTAGGTGGTTAGAGCGTTGGACTAGTTAACTGTAAGGTTGCAAGATTGAATCCCCCGAGCTGACAAGGTGAAAATCTGTCGTTCTGCCCCTGAACGAGGCAGTTCCTAGGCCGTCATTGAAAATAAGAATGTGTTCTAAGCTGACTTGCCTAGTTAAATAAAGATTAAGTAAAGGTGTAAAAAAAAAAATAATAATCCAAATCGGTCTCTAAAAATACTGATTTCCGATTGTTATGAAAACTTGAAATCAGCCCTAATTAATCGGCCATTCCAATTAATCGGTCGACCTCTACTTCAAACCATACTTCCTTGAGATTGATTGGGTGGGTGGCTATGTCTGCCCATGTTAATAATCTTATCTGCCTACATGTATTTATCATGTAGCCTTGTCTCGAGGCCTCTCGAGAGCGGATGTAGACTCCAGATGAGTGGTTCTGGTGGAGGGGTGATCCATCCTCAGGTAATTGCTGTTAGACAGCGCTTGCGTCCCAAATGGAACCATATTCCCTATATACTGTAGCGCACTACTTTTGACCAGGACCATAGGGCTGTGGTCAAAAGTAGTGTGCTATGCAGGGAATAGGGTGCCTTTTGACACGGCATCTGGCAGAGAGGCTTGGAAGCCTCTGTTTATTCTCTGTCTGCTTGCAGCCAGCACCCATTGTAAAGGATCACTAAGGAGCTGTTTATTGTATCCGTACAGATACGGGAATGACATTGGGATGACTAAGTAGAAATAGGTCAAAACTTTTTTTTAAATCTCAGGATGCATGGAATAGGAATGGTATGATAAATAAAATTCAATTCACAATCGATTAAGTTGATGTCATTGTTGTCTATCTTGAATGAAGTCATTAGAAAATGTTATGTTTTTATTTTAATAAAAAAAAAAGTTTTATCAAAATGCTTTTTCATCCAAATTTTTAAATGTCCAGTGCAGGCAAAAACTGAATTATGTGTTTTATATCTATTTCCACTCTATGAGGTTGGAATAATACTGTAATAGTGAAAATTTAGTGTAAGAGCTGTTTGAAAGGACCGTCTGAAATGTCTGCCTGTTTTGATGGGAGGGAGTTTTGGCCTTCCATGGTGATATCACCATGCAGTAAAATGTGTTAATAGACCAATAAGAAAGAGTTTGAAAACCTCTCTGCCCACTCTCTGCCAAACCCTACCCAGACAGTCCCAGCAAAATTATTGCTTGAAAAAGCTACAAAGCTTAGCTACAAAGCAAGTTTTGTTTCTTTTTGAATTGAAAACAATCACAGTAAGGTACTTACAGAAAGGAAGGTACTTACATAAAATATTATTGAGATAAATAAATAAAAATGGCTCTATTGGACCTTTAAGAAACATTATTCACAAAAAATGTAAACTTCAATGTAGGTTGTAGTACGGCTGGGCAATATATCGAATTAATTCAATTAATTTCAATGTATGTTTTTGCGCGATATTCCAAATGCCTGAATATATTTTTTATGAGCGTTTATGTCTGCTTGAGTCTTTTTGGACTCATCTCCTTCGTTTGTTGTGTGCACCTTCCCGTTTACACGTACACATACACACCCAGCCCCTCCCCCCACCACTCACAACAACATAGATGAGAGATCACTTCCCCTCTGACAAGCAGTTGCAACTTAGTACAGAATTCAAATTCTTACCTATGTGAGAATGCTATTCATAGACTACAGCTCAGCGTTCAACACCATAGTGCCCTCAAAGCTCATCAATAAGCTAAGGACCCTGGGACTAAACACCTCCCCCTACAACTGGATCCTGGACTTCCTGACAGGTCGCCCCCAGGTGGTAAGGGTAGGTAACAACACATCTGCCACGCTGATCCTCAACACAGAGGCCCCTCAGGGGTGCGTGCTCAGTCCCCTCCTGTACTCCCTGTTCACTCATGACTGCACGGCCAGGCACAACACCAAAACCATCATTAAGTTTGCCGATGACACAACAGTGGTAGGCCTGATCACCAACAACGACGAGACAGCATATAGAGAGGAGGTCAGAGACCTGCCCGTGTGGTGCCAGGACAACAACCTCTCTCTCAACATGATCAAGACTAAGGAGATGATTGTGGACTACAGGAAAAGGAGGACCGAGCATGCAACCATTCTCATCGACGGGGCTGTAGTGGAGCAGTTTCAGAGCTTCAAGTTCCTTGGTGTCCACATCACCAACAAACTAACATGGTCCAAGCACACCAAGACAGTCGTGAAGAGGGCACGATGAAACCTATTCCCCCTCCGGAGACTGAAAAGATTTTGCATGGGTTTTGCATGGGTCCTCAGATCCTCAAAGAATCAATGAACATTGATTGTGGAAAATGTATGTTCAGTTTGTCACTCACGGTATTGGACTACCATCCTCCCGCTAGAGGCATTTTAGCCTAAGACTGTTATGCTAGCCGCCTAGTGTGTGTTTTATAAATATGCAATAAGTACAAAACAAAATTCCAAACGGAATTGGCAACTCATTCTCAATCTGAAAAATAAGGTAGGCCACTTGAATTCAACTTCTGAATAAAGTGGACATGCTAGCGTGCTGTTCAAACAGTTGGAGACGGACAGAAGGGTGTGTTCATAACAATTCAACTGTTCTGCCTTGTTAGCTATGAAATAGAGCCAAGTTGGCTAAACTTGAAATATTCCCTAGCACATGGGCTAGTGCTTGAGAGATTGTTTATGAGACCTATGTAAATTTGTTACAAGAAGAGAGCAATTAAGAGAGAGAGAGAGAGGTGTGTGCTTGTGAGCAGTGTGTGTGCCCAGCTGTATTCTCATCTCTCTTTGTCAGTCTCTTAGCACATTTGTTGGGAGTGAGACCATCTACTTATTGACACTTGTCTGCCTTGCCTCTTGCATGAGAATCCAAGCAATAAAACCATGAGTGGTGGGCACACTGCGCATCATTTAACATAAGAAAAACAACAGCAAAGAGGACAGTCTTTAACTTCCCAAGACATTAAAAGAAGAGTGAAGCTAAAGAAAAAGACATGGGCTCATAACTCTGCCTGCCACGACACACACAAACTGGACGAGCCCTGTACTTTGGAAACAACAGCTGGTGCACGATCTCTACTGTTAAGGAAGTCTCAAGGTTTTGCTCAGCTGAGTTACCTCATGATAATCTGCAGACCATACTATTTACAGAGAGTCTTCATCTATATTTTTAGTAGCAAAAACTTAAACAGGAAGTAACAGTGATGCGCACAATATGGAAGTGGTCCGATGAAGTAGATACTAAGCTACATGACTGTTTCGCTAGCAGACTGGAAAAGGTTCCAGGATTCATCCAATAACATTGAGGAGTTTACCACATCAGTCACCGGCTTTGTTTAATATGTGCATCGATGACGCCATCCCCACAGTGATTGTACGTACCTATCCCAACAAGAAGCCATGGATTACAGGCAACATCCGCACTGAGCTAAAGGCTAGAGCTGCTGCTTTCGAAGAGGAGGCCACTAAACCGGATGCTTATAAAAATACCCCTACGACTTCCGACGAGCCATCAAACTGTCAAAAAACTATCACGAATTACAAAGGGAAACCCAGTTGCGAGCTGCCCAGTGACGTGAGCCTACCAGATGAGCTAAATTCTTTCTATGCTCGCTTCGAGGCAAGCAGATTCAAATTCACAAGGCTGTGGGGCCAGACAGATTAGAATTTTTTTACATTGATTTAACTAGGCAAGTCAGTAAAGAACAAAGTATTTTTTACAATAACAGCCTACCCAGCCAAACCCTAACGACACTGGGCCAATTGTGCACTGCCCTACGGCTGGCTGTGATACAGCTTGGAATCGAACCAGGGTCTGTAGTGACACCTCTAGCACTGAGATGCAGTGCCTTAGACCGCTACGCCACTTGGGAGCCCAAAATGGATTACCAGAATGGGTGCTCAGAGCATGCGCTGACCAGCTGGCATCAGTCTTCACTGACATTTTCAACCTCTCCCTGACCCAGTCTGTAATATCTACATGTTTCAAACAGACCAGAACGCCATGTAACTTGTCTAAATGACAAAAGCCCCATAGCACTCATATCTGTAGCCATGAAGGCTGGTGGTCATGGCTCAAAATCAACACCATTATCCCAGACACCAACAGCCACCTATGTCATAGACTGTTGTCTCTGCTACTGCACTGCAAGAGGTACCGATGCAGCAACTCTGGAACCAAAACGACCCTGAACAGCTTCTACCCCCAAGCTATAAGACTGCTACATAGTTAATTAAATAGTTATCCAATAGCTAACCAAACTATCTGAATTGACCCTTTTTGTTCAAACTCTTTTGATTCATCACATATGCTGCTGCTACTGTTTATTTACTATCCTGGTGCCTACTCACTTTATCCCTACCTGTATGTACATACAGTGCATTCGGGAAAGTATTCAGACCCTTTGACTTTTTCCACATTTTGTTAGGTTACAGCCTTGTAAAATGTATTAAATCACTATTTTTGCTCATCAATCTCCGCACAATACCCCATAATGAAAAGCGATAACAGGTTTTTAGAAGGAAAAAAAAAAACGTTATTTGCACGTGTATTCAGACCCTTTGCTATGAGACTCAAAATGTTGCTCAGATGCATCCTGTTTCCATTGATCAAACTTGAGATGTTTCTACAACTTGAATGGAGTTCACCTGTGGTAAATTCAATTTATTGGACATGATTTGGAAAGGCACATACCTGTCTATATAAGGTCTCACAGTTGACAGTAAATGTCAGAGCAAAAACCAAGTCATGAGGTAGAAGGATTTGTCTGTAGAGCTCCGAGACAGGATTGTGTCGAAGTACAAATCTGGGGAAGGGTACCAGAACATTTCTGCAGCATTGAAGGTCCCCAAGAACACAGTGGCCTCCATCATTCTTAAATAGAAGAACTTGGAACCACCAAGACTTTTCATATAGCTGGCCACCTTGCCAAACTGAGCAATCGGGGGAGAAGGGCCTTGGTCATGGAGTGACCAAGAACCCGATGGTCACTCTGACAGAGCTCCAGAGTTCCTATGTGAAGATGGGAGAACCTTCCAGAAGGACAACCATCTCTGCAGCACTCCACCAATCAGGCCTTTATGTCAGAGTGGCCAGCCGGAAGCCACTCCTCAGTAAAAGGTACATAACAGCCCGCTTGGAGGTTGCCAAAAGGCACCTGAAGGACTCTCAGACCATGAGAAACAAGATTATCTTGTCTGATGAAATCAAGATTAAACTATTTGGCTTGAATGCCAGGCGTCACGTCTGGAGGAAACCTGGCACCATCCCTACGGTGAAGCACAATTTTGGCAGCATCACACTGTGGGGATGTTTAGCAACAGGAACTGGGAGACTAGTCAGGATCGACGGAAAGATGAACAGAGCAAAGTACAGAGAGAGCCTTCATGAAAACCTGCTCCATAACGCTTAGGACCTCAGACTGGGGCGAAGGTTCACCTTCCAACAGGACAACAATCCTAAGCACACAGCCAAGACAATGCAGGAGTGGCTTCGGGACAAGTCTCTGAATGTTCTTGAGTGGCCCAGCCAGAGCCCGGACTTGAACCTGATTGAACATCTGTAGAGAGACCTGAAAATGTGTCTGCAGCAACGCTCCCCATCCAACCTGACAGAGCTTGAGAGGATCTGCAGAGAAGAATGGGAGAAGCTCCCTAAATGCAGGTGTGCCAAGCTTGTGGCGTCATAGCTAAAAAGACTCAAGGTTGTAATCAGGAGTAAAGGGCAGTGGTGGAAAATGACCCAACTGTCATACTTGTCATACTTGAGTAAATATAAAGATTCCTTAATAGAATATGACTCAAGAAAAAGTATAAGTCACCCAGTAAAATTCTACTTGAGTAAAAGTATTTGGTTTAAAATACATGCAAGTATCAAAAGTATAAATCAAACCAGATGGCACCATTTTCTTGTTTTTTATTTAATTTATGGAAAGCCATGGGCACACTCCAAATCAAATCATCAAATCAAATGTATTTATATAGCCCTTCGTACATCAGCTGATATCTCAAAGTGCTGTACAGAAACCCAGCCTAAAACCCCAAACAGCAAGCAATGCAGGTGTAGAAGCACGGTGGCTAGGAAAAACTCCCTAGAAAGGCCAAAACCTAGGAAGAAACCTAGAGAGGAACCAGGCTATGTGGGGTGGCCAGTCCTCTTCTGGCTGTGCCGGGTGGAGATTATAGCAAAACATGGTCAAGATGTTCAAATGTTCATAAATGACCAGCATGGTCAAATAATATTAAGGCAGAACAGTTGAAACTGGAGCAGCAGCACAGCCAGGTGGACTGGGGACAGCAAGGAGTCATCATGTCAGGTAGTCCTGGGGCATGGTCCTAGGGCTCAGGTCCTCCGAGAGAGAGAAAGAGAGAAGGAGAGAATTAGAGAACGCACACCTAGATTCACACAGGACACCGAATAGGACAGGAGAAGTACTCCAGATATAACAAACTGACCCTAGCCCCCCGACACATAAACTACTACTGCAGCATAAATACTACTGCAGCATAAATACTGGAGTACTCCACTCAGACATCATTTACAAACATTTTGATAAGTGTGTGAATTTGACCATTTCTCTCCTGCTTAGCATTCAAAATGTAACTAGTACTTTTTGGTATCAGGGAAAATGTATGGAGTAAAAAGTACAATATTTTCTTATGGAATGTAGTGAAGTAAAACTTTAATCTGTAAAAAAATATAAATAGTAAAGTAAAGTACAGAGACCCTCAAAAACTATTTTAGTATGATTTTTACTCAAGTACTTTACACCACTGGTAAAGAGTCTGAATACTTATGTAAATGTGATATTTCTGTGATTTCAGTTTTTGCTTTGTCATTGTGGGGTATTGTGTGTAGATTGATTTGTAAAAAAAAAGATAAATACATTTTAGAAAAAAAGTCAAGAGGTCTGAATACTTTCCGAATGCACTCTGTGTCCCGTTTGTCATAACGAGGAGACCAAGGATACATACTTCCTTTAATGAAGAATGAACACTGAACAAACTAAATAAAACGAACGTGAAGCTGAGACACGAGTACTGACATGCAACTAACTACAGACAATAACCCACAAAACCAAAAATGGAAACTGGCAACCTAAATAGGATCCCCAATCAGAGACAACGATAAACAGCTGCCTCTGATTGGGAACCAATTCAGGCCACCATAGACCTACATATACCTAGACATACTAAAACCCCATAGATATACAAAAGACCCTAGACAGGCCAAAAACACAGTGACAATACAAAAACTAAACCAACCACCCTTGTCACACCCTGACCTAACCAAAATAATAAAGAAAACAAAGATAACTAAGGTCAGGGCGTGACACTCTGTCTACCTCAATTACCTCAAATACCTGCACATTGACTCGGTACTGGTAACCAAGTGTATATATAGCCAAGTTATGATTACTCTTTCTGTATTTTTTCCTTGTGTTATTATTTTCTATTATTTCTCATTTTTCTTTCTGAATTGTTGGGAAGGGCTCGTAAGTAAACATTTCACTGTTAGTCTACACCTGTTGTTTACGAAGCATGTGACAAATAAAATTTGATTTGACACACATGCAAGCACACACACACACACACACACACACACACACACACACTGCACTCATGTTGCTAGTGGCTGGAGGGAATTGACAATCCAAAGCCTCATGCGGGGAAATTGCACGATAAAGGAAAGAAGAAAAACAAGTTGGTCTTTTGCCATGACAAGGAAGGAAGACTCCATGGCTTGAAAGCAGTGGCATCTTTTCAAAAGCTGGTGACATCTGGTTAGAGGATTTTTTACATTATTATCCCTACACACACTGCTTCTGAGACACCAGTGACACTGTGTGTGTGCGCGTGCGTGTGTGTGTGTGTGTGTGTATGCGTGCGTGTCAGACACCAAGACATCCTTTTTGGGGACAATGACCCCCCACTCTTAGGGCACGAGCGTGATAAAGTGATAATTGCCTTAACACAAGATTGCAGTCGTAGCTGCGTTGGACTAGTAACCGGAAGGTTGCAAGTTCAAACCCCCGAGCTGACAAGGTAAAAATCTGTCGTTCTGCCCCTGAACAGGCAGTTAACCCACTGTTCCTAGGCTGTCATTGAAAATAAGAATTTGTTCTTAACTGACTTGCCTAGTTAAATAAAGGTACAAAAAATAAAAAAATCTCAGCAGACAGAAATTATTGGGTTAGAAAGGTCAGAAAGTATCACCTCCAGAAATGGAGTGACATGCTCTTCTCTCTCCTCTATGAGGTTGATATTTAGCTCTCTTTCCAAAACAAAGTGTATTGATCAACATTGGGTAGTTGAAGTGTCATGATGTTTGTGAAAAGTAGAAGAAAAAAAACAATCTTACATAAGGACATAAATCATGTACCGAAACTCAGGGGTTAGACCCAACAGGGGCTGGCTCTCACTCACCTTAGCTGAACTTCTTGACAAGGTCACTAGGTGTTGGGTTAGTCACTACAATATCAAAAGAGACCACAGTCAAACATACTGTAGCTGTTTTGTATGGTTAAGTGTTTTAGGAGAGTGGATTTGCAGCTGTAATCGTTTCTTCCCTTCTTTAGGATTCTTTCCTCATTGTCCATGTTTTTCATTGTTTGATCATCTTTTCTGTTTTGCTTTAAAAGTGTTGACTAGCTGTGGCCCTGTAAACAAGCTCAGCATATCCTGTGTTTGACTGCAGTCAACGGATGTATCAATGAAATCAGTCACATTCTCTTTCTCACACTCTCTCTTTCACACACACACACACACACACACACACACACACACACACACACACACACACACACACACACACGCACGCACGCACGCACGCACGCACACACACACACACACACACACACACACACACTGTATGAGTCAGAGCAGTTAATAAGTTGCTCTCAGGTGTCAAATCTGGGGCATGTCTGGGCATGTGGTGAGTCTGTGGCTTATTCATATATGCATGTGCGCAAACACACGCACACACACACACACACACACACACACACACACACGCACACACACACACATACACCACTTCCGACACACACACCACTTTATATCTGGTTGGAGTCGTTTAAGTTTACACTTAAATGTTTTTTCATCCCAAAAATGATCTGCATTTTTTTAAAACTGTTTTTAGGCAACCCGGGGAAAAAAATGCTTATAAGGCCCGCCCAAGGATTACAATGGCAGAAAAATCCTTGTTTGTCACTAACCAAAATTTCCACTTCAGTGTGAGAACAGATGGGAAAGGGTGCTTTGTACAAGCATGAGTTTGAGTGTTTGTTACATTTGTGACAATTACGTGACAACTGAATTTACACCTCACAAAAGGAGTTACAGTCAGTATCTGAATGGGAGATTAATAATAAACCGGTTTTTAAATACATCTCAAAGTAAAAGCATTGAATAGGCTCAAACATTCTCTAAGACCTACATTTTAACTTGAGTTGTGCATAATAGTTTGGGGATTTAATATTCATTTTTATTTCTATTAATTTTCTGATTTACTCATTTTCATCTAGTTTCAGTTTGATAAATACATTTACATTTCGTTTTTATATTATTTAGTATCCGTTTTAGTGTTAGAGACAGAAACTAGCCTGTGCGTGGGAGGCTAGGAGCCATTTATCTGTTGTAGGTCTGTAGTTAGTGTTTTGGGATGTCACTTCTTGCCAATGGGGGGCAGTAATACATAAAGTTATGTGCCAGGACCATGGACTAGGATAGACATAACATCTCTCTATGTGTGTCGTGTGGGCATCTGTGAGAGCATGGGCCATATCCATCTTGAAATAGTCCATTTTCTTCATCGCAAGTAAAATTAATAAATCCTGTTATGGCTGCATCCCTTTGTTCTCAATTTCCGCCTGAAGACATACCCAAATCTAACTGCCTGTAGCTCAGCCCCAGAGGCAAGGATATGCATATTCTTGGTATCATTTGAATGGAAACATTCTGAAGTTTGTGGAAATGTTAATTGAATGTAGGAGAATATAACACAGTAGATCTGGTGGAAGAAAAGAGAAAGAAAGAGCATACGTTTTCTGTTTTTTATTGTTGTAGTATCATCTTTCACATGTACTAGAATAGCCACACAGTCAGATAGGATGCTGGAGATCATGTTGATGGATAACACAAGAGGGCAACTGTAGGTGTGCAACGTTTCCGACTGATAACTTCAGGAATGGATGAGCTACATGACATTTAGCATGAAGTCACCCAGGTGTCCCACACAAGTTGCCCAAATGTACCCAAGTGTCCGAATTGGTGAAATTACCTATAACTATATACAGCAGTGCAAATAACTATATACAACACATCAAAAAGCAATTCTAACACACACACACACATTTTTTTTTTTTTTTAAATATTAGAAAATAAATATAGAAAGAAAAAAACAGTACACCCCTTGGAAATCCTCGTCACAGTATTTTGCTGCCTGTGCCCTGTCCCATAGCAGTCTCTTTCTGATGTAAAGCAGAGGCAAACTGAACAAGTGGTGCATTTCATGCGACACAGAACACAACGACGCCTCCATGCTGTGCCCTTTTGGCCCTGAGACACAGTCATGCCTGCAGTAATGAACTGTGGCATATGAACACCACTGGGGGCACAGGTAGAGCGGGCAGCTTGGCACCGGGGCTATCACTGTGAATCACTGTGAAATAAAACATTAAAAAAAGATTTGTATTGTATGAGCCTTTTATCATCACATAAAATAAACAGATATGTATTGATTGTATAGAGCAGAGGGCACAGTCACTAAGGTGTTCCATTCAACTCCGGCCATTGCTACATATATATATATATATACACACACACACACACACACACACCCAAACAAACCAACACACACACCAAAACAAACTACACATTTCATTGCAAAAAAAAAAGAAGTTTTAAAATAAGTTTTTTTTATTTTTATATATAATATATATATTTTTATATTTCATAAAACGGCATTAGCACTTACCCGTCCAGAAGTACGTCATGTCCTTGCAGAAACAGCTCCTCTGTTCGTTTGAATCATAACACTCCATTGTGGTCCAACCCCAAACGATTACATACTGGCGTTTACCTCAGCTCATTGGCAATCTACCCAGCTAGATTTCAAGAAGATCAGTGGTCATTGGGCAGAAATATAGTCAATCAATGAAGCTTCGCTAAAATTATTGGTGCATCAGGTAGTCATTTATCTTTGTCTTCAAATCAGCTCACTTCGGTCAATTCTCCCCGCAAAAAAAACAATGTTTGACTGTGTTGTGAACATCCAGAGGAATGCACTGAAACCCACCATGACTATATAAACGATTGTTTACATGGGCGAATCACGCCGAATGCTCCGTAAAAAAATGATAGAGATGGAATTCCCGGCACAAATAGTTTACAAAATGTTTAGATTTAGCTTCCCGAGTGGCGCAGTGGTCTAAGGCACTGCATCGCATACAGTGCTAGAGAAGTTACTACAGACCCTGGATCATAGTCCCATAGGACGGCATACAATTGGCCCAGCATCGTAAGGGTTAAGGGAGGGTTTGGCCGGTGGGGCTTTACTTAGCTCATCGCGCTCTAGTGACTCCTTGTGGCTGGCCGGGTTTCTGCGGGCTGACCCCGGTCGCCAGTTAAACAGTGTTTCCTCAGACACATTGCTGCGGCTGGCTTCCAGGTTAAGCTGGCAGGTGTTAAGGAGCACGGTTAGGCTGGTCATGTTTCAGAGGACGCATGACTCCACCTTCGCCTCTCCCGAGATTGTTGGGGAGTTGTAGCGATGAGACAAGATCAAAAATTGGGGAGAAAAAGGGGGTAAAATGAAAAGTTTTTTTTAAAAGACTGCGTTCCAGAGAGGTGGTCGTTCAGTTTCACAAGACTGATGACAGTTGTCCACAGACAACATTAAAACTAGATGCTGAACAGAAGTCTGTGCCCAGTGGGTAGGCTTTTTTAAAACATCGGCATCTACTGGGAGCATTTACCGGTAGGATTCAGGTGCTCGAAAACCCAATTAGAAAAAAGCTTGTAACCCCCATTAGATTTTTGCCCAAAGTTCAGAAGAAAAAACTAAAACTAAACGTAATTCTTTTTTTTTTAGTTAGTTAGTTTTTGAAGTCAAAGATAATAGTTTCAGTTTTTGTTTTTCAAATGCGTTTTGTTTTATTTATATTTCAGTTCACTAAATTGTCACTTGAAAATGTTGTTTTTATTTTATTTTCAGTTTTCATTTACTATACTGAACAAAAATATCAACGCATGTAAAGGGTTGGTCCCATGTTTCATGAGCTGAAATAAAATATCCCAGAAACGATTCCATTCCAAAAAGCTTATTTCTCTCAGATTTTGTGCACAATTTTTTTTCTATCCCTGGTAGTGAGAATTTATCCTTTGCCAAGTTAATACATCCACCTGGCAGGTGTGGCATATCAAAAAGCTGATTAAATTGCATGATCATTACACAGGTGCAACTTGTGCTGGGGACAATAAAAGGCCACCCTAAAATATGCAGTTTTGTCACACAACACAATGCCACAGATGTCTAGTTTTGAGAGAGTGTGCAATTGGCATGCTGACTGCAGGAATGTCCACCAGAGCTGTTCATTTCTCTACCATAAGCTGCCTCCAACGTCATTTTAGAGATTTTAGTAGTACGTCCAACCGTCCTCACAACCGCAGACCACGTGTAACCACGCCAGCCAAGGACCTTCACATGCTGGAAATGTGTGCTTTTCACAGATGAATCCCAGTTTCAACTGTACCGGGCAGATAGCAGACAGCGTGTATGGTGTAGTGTGGTTGAGTGGTTTGCTGATGTCAATGTTGTGAACAGAGTGCCCCATGGTGGCGGTGGGGTTATGCTATGGGCAGGCATAAGCTACGGACAACGAACACAATTGCATTTTATCGATGGCAATTTGAATGCACAGAGATACGATGATGAGATCCTGAGGCTCGTTGTCATGCCATTCATCCGCCGCCATCGCCTCATGTTTCAGCATGAAATGCACGGCCCCGTGTCACAAGGATTTGTACACAATTTCTGGAAGCTGAAAACATCCCAGTTCTTCCATACTCACCAGACATGGCACCCATTGAGCATGTTTGGGATGCTCTGGATCGATGTGTACGGCAGCGTGTTCCAATTCCCACCAATAACCATCAACTTTGCACAGCCATTAAGATGAGTGGGACAACATTCCACAGGCCACAATCAAAAGCCTGATCAACTCTATGAGAAAGAGATGTGTTGCGCTGCATGAGGCAAATAGTGGTCACACCAGATACTGACTGGTTTTCTGATCCACGCCCCTACTTTGTTAAGGTATCTGTGACCAACAGATGCATATCTGTATTCCCAGTCATGTGAAATCCATAGAATAGGGCTTAATGGATTTATTTCAATTGACTGTTTTCCTTATATGAACTGTAATTGTTGCATGTTGTGTTTATATTTTTGTTCTGTGTATAATAAATAACCTTGTGTGACCATTGAGCAGGTTGAGGAAGCTAAACTCCTAGGTATAACATTGGATAGTCATATTGACAAAGTTGTAAAGATGGGGAGGAGACCGTCTGTTATAAAAACATGTTCTGCGTTTTTGACACAAAAATCTACTGGACTAGTTGTTCAAGATCTGGTCTTGTCCCATCTTGATTACTGTCCGGTAATAGAGTCAAGTGCAGCAAAGAAATATCTAGCAAAGCTGCAGCTGGCTCAACACAGAGCAGCACACCTAGTCCTTAACTGCAGACACAGAACTAACATCAACAACATGCATGCCAGTCTTTCCTGTTTGAGGTTTGATGAGAGATTAACTACATTTCTTCTAGTTTTTATGAGAAATGTTACTGTGATGAAAATTCCAGATTGTCTGCATAATCAAATATCATTCAGCTCAGACACCCATAAATAGCCCATAAGACATGCCACCAGTGGTCTCTTCACAGTCCCCATGTCCAAAACGAATCCACGGCAAAGCACAGTATTATACAGAGACATGATCGCATGGAAATCTCCAATTACTCAAGCAAACAGTCAAACGACCTTTATAGGAACATCTAATGGAACTACAGGGACAGTGTGGGGACACAAACACACGCACACACAGACACACAAATTATTTTTGTTGTTGTATTGTTTGTATAATTTTTTTTTTGTATTGATGTTAAATGATTGTATTTAAAATGTGTGTGACTGTCCTTGTCTATCAGTGTAATGTTACTTTTCATGTTTTGTGTTTTGTGTGGACCCCATGAAGAGTAGCTGCTGCTTCTGCAAAAGCTAATGGGGACCCAAATAAACAAATCAATAAACAAATAAACAAACAAAACCAGGGAATTTATTGGGATCAACACTGTTTGTTAGTGAGTACTGCAGCTAGAGACAAACGTACTACAGTCATAGACAAAGCTGGATAGATTTAAACGCTATAGGGCAGCCTACTTGAGAATGGTTTATGTCAGTAAAACACACTGTATATACGGTATCCTAGTGAACCTCAAGCAGTTATTGCTAAGAGGCTCCTGGTACAGTGCATCCCTCATAATTTGAGACTGCTGTTGTCATGACAGAACAGAACAGAACCTTTTGGAGAGAGCTTTAGAATTGAGAAGGAAACCATGACAGCCATGTGTGTAGGCCTACTGAGGACAGTATGCATAAAGAAGTACAGTATGCATAAAGAAGTACAGTATGCATAAAGAAGTACAGTATGCTCCAACATTGTTGCAGTTCTCTGTCTAATGTTTTAAACAGATTGATCAAGATTGCACCTGCTAACGTGCAAAGTCCACTAACATAGATTTTCCTTCACTTCCACACCTCAGATAATCTGAATCTAATGATGTAATGATGTCTAATGATGTCAAAAAACTATAATTACTGTATAGCTGATTAATATATGGCAAGAACAAGCACAATTCATCATTTGCGCAAAGTACAGAAGACCAGACTATTTATCTGAAATATAGCTTTCATAGTTTATGCAATCGATCATTTCACCAATCTGTGTTTAATTTTTGCACAATTTAAATTTTGACTTCTGTGCTTAGTTCTCCCCCTATTTTACTGTCTCTCGCTCTTTCTTACCATCTCTATCGGTCTCTTCCCTCCCTCCCTATCACTCTGTCCCTCCCTCCCCTCAAGAAAACAGGTGCAAGGAGAATGAGTGTCACCCTCTCTTTTCCGGAATAACCCCTCTCCTCTCCTCTCACCCCTCCACCCCCACCTTTCCCGCATCCATAGCCAAGCATGCTGAGTAATTCCTTCTGTGTCCATGAATGCGTCTTCGGTCTGGAGAGCAAATTTAGCCAGACCTCCATGTGAAAGTGGATGTGGTATCGCTCACAATCCCCCCTCAACCTTACTCAGAGGACTAGGTTGAGTGCTTTTTCTAGCTTGCCAGGAGTGCCAGATGGGCAGGTTTGCCCTTTTGGGTCTATTCTATTGGGTCTATTCTTCATAAGGTATTCTCACCACTTGACCTTTCCCACATTTTGTTGTGTTACACAGTGGGATTATACTGTATTTAATTGCCCCCCACCCCTACCCCCCAACGATTTACACAAAATACTCTGTAATGTCATGAAGAAATACAATTTTAAAATAGTTTAATTTAATGGAAAATAACACTAACATATTTTGATTAGATAAGTACTCAACCCACTGAGTCAATAAATGTTAGAATCACCTTTGGCAGCGATTACAGTTGTGAGTCTTTCTGGGTTAGTCTTTTAAGAGCTTTGCAAACGTGGATTGTATAATATTTGCCCATTTTTCTTGTTACAATTCTTCAAGCTCTCAAGTTGATTGTTGATGATTGCTAGACGGCCATTTTCAAGTCTTGCCATAGATTTTCAAGCCGATTTAAGTCCAAACTGTAACTCGGCCACTCAAGGTAAGTAACTCCAATAACTTTAGGTCCTGCTGAAAGGTTTATTTGACTCCTGGTGTCTGTTGGAAAGCAGACTGAACCAGGTTTTCCTCTAGGACTTTGCCTGTGCTTAGGCCTATTCCTTTTCTGTTTATCCTAAAAATAAAATACCTTGCTGATGACAAGCATACCCATAACATGTTGCAGCCACCACCATTCTTGAAATTATGAAGAGTGGCACTCAGTGATGTGTTGTGTTGGATTTGCCCCAAACATAATGCTTTGTATTCAGGACAAAGTTAATTTCTATGCCACATTTTGTTTCAGTTCTACTTTAGTGACTTTTGGCAAACAGGATGCATGTTTTGGAATATTTTTATTCTGTACAGGGTTCCTTCTTTTGACTCTGTCATTTAGGTTAGTATTGTGGAGTAACTATAATGTTGTTGATCCATCCTCAGTTTTTCCCTATCACAGTCATTAAACTCTGTAATTGTTTTAAAGTCAGCATTGGCCTCATGGTGAAATCCCATGAGTGTTTTCCTTCCTCTACGTCAACTGAGTTATTATGGAAGCCTGTATCTTGTAGTGACTGGGTGTACTGACACAACATCCAAAGTGTAATTAATTTCAGCTTTTCATTCATTTGTAAAATGTTTTAAAAGCATCATTCTACATTGACATGATGGGGTATTGTGTGTAGACGAGTGACACAAAATCTAGAATGTATCCATTTAAATTCAGGCTGTAACAACAACATTTACATCACTTCTCACAATGGTGCTTGTTTAGTAAAGTTAGATCAAAGCTGAATCATTGTCTTGCAAGATAACATAACGATTTATTTGTATTTTATGTAACAGAACCGAATAGCATAGCAGGCCTACAACATTACTTTTACACCAAAAACATCAGATTTCTAATGAGATTTTAGGATGGTTAGCTAAGGCTGAATAGTAAAAAAAATGAAAGCATCATGAGACAAAACTCAGAGTCACTATGCAAGATATATGGTTTGATTCGCTCACGAAACAGTAATTCAAGAAGATTGAAATGCATAGGCTATTCCCATGACACTGATTGAGATCAATCAAATGATTGGCATGCAGATGCAGTTTCACCATTAAAATGTGAAAAATGATCAGTCATGATTGACATTGATGGCGTATTTTGAAATCAGTTATGCATAACTTGGGGTTTGAGGGTATTGAAAATATACACTTTTCTTGAGACACAATGTGTGGGCATAGGCAGATGTTGCAATTGTAAGATGCATTTTATGCATATTTTATAACAGGGCTCTCCAACCCTGTTCCTGGAGAGCTGCCATCCTGTAGGTTTTCATTCCAAGCATAATCTAGTGCACCTGATTCTAATAATTAGGTGGTTTATAGAATGAATCGGGTTAGTTACAACTTAGTTTGGAACGAAACCCTACAGGACCGTAGCACTCCAGGAAATAGGGTTGGAGTGCAATGATAGGTAATTCAATAGGCTACATCTGTCAGTACAAACTTTGATTGAGGAAATGATGACCTAATTTACATATTTTGTTGCATACCCTCATCAAAAAAAAAATATCACTACACCACTGCAAGTAAGATCTGTGGTAGGTCTGTAGCCGGTGGTGCCTGTATGCTGCAGGTGTTCCCCGCTGGCTTCATCCATCTGAGCAGAGGTCAAAATGCAACAGTCTGTGCTCATTAGGAACAGGGTAAATAAAGGACATTGAATGACAGCACCATTGACAACTCCTCCGTTCACCCGGAGATTTCGTTCCACTATTTTGATCTGCCGATAACAACATTTTAGCCTTCTTCTCCATTTACATTGTATCATAGCCTATACATGGATTAGTCTACACTGTAATTCATTAAACTGACTGGATTATTTTACTGCACCTGCATTGCAATCCAATGCATGCACGATTTATGCAATAAACTGATATATATTGTGGCACTGTACATTTTTTTTTTTTGGGGGGGGGGGGACTAGTGCACTACTTTTGTGAGGAAAACAACTAACAATATATACAGTACCAGTCAAAAGTTTGGACACTCCTACTCATTCAAGGGTTTTTCTTAATTTGTACTATTTTCTACATTGTAGAATAATAGTGAAGACATCAAAACTATGAAATAACACATATGGAATCGTTTAGTAAACAATAAAGTGTTAAACAAATGAAAATATATTTTATATTTGAAATTCTTCAAAGTAGCCACCCTTTGCCTTAATGACAACTTTGCACACTCTTGGCATTCTCTCAACCAGCTTCATGAGGTAGTCATATGGAATGCTTTTTGAAGGAGTTCCCACAATGTAGAAAATAGTTTAAAAAAAAGAAAAAACCCTTGAATGAGTAGGTGAGCCCAAACGTTTGACTGGCACTGTATATATAGCCCTATATTATTCATATGACATTTTTCAGGGGGTGCTGCAGCACCCTCAGCACCCCTGATTCCCACGGCTATGGAGATATGGTGTTTACGAGAATCTACAATGTTAACTTAATGAGAATGATAATTTGTCAGCTCAAAGAAGGCAACCCTGACCCCTTCAATAGCATCATCTCCCACCGGACACCATTGCGCTCCTCCACCAGGGCGCTCTATCCTCTGAAGGAATGATATTGGTCACACCAGAAAAGGCGGTGAATTCGCGCGTATTTCTTATTAACTTGCCTTTAAGACTGGTCGTTCCCATTGTACATGAATGCATTAATAATAGTATGTGATATTTTACAGGTTGCCTCACTTAACTTACTTTCTGACTCGCTTAACTTCCTGCATATCCAAATATAACATTTAGCCTATAGGCATACTTTGTTAGTTGCTGCTGCCATATAAAGAAGGAAGGACTCAATAAACTCCCTCTGGGCCTGCCGGGTGGGTGTGTGCTCGAGCTCTGTCCAGCTTCATTTCTGTTTACACCAGTACAGGCTCACTTCTTGGCGGCCTGCACGCCTCCTCACCTCTGGAGAATGGAGCGCGGCCCAGTGCACGACCCGGCCTGCCAGCGGGGATTTACTGATTGGCGCTCTGCCCGGCTGCAAGCAGTCTAGTTCGCTCGGTTCTCACGACCCCAGCACCACAAAGGCATCTCTGAACTATTAACTTAGACACGCAGGCACAAGGAACAAGGAACAGCCGCAGAGCCCACACACTGCCAACTTGTGTTTCAGTTATGCCTCTGTGCAGAAGCAGCCTGTTATACATTGCTGGCTGGAAGTTTCAGAATGCCATTTTCGGAGAGTGTCATTGAAGGGGCACCGAGAGAAAAGTAAAAAAGAAACTACATAAATGAACAAAACACAAATTTCATGGTTATTGTCATATACAGTTAAACGGTCAAACAGGCATCATCCCCAGTCCATCCCGAGTCCATGAGATACCAACTTCTCATTATTAGATATGGAGAAGCTAAAATTGAACATTTTACGCACGATAAGTTGTATTGGCAATCCAATTGGAAAAATAGGTGCTCTAATAACATTATTATAGGCTATAGTGAAAAGATATGTTCATGTACTTTCGAGTCCAAATGCTCAACATAAATAGTTTTAAAAAAATGCTGCCAAAACGCATTCATTCTATTATGGACATAATATTGGACTTTACGTGCACTCGCACTGGCGTGAGTCGATTGGTGAGCCTATCTGACCAGCGGTAAAGCGGGCCTGTCATGCCAAATAGTGTCCCCCGCCCAAATAGTGTCCTACTCTGCGTCACAATGGGATTCTATTGCTAGGGCTGTTGACAAACTTGCACAAGTCTAACCGGATTACGTAACGAACCAAAGCGTCCGTTTCTATGCTGGTTGCTTGTCTCTATTTTACCTCGTAGCGGTAGCGAAGGCAGGAGGACGCTGATAGTTCTAGTTCTATTTCACCTCAAGCGCTCTCTCAGTCCGCGCAAAAGGATTACCTCACAATTGCTCTCCAATGACGGTGTTTTTGACCGTGACAACCTGCTGACTACATGCTGCTTCAGAGGACCGAAAAGACTGGAAAGAGAACACTCTTTCTGTATTTGGCATGACATGCCCTCTGAATGCAAGTGGCTGACACATGCCGCCCGCCACAGCAGCACGTCCCCCAGTTCCGGAACGCACTCACTGGGGAAAGATACGTTTACATCCAGGGATAACATGGAGAAGGACGGAGAGAGAGGGAGAGAGGGGGGAGAGAGAGAAAGAGAGAGAGAGAGAGAGAGAGAGAGAGAGAGGGGGCGAGAGAGAGGGGCGAGAGAGAGAGGGGGCGAGAGAGAGAGGGGAGAGAGAGAGAGAGAGAGAGGGCGAGAGAGAGAGAGAGTTTGGATTGGCTGGAGAGATGAGGGTGCTATTTTGTTTCATTCAGGAGTTATTTGGAACATGAATCCATACTTCAAAAGGAAATTTCGAATTTAACATGTATTATGTCAATTCAAAGTCATGAGGTCCAAGAGAACTGCTTTGATCAATTCAACTCTTCCATCCAATTTATCCGCCAAGGCACTAAACTCCCCATTTTCCCTCGTTTTCCGCTATTCACTTATGCCTACATGGGTTAACTGAACAATGGTTGCACAAAAGGAAGCGAGGATCCTTCCATATTCTCATTTCAGCGAGGCAATCTGTTAGTGACATTAACCCCAAAGCGCATTTCCCAGGCTCATGAATAGGGTTTTAGACTTCTTAGAGATCCCGCTGCATACAGGATGAGACCCCTTTCAAACTTGTAATTACCTTTTTGCAAAAGAAAAAATACACCCCCGCCATTGTCATTTCAACCCATTCTGCATTTTAGAGGACACCGGAATGACTAACTTCCCGCCACAGTTAAGAAAAATTGTAAACAAGTGAATTGTCAGGACTTTCACCATCCTATCTCACTAGGGATGAAGATTACAGGGTCGTTTTTGGCCTATCTAGCCTGCACTGATATGAGCCTAGACCCTGACAGACTATATCTGATGTTCAACTGGCTATTCAACTTACACACTAAACAAGAAGATAGCCTACTTAATATTTACTTTTACACATGGCCCTTATAGAAACAAGAAATCCTAAACCTGTATAACTATGTTCTAAGTGTAAAGTAACTAAGTAAAAATACTTTGAAGTAGCCTACTATTTATCGTTTTGGGGGTATCTGTAATTTACTATTTATATTTGACAACTTTTACTCCACTACATTCCTAAAGAAAATGTGAACTTTTTACTCTTTTTACTTACATTTCGAATGCTCAGCTGGACAGGAAAATGGTCCAAGTCACGCGTTAATCAAGATAACATGTGTTCATCCCTACTGCCTCTGATCTGGCTGACTCACTAAACACAAATGCTTCGTTTGTAAATTATACCTGAGTGTTGGATAGCCCTCGGCTATATTTAAAAAAAAAGTGCTCTCTGGTTTTCTTAATATAAGGCATTTTAAACGATTTATAGCATTTACTTTTATGTTTGATACTTAAGCATATTTAAAGCCAGATAGCCTACCTTTAGTCAAGTAGTTTTAAACTTTTACTTGAGTCATTTTCTATTAAGGTATCTTTACTTTTACTAAAGTATGACAATTGGGTACTTTTTTCACCACTGTAAGGGTTATAGCAGTGATATGGAAGTGAAGACAACATTGTTAATTTCTGACAACTGATTTATTAGGTCAATGGGCCACTGCCCAACATCAATTTCCAAACATAAACGACAAACAATATAAAAACACACAGCTTTGGTATAACAATCAATATCAACTTTGTACAAAACTAAATATTTCCATAAAAAGTACTTCATCACAAACATTTGAATAAATCTTCCATTGCATGGACACCATATTTATCACCAACATCCAAATTTTGGAATCAGCCAATAACTTAAACAAACGTTTACCGTGTCCAACAAATTAAACGATGTCCCCTAGAACGGAACTATTTACTTAATGAAAATAACTTTCATTATTGTAGAGTCCATTTCAACCAAACTACCAGGGTCGCCAAACAGCCTCCGTGCTCTCCGAACCAGTGCTGACACCGACAGGGCTGACCGCCTGAGAAACACCGACGAATGATGTCATCCCATGGACTGGGGATGATGCTGTTGGCGCAGAGCTGCAGTGGACAGGACTGGCGTTAATCGACATAGGTACACCTGCGTTAGCATACAGAGGGATGACTGGGGTTGATGCTGAGGCGAATGCAGGGTTGGGAATAAGAAAAGCAAACTGTCCATCGGTGGCAGGCACAAGCTGGAACCCCCCGAAAACTTTTGAAGACAAGGCTTCCACGGTGCTGAGTTTGGAACCCATAGTGACACTGCTGGGCACGGTAGAAGGTAGCTGCACGTGAAGAGGCTGCGCAAGGTGAGCCTGTTGAGTTGGGGTTGGCTGTGAGTAGTTCATTGCGATCATCTGGCCTAGGGAACCTGACAGGTGGTTGAGAAGCCGCGACTTCACCTCCGTGTTCACCCCCTCGCTGGTGGACAAGAAGCGAGTGACCTCGTTCATGCATTCGTTGAATCCCGCCCGGTATTTACTGAGGACAGTATTGTCTGCTGACAACGCTGCTGAGGAAAAAGAAAATGAGAGCATTAGAAATCGTGTCTATTCGATGAAAATGTAAAAATGAAGTGTTGATCAGATGTCAAATTAGATATTCGCATTGCAATTTACCAGTCATCTGCACACGCTGTAAATTCCGTAAGTGCTTTACTGTCATTTCCAGAATATCGGCTTTCTCCAATTTAGAATGTCTGGAACTCTGTGGATAAGAACATAGCAAAGTTAAGGAGTGTGCATTAATACCACATTAAATCCCAGGAATAATGAACTAAACAGTCATTTTCAATTGTGAAATCACTTTGACTTACATCTTTTTTAAGTGCATCGAGGATGAGTGTCTTGAGTTGGCCAAGGCTTTCGTTTATCCTCGCTCTCCTACGTTTCTCCATGATTGGCTTTGAGGACTGCAAAATAAATGTTTTTGCATGTTCATGGATAATTGCATGTTCATGGATAATTCTGAGTATCTCAAGTAAAATGTCGTTAGCCTACTTACAGTTTAATTTGCAACAACATTAGCCTAGCATAGCAGGTCTATGCGAATTATTTAGATTCATTTTAAATCCATAGGCAGTTTTAGAAGTGTACCTTTCTATGCTCGCTGGCATTCTTGGGTTTGTCTGGAGTATGGGAAGCATTTGCAGGTGCACCAGCAATAGGGGATGCCGTTTGTTTCTCCATGGTGTCGGCTGGCATTTTGGATTAAATGACCTCCTCCGGCAGATAGAAAAAATATATCCTTTTGGAGATGTTGGAAAATATTTCTGCTTCTTTATGTTTAGATCAAATTGTAACCAGTGTGAAAGATATCCTACGACAGTCACGCAGAAGTGAGCAAGTCCCACTGATCAGCTGTATCACTCGCGAGTATAAGAGAGTGCGCTGTGCCAAGCTACGTTGGGCAGGTCGAGTCTGCTCTGCTGCCGACACACGCCAGCCGTACTTATAGACGGTTCGCATGCTCCCAGTTCGTGTGAAACCCTCTCTGCATTCTTTCCCACACTCGTCTCAGCCAATGGGCGTGCGGACTCACCCATTGGGCGCGGGGCAGACTGCTGATTGGACAACACCCCCGCGGGCTGTCAGTCACGCGCTGCTCAATCGGCACTGGAGGGACAAACAACAAAGCGGCGAGTGCAGTCGGTCTGTCTGTGAAGTGATAAGGCGAATTGGGGGAATGCGCTGGCGGTTTGCTTCCAACTTCTTCATACCCTTAAAAAAATGTATGCTTTTTGTGTTCACAAATATTCACGATGCTTAAAGATACTGTATTTTACAAAGCCTCACGTTGCTAATACTATGTTGATATAAATAGCCTACCTTTGAAATAATGTTGCATGTGTATTTTTTCAATAGTTTCTATAGGCCGATCCCAAATGTCAAAAATAAATACTTTTTTCCCAATGGGACGAAGGCAAGACTATAGCCTACATTCAAAAACTGTGTGTAGGTTTATACTAAAGTACCCAATAAATACATTTAGACTATTTTAATATTCACTGATGCAAATGCTTAAAATGCATCTATATTTGGATAAACATGAGGGTTGTAATAACTATACATTAATACTTCAATGATATAGGTTAATATTTCAGTATAGCTGTTCACTTCGTCTTAACCTATTAATTATTAGTATTAATATTTTATCAGTAGTTAGGCCTAATCCAGAGATCCAATTGCGCCTCAGAACAACAACTGTAATGGCACGCGAGGCTGTTTGCAGGGGCACGCAGTCAACCAATGGCAGGCTGCCACTTTATGCAGATCTAACTGAGCTACGTCTTATTGGCTGTATGAACATCTAAGTGCCAATCATTCCAGCGCGGAAGCTGTGAAGGGTGCGGAGGAAGAGCGATGCGACGTCTGTCCGCTTGCCAGTCGCACTGTGTGCGCCTGCTCAGTACACTTGAGCCTCCACTGAGCACGTGCCGAAACGGATTTCCCTTATTACAGCCTAGAGGGGGACTTTTCATTGGATCCTTGGGACGTCCCTACCCTATTGAAGTTGACGCTGAAAATGATTCGGGCTAGATAAGGGTTATGGTTAGGGTAAGGGTTATGATTAGGATTTAGTGTAGGGACGTCCCAGGGATCTCAGATAGCACTGACCCTTTTCTTCCCGAACTCGTTAATTCCTCTATGGAGAATGGAAGCCATTTGGCTAAGGGTTATGATTAGGGTTTCGTGTAGGGACGTACCAAGGATCTCAGATAGCACTCACCCTTTTCTTCCCGAACTCGTTAATTCCTCTATGGAGAATGGAAGCCATTTGGCCTAGGCTACAAAACAATGCAGGTCACACAACACATTGAAAGCAGAAATATAATAACAGAAAATAATAGTATTATGTAATAACCTTACATAATAGCATAAGTAATATATAACTTTTGAAATTTTCAACGATAATGTGGTGAGAGCCTGAGTTTGAAGGAAAAGGGCGCCATCTACTGACTAATTTCTTCTGGTTTCTCAAATCCAGAACTGACAACAGCGAGGTATGTGCCGTTGACCATAGATGTTCAGCGGTTTACCACTCAAACGAAGAGTGTAATGAATTATCAACAGCTAGGCTATAGGCCTAATCATGGATGACTGGCATGAGAATGACTATAATGTGTTCTTTTTTTAGCAAACATTTCTTAGATGGGGGGAGTACAGCTTGTTTTTGTGCATTCAGTACTTATTGGTTACATAATTAATTAATTAATGAAACATCGCAAGAGGGAAAGGAAGCACCCTATATTTGATGTCGACAAGTAAGCCTATCACTTGTCTACAGTGTATGTATACCACAGATGTATTTCTGACGAACTCCACACATGCTCACAAAGAATGTGCTTCTGCTTACATTGGCCACAAGGTGGCACAGTGAAGCCCAACTCACTAGTTGAATCATTACAATTATGATAAATACTGTATACCCCGCTAACAGGCCCAGATTCTTGTGGATTTAACAGAGTAATGGGCAATTCCATGGTAACATAGTGCCACCAAGACTCTGATCTTTCACCTTGAAATGTATGTGAAACAAAAACCAATGATTTTAAAGTTAAACAAACTATATAAATGAATGCACAAGTACAACTTTTAACAATTTCCATAGAACATTTAAAAAAAACATTTACTTGAACAACATTGCGGATGCAAAGTTTGGTAACAGAATTACGGTTTGTGTTGTTTGTACCATTGTTCTGTTACCAAACTTTGTATCTGCACTTTGCAATCATTGTTTTTTGTTTGACATAGATTTTAAAGGGAAAAATTGGAGTCTTATAGTGTCACACTGTTACTGTGGAATTACCCTAATCTTAAAACCCCTGTCTGAGTCCATGATCCAGAGTTCACCACAAGTTTATTGACAAGTACCAAATGTAATAAAAGTTTGTTAAGCCTTAGTCCTGCATATTCTCTGGCCTGGTGTCGTATCAGTCATTGTTCATGAGCTCTAGTCCTCGGTGGGTGAGCTCTGCCAGAGCATGTTGGACACTTGTTTACCCGGGATCCCCAAGTCTCAAGGGCCAGCTGTGTGTACTTGAGCTCACGTTTACTTAATTTGCTTTGGGATCAGAGCAAATGATGCATACCTAGTTCTATGGGGTTTGTTGGGAGAGCATAGGTTTCCCACTACCACTGCCCCCTATTGTAGTGGTATGCATTGACATGTTTAGGGATTTTATTTGTGTGATTGGATGTTGTTGGATGACAACCCATTTTTCTGGTCTGGATTCGCTCTATAATCTTTTTTTTTTTTTACTCTGACAATTCAAGAGATCAAATGATTCAAAGGCATTTCAGTTGACTAGCGAAGGGCAACTTGAAAAAAATTAACATCCATAATTCTGTCCACGTTCCGGAATTTCAAACTTGGAAGTCTTTGTGGTGCACAACAAAGAAAACAGGAATCCCCTTCCAACTGGTTGAAACATTCCAAATGCCTCCCATCATTATTACATCCTTGAAACACTTGTGGACACTGACAATACCATGCAGCGGAATGCAGAGTACAGGAATCACTGTTGAGAGCTGATCTAGCCTACATTCATCAAACAAGTAAAGCGAAAGTACTTGCTGTTTGACTTAAGTTTATGAGGGAGTGAAGAGAAGCCGGGGAGATGAAAAGACCAAAGGGAAGGGGCTGTGTTTGCAGATTTATCACAGTCCAGTAGGCTGTTGTCCGGCTTCAGAGTGAGCTCAACAGCTCCTTTTCACCGGCGCCTGGTTAGTTTGTCATTGGGTAATGAGCCACCCTCTGCTCTCCCCCAAATCCGTGTGCAGAATGCAGAAAATAGAGTCAATTATATCTGTATTAGCTGCTGTTGGCCAGCCAATCCCCTCGCATACTCTTTAATTGCAGTTCTCATAATTGTGTTTACTATGGTCAATCCTCGCACAAGGCAGCAACGATGCCTGCAAAGGTGACTTGTGTTCTTCCTCCAGATGACTACTGTGGCTACTTTACAAGGTCCAAAACACCAGGCAAAACAGAGAAATACTGTTAAACATAGATTATCACGCTCTAGGTGTCCAATGTTAGATAACTTCCCAGGCCAATTTCTCAACTTTTAGTAATAAGTTATGATGAACTGATCCTTTGTGTTTGTAGAATATGATTGACAGAGTACTTGCAGCTGGAAAGATTGACATCAGTTTTGAGAGTCCAGGTGTAGTTTATTGTCTTAAGGTTTGTTATGTACACATTTTTTTTTTAAAGCCTCCACGTTTTTTGTTGTTGTTGAAAGCCCATAGAAATGAAAGACGCTCATGTTTGCTCAAAATAAATACATTTTGACAGCAGCATCTTGGTAAGTGTTTATATAATTCAAGGAAAAGTGCCAAAAGAGGATGCAGACAGCACCATTAACGATTTACTCATATACAAAGGACTTGAATCAGCCAAACATAGCCACCTACAGCAGTGCAGCTACTGATTTATTGTTAAATGTATACTAAGCACATGCACAGACAGAACACTTATCCACCTAAGATATTATTGTTGCTAGGGATTTCTTCCTATTTGGAATAACTTGATGTATTAAACGTTTTGTATAGGTATTAAAACACCTTGTTTCCCTGGTCTTGATTTTCTTGTTTGATGATGTGTTACTAGCTCTGTTAGGGGTTTTATAAGTTGTCAAAAAATGTATTAATTCATATAAAGCGGGTGATATTTCTCATAGCGTGAAAGGGGGTGGCTGCATTCAAAGACGTCAAAGCAGAATGTTAGCACCACAAACGTGACAGAGTGGTGTTTTTCATGAACTTTCACCTTATTCTTTCTTAATCTCATTACTCCCTTTATTGTTCACGTATCTGAAAAAAAAACTTGGATCAATTATATTTGCTTCGCTTTTTAAGCAGTTTGTTGTCATTTTGCCATCTGCAGACCAGCATGTCTAGTATAATGTGATGTATTCACAGAGCCTCAGTTTTCTGAGCAAAGAGAGACCCCTTTCTCTCGCTTCTTAGCCCAATTCATGGCTTTCTTCTCCCTTTTAAGTGGGCTGTTGATGAGGTTAGCCTAATCAGATTAAGTCAACTCACATTGGTCGCCGCAGTTTGTTTTCCTTCCAAAGGCGTCCTGACATCTCCTATACTTTTTCTTTATCCTCATTTTTTTTGGGGGGGGTGGCACTTTTCATCAAGGCTTCCACCAATTTCCACCAAGTCCTTTGAGCACAGATTCCAATGGACTCCTTTATAAACCTCTGTACCTCAATGATATAGGTTATTTAGAATGGGTCACTAAACTGAAATACTTTGGGGGAGTGCATTAAAGTTGTTCAATGATGCATTTGGGAATTTCCACTGGTGTCTGTGTAAAGAGGCTGAACGCCACAGATTAGCAATACAAAAAACACCAAATTCAATTCTGGAAATCACTGGAACCTTTAATTTGATTCCCAAATAAATGTTTGAAGGATGTTGTATTAACTACAATTCTTAATGCAATCTTCCCTGATTTCAAGACACAGAGAGAGGACCAACGTTTTCACAGCAAGTTAACTAGTCTTTTAGTGCAATAAGCATCCATTGTTTATATTGCATTAATAGATGTAAATACTACGCCCACTGAATTTAAACATCTACAATTATCCAATTCATCATTCATTATTTTGTAAAAAAATTGAATGTTTCTGTAGATCCCTTAGGGACTTCATCTGAGTTCTAAACTTTCCCTATTTTTCAATGTGCTAGCCATAGACCCGTTTTGTCACCAAAGGACAATGTTAGTTCAACAAAAAATATATTCTTGTAATAGCAGTGTGAATTACTCTGTTTGGTTAATCGTCCAATATGCCTATAAAATATAAATGTTTATTTTAGAGAAGACATTGCAATAAATGTCTGTCAAATTATTTAACTCAACATTGATAATTTTTAGAGGAGGTATTCCTGGTATTTGAACCTTGAGCTGAGATGCCCAGTTGAACAGACATTCCCCTATCTATAACCGTACATCTCTGTTGTTCTCATCAGTGGTGTGCCGTAACTTGATTCTCCCGCTAATAGCATGCTTACAAAGACAATGAGTACAATCAGTACAGAAGACGCCTTTTCATGAGACTTAAGAGGCCTCCCTTGAGAAAAGACATGGCAGCCCACTGAGTGAATGGTGACTGTGGAACCATTTAAAGTTAATGGATCTGAGAGTTTGTTGCCATAATTACATTATAGGGTTTCAGAAGCCCTTTGAATTCCACACTTACAGTTTGGGCACACCACTGCCCTTCATTCACATCAGCGCTCTGAACTGGAAATCACTATTCGAGATATTGCCCTCTTGAGCACTGTTGAACTAGGTTGCCCTCCATGCAATGGGGCAACCCCCTCTCCCTCCTGCCTGCAAATTCCAAGTTAAAAGAGAGGGTGGGAACGACAAAGACTATGGATCAAACACTGAGGGCAAAGCAGATCGGAAATCTAATTATTACAAAGGCATGTGTCAAATATAACTACTGTTTGAGGCCATCTACAGTACATGGCATGCCTCTTCCCAATGCTGCTGCTACACATGGGAAATTGCAATAATGGCATTGTGCTGAGACTCAGATTTTTCACTTTAAAATGTACACTACAGTTCAAAAGTTATGGGTCACTTGTCCTTGTTTTTGAAAGAAAAGCACATTTTTGTCCATTAAAATAACATGAAATTTATCAGAAATATAGTTTAACCACCTAACTGAGGAACTCAATTTAACCTTGCACAATACCATAGATGCCTAAAAACGAAAAACATTTATCATAAGAAACTAGCTCCCTGGTATACTGACAATTCCCGAGCTCTGAAGCAAGCTTCTAGAAAATTGGAACGGAAATGGCGCCACACCAAACTGGAAGTCTTCCGACTAGCTTGGAAAGACAGTACCGTGCAGTATCGAAGAGCCCTTACTGATGCGTGATCATTCTATTTTTCCAACTTAATTGAGGAAAATAAGAACAATTCAAAATTGATTTTTGATACTGTTGCAAAGCTAACTAAAAAGCAGCATTCCCCAAGAGAGGATGGCTTTCACTTCAGCAGTAATAAATTCATGAACTTCTTTGAGGAAAAGATCATGATTATTAGAAAGCAAATGACGGACTCCTTTTTAAATCTGCGTATTCCTTCAAAGCTCAGTTGTCCTGAGTCTGCACAGCTCTGCCAGGACCTAGGATCAAGAGAGACACTCAAGTGTTTTAGTACTATATCTCTTGACACAATGATGAAAATAATCATGGCCTCTAAACCTTCAAGCTGCATACTGGACCTTATTCCAACTAAACTACTGAAAGAGCTGCTTCCTGTGCTTGGCCCTCCTATGTTGAACATAATAAACTGCTCTCTATCCACCGGATGTGTACCAAACTCACTAAAAGTGGCAGTAATAAAGCCTCTCTTGAAAAAGCCAAACCTTGCCCCAGAAAATATTTTAAAAACTATCGGCCTATATCGAATCTTCCATTCCTCTCAAACATTTTAGAAAAGGCTGTTGCGCAGCAACTCACTGCCTTCCTGAAGACAAACAATGTATACGAAATGCTTCATTCTGGTTTTAGACCCCATCATAGCACTGAGACTGCACTTGTGAGTCTTTTAATGGCATCAGACCGAGGCTTTGCATCTGTCTTCGTGCTCCTAGACCTTAGTGCTGCTTTTGATACCATCGATCACCACATTCTTTTAGAGAGATTGGAAACCGAAATTGGTCTACACGGACAAGTTCTGGCCTGGTTTAGATCTATCAGTTTGTCTCTGTGAATGGTTTGTCCTCTGACAAATCAACTGTAAATTTCGGTGTTCCTCAAGGTTCCGTTATAGGACCACTATTGTTTTCACTATATATTTTACCTCTTGGGGATGTCATTCGAAAACATAATGTTAAATTTCACTGCTATGCGGATGACACGCAGCTGTACATTTCAATGAAACATGGTGAAGCCCCAAAATTGCCCTCGCTAGAAGCCTGTGTTTCAGACATAAGGAAGTGGATGGCTGCAAACGTTCTACTTTTAAACTCAGACAAAACAGAGATGCTTGTTCTAGGTCTCGAGAAACAAAGAGATCTTCTGTTGAATCTGACAATTAATATATATTTTTAATAATATGTTTATTATTTTCCAATAAAAAATCTAATAAAAAATGCAGCAATACAAACTGTTGAATGGGATGGCCAATTTAGAGGACAAAACAAAACTTAACTCACACATACACAAAATAAAACAAAATCCTATTAGGTGGTACATGTATAAGAAGACAGCATATAGTCATTACAAGCAGTGTAGTTAAGCCCAAAATAAATATTGAGTGGAGTACAGCACAGAGTAGCAGCAGATCGTCAACCCAGTTATGAAGCGGGACTAGACCATTTATCCAGTATCGGCTGCCATATTTTGTAAAACATTGGACTTCTATTGGAGGTATTGTATCAAATATTTTCCATATGTATTACATTCCCTAAATCCCGTAACCACTTTTCAAAGGTAGGTACAGTCTCCAATTTCCAAAATTGCAATATGAGCCTTTTGGCTAATAGAGTACAAAGAGAGACAGCCATCCCTTCGTGGTTATTCCCATCAACTGTACCAAACAGAGCGATCAATGGGTCTGGGGCTAGAACTCTATCAAAGGATCTAGATAAGTTATCAAAAATGAGAGCCCAGTAAGCATGTAACTTAGGACATGTCCAGAGTAAGTGGGTCAACGTCCCCTCATCCTGCTTGCACCTCTCACACAGTGGTAAGTCCGGGAATATTTTATGCAGTTTTACTTTTGAGTAATGTAACCTGTGTATCACCTTAAACTGTACAAGGTTGTGTCTGGCATTCACTGAATTGTGGTTTATATTCCTGAGACCTTCTACCCAGTCCTCATCTGAGATTTCTGAACCAAGTTCTTGTTCCCAAGCCCTTTTAATGGTGTTTGTGGATACCTCTATGTGGGCCTGTAGCACATCATACAGTCTAGAGACCGACCCTTTTGAATGGGGTTTGACAAGGATCAAGCTATCTAATGTAGGACTATTTGGCTTCATGCCATACTGTGGGATATGTGTCCTTACGAAATTCCTGATTTGGAGGTATCTGAAAAAATGTGTTGTTGGCATGTTGAACTTTCCCTGTAATTGTTGAAATGAAGCTAACTCACCATCTATGTATAGATTACCAATTGTTGTGAGCCCCTTCTCCCTCCACTGTGAAAACACCACATCATCCAATGCAGGGTGGAAAGCATGATTCAGGCAAATTGGGCGGTCAATGTATACAGTGGGTATGTTAAGAAAATACCTAATCTGTTTCCAGATCCTAAGCGTATGGGTTAGAGTGATAAGTGGATTTTTTCACATATGATGGGCTATTAACAAGTGCAGGGAGTGAGGAACGTTGACAGGAGGCCTGCTCAATCAAAAGCCATGAAGGCATATCCTTCTGTCTCATCGCAGGTGAACTTTCCCTCCAGAAAGACACAATGTTCAGATTAGCAGCCCAATAATACAGTTTAAAGTGAGAAAGGCCAAAGCCCCCCTCTATCTTGTACTTGCATAAAAGCTTCTTTGAAATTCTGGCTGCCTTGTTATCCCATAAAAATGGAGTTACTATTGAATCCAGTTTCTTAAAATAGCTTTGTGGTATGAAATTGGGTAGACATTGGAAGAGGTAAAGAAACCTGGGTAGGACAACCGTTTTAGTAGCGTTTATACGACCAACCAAGGAGATAGACAGAGCTTTCCAAAAATCTATATTTTGTTTACACTGATATATTTTCATGTCCCAATTCGCGTTCAATAGCTGATCAAGGTCTCTTGTCACTACAATGCCAAGGCTTGTGAACTTGTCCATCACTGTTCTAAACGGGGTAGATTGCAGAAATTGCATATCCACAGGCCGTGATATTGGCATCAACTCACATTTTTGCCAGTTTATCTTGTAGCCAGAGAATGAGCCAAATGTGTTTATCAAGTTATGTAAGGGTGGAATAGAAGTTTTAGGCTTGGACAAAAACAAAAGAAAATCGTCTGCATATAGGGACATTTTGTGCTGTGTGTCCTTTATTTTAACAGAAGCTATATCGGCACATGCCCGAATGCGAGTAGCAAGGGGTTCCATGGCTATAGCGAAGAGAGCAGGCGAAATAGGGCACCCCTGTCGGCACCCCTTGAACAAGCGGAATGACTGCAACATTTCTTGATTGGTTACCACGGACGCCATTGGGTGTGCATAAATAATTCTTATCCAATTAATAAATTCCTTTCCAAACCCAAAGTGCTCCAGAACCAACATCATATACTTCCACTCAATCCGATCAAACGCCTTCTCTGCATCAAGAGCTATTACCACTGCCTCAACCTTATGATCGTGATACATTACGTTGAAAAGGCGTCTCAAATTGTAGTATATATGTCGGCCCGGGATAAAACCTGTCTGGTCAGGGTGTATGATGTCGGAAATATATGTTTTCAATCGGTTTGCCAATATCTTTGTCAACACCTTGTTTTCTATGGGGAGTAACGACACGGGGCGATAAGACGACATCTCCATGGAATCTGTCACGTTCTGACCATAGTTCTTTTGTATGTTCTTTGTTTTAGTGTGGTCAGGGCGTGAGTTGGGTGGGCAGTCTATGTTTTCTGTTTCTATGTGGGGTTTCTTGTTTGGCCTGATTTGGTTCTCAATCAGAGGCAGGTGTTAGTCAATGTCTCTGATTGGGAACCATATTTAGGTAGCCTGTTTTCTGTTGGGGTTTGTGGGTGGTTGTTTTCAGTCTTTGTGTGTCTGCACCAGATATAACTGTTTCGGTTGTCACTTTTGTAGTTTTGTATTTGAAATGTACAGTTTTTGATTATTATTAAATTAAGATGAACACTAACCATGCTGCGCTTTGGTCCTCTCTATCTCCAGACGACAACCATTACAGAACCACCCACCAAAAAAGGACCAAGCAGCGTGGTAACAGGCAGCGGAAGCAGGAGCAACGCAAGAATGAGGAATGGACATGGGAGGACGAGTTGGACGGCAAAGGACCCTGGGCAGAGCTAGGGGAATATCGCCGCCCCAAAGCAGAGCTGGAGGCAGCAAAAGCAGAGAGGCGGCATTATGAGGAGCTAGCACAGCAGAGCGGCTGGAAGCCCGAGAGGCAGCCCCAAAAATGTATTGGGGGTGGCACACGGGGAGTGTGGCGAGTTCAGGTAGGAGACCTGCGCCAACTTCCCGTGCTTACCGTAAGGAGCCGCAGTCGGCGAAGTTGAGGAGTGAGTCTGAGAATGTTGAGGAGTTATTGGACAAATTGGAGGAGAGAGAATGGAGGGGAGATTATGAGACATTCGAGGAGTTGTTGATAAAATTGGAGGAAAGTGAAGAGAGAGAGCTGTTGGTTTGGCGTAGTATGCACAGCATTCGCCCCGAGGAGCGTGTTAGCTGTCTGATGCCACATGTGTCAGTTCCTAGTACTCATCCTGAAACATGTGTTAAAGTTCCAGAACAATTGATGCTGGCTATACACACCAGGTCTCCAGAGTACCTTCACAACCCGGGGTGTTCTGTTCCTGCTCCCCGCACTTGCCCAGAGGTGCGTGTTCCCAGTCCGGTACTACCAGTTCCGGTATCACGCACCAGGCCACCAGTGCGCCTTCAGAGCCCAGTACTCCCTGTTCCTGCTCCTCGCACTCGCCTGAGGTGCGTGTCCCCAGCCCGGTACCACCAGTGCCGGCACCACGCACCAGGCCTACAGTGCGCCTCGTCTGTCCTGAGCCGCCAGAGTCTCTCGTCTGTCCTGAGCCGCCAGAGTCTCTCGTCTGTCCTGAGCCGCCAGAGTCTCCCGTCTGTCCTGAGCCGCCAGAGTCTCCCGTCTGTCCTGAGCCGCCAGAGTCTCCCGTCTGTCCTGAGCCGCCAGAGTCTCCCGTCTGTCCTGAGCCGCCAGAGTTTCCCATCTGTCCTGAGCCGCCAGTCTGTCCTAAGCCGCCAGAGTCTCCCGTCTGTCCTGAGCCGCCAGAGTCTCCCATCTGTCCTGAGCCGCCAGAGTCTCCCGTCTGTCCTGAGCCGCCAGAGTCTCCCGTCTGTCCTGAGCCGCCAGAGTCTCCCGTCTGTCCTGAGCCGCCAGAGTCTCCCGTCTGTCCTGAGCCGCCAGAGTCTCCCGTCTGTCCTGAGCCGCCAGAGTCTCCCGTCTGTCCTGAGCCTCCAGAGTCTCCCGTCTGTCCTGAGCCGTCAGAGCCGCCAGCCAGCCAGGAGCCTCCAGAGCCGCCAGCCAGCCAGGAGCCTCCAGAGCCGCCAGCCAGCCAGGAGCCTCCAGAGCCGCCAGCCAGCCAGGAGTCGCCAGAGCCGCCAGCCAGCCAGGAGCCGCCAGAGCCGCCAGCCAGCCAGGAGCCTCCAGAGTCGCCAGCCAGCCAGGAGCTGCCAGAGCCGCCGTCCAGCCAGGAGCTGCCAGAGCCGTCAGTCAGCCAGGACCTGCCAGAGCCGTCGGTCAGCCAGGAGCTGCCAGAGCCGCCTGTCACGCCGGCAATGCCGGAATTGCTTTTCAGTCCGGAGCTGTCCTTCAGTCCGGAGTTGCCCTCAGTCCGGAGCTGCCCTTCAGTCCGGAGCTGCCCTTCAGTCCGGAGCTGCCCTTCAGTCCGGAGTTGCCCTTCAGTCCGGAGCTACCCCTCAGTCCGGAGCTGCCCCTCAGTCCGGAGCTGCCCCTCAGTCCGTAGCTGCCCCTCAGTCCGGAGGAGTTTGTTCAGCCCAGAGACGTCCTTCAGTCCAGAAGCGTCCTTCAGTCCAGAGGTGTCCCTCAGTCCTGTGGGCCCATTTATTAGGGTTCCCAGGCCAGGGTCGGCGGCGAGGGTCGCCGTTCCTAGGAGGCCACAGAAGCGGACTAAGACTATGGTGGAGTGGGGTCCACGTCCAGCGCCAGAGCCACCACCGCGGACAGATGCCCACCCAGACCCTCCCCTATAGGGTGGGGGGTGGGGTGGGGGGGGGGGGTACTGTCACGTTCTGACCATAGTTCTTTTGTATTTTCTTTGTTTTAGTGTGGTCAGGGCGTGAGTTGGGTGGGCAGTCTATGTTTTCTGTTTCTATGTGGGGTTTCTTGTTTGGCCTGATATGGTTCCCAATCAGAGGCATGTGTTAGTCATTGTCTCTGATTGGGAACCATATTTAGGTAGCCTGTTTTCTGTTGGGGTTGTGGGTGGTTGTTTTCAGTCTTTGTGTGTCTGCACCAGATAGAACTGTTTCGGTTGTCACTTTTGTAGTTTTGTATTTGAAGTGTTCAGTTTTTGATTATTATTAAATTAAGATGAACACTAACCATGCTGCGCTTTGGTCCTCTCTATCTCCAGACGACAATCGTTACAGAATCTCTGTCTTTTTTCAAGATCAGTACTATTGTAGCCTCATGCGGTGTTTGCAGGAGTTTGGCATATTCTTTGGATTGTTTAAACATTCGCAACATAAGTGGAGATAGACTGGCGCAGTACTTCTTATAGAATTCTATTACATATCCATCAGGCCCAGGGGCCTTGTTGTTTGGAAATTGTGCTATCGCTGTGTTAATTTCCTCTAAAGTTATCACTGCATCGAGTGCAGCAGCTTTCCCCCTGTCTAGTTTAGGAAGTTCACATTCAGTGAGAAAGCGTTCCATAGTTTGTGGATGAGTAGCATCGCATTTTGATTGGTATAGCTCTGAATAAAACTGCGCAAAGCATTTATTAACCTTAGCTCGTTTCACCACATGCCCTAAGCCATTACAGTTCCAGCTGACTATCTTTATTCCACCTGGTCTACTCTGTGCTCTGTCACTATGTGGCATTTCTTATTTTACAGTAAAATGTTGCTGTCATACAAAACCCAGAAGAAAAACGTCCCGCTGTGCGGGAGCTTGTCATGCTACCTGTATTAATAAACGTGAACATAGAACACAGACCCCATCCCCCGTCCCGTCCCTTTACTGAGTGACTTCCCCAAACGAAGCACTCCTTGGCTAACACACAAACCTTAGGGTGTCTAGACATACAGCTTGAACTAACTCGTTGTCTATAGATGCTCCGCATATACGCTAATATTAAATAACACTTAACACTTAACTCTCACGTTAAGGGGTGAGTGGCGCTAAAACATGATATGCTAAACAATGCTATATTAGCCACAACATCTCACCTATCATGTAAGTCCCAATTTTTGATCTTCTAATCGAAAAGACAGGCCGGAAATTCAAACACATTCCTGGCCTGTATTTGGCCATTTAGCCGGCTGACACAGCCGTCCTGTATCCTCAGCCAGGGAGCTTGCTTGTCAAGAACAGATCGGCCTCTTTTGGGTTGTCAAACGTACGTGTTGATCCTTCGACTGTCACCTTAAACCGGGCTGGGAAGAGGAATCCATATTGGATGTTGGCCTTCATTTGTTGCGTACCTCATCATACTCTTTCCGTTGGTTCCTCACCTCCATGGTAAGATCTGGGTAGAAAGACACCCTGGCTCCGTTGTAGTTAAGGGGGAACTTTTGACTAGCCAGCTTGAGGATGAGATCCCTGGTCTGGGAATAGTGCAACTGTACAATGAATGGCCTTGGTGGCCCGCCCTTGGCCGGCTTCGTTGCCTGAGATCTGTGTACGCGATCGATCAGGATGGCCGTTTTGAAGTGTTCACTCCCCAGCAATGCCTGTATCAGCTCCGAGACAAATTCAGTGGGTTTCCCTTTCTCAGTGTCCTCCCGGATCCCACATATTCGGATGTTCTGGCGTCTTGAATGCGACTCGAGCATTTCCAGTCAGGCTTTCAGGGTTTTGTTGTCATTTTTGAACGTTGCGCACTGTTTCTCTATGTCCTGTAGCCTGGCCTCGTGATCGACTGTCGTCTGCTCAACCTCATGCACCCTTCCCTTAGTTGCCTTCACAGTTTCGGCCAAAGTCCTAATACTCTTTGAGATATCAGCCAACCTTGTGTCCACCT
Organism: Oncorhynchus clarkii lewisi; assembly: GCF_045791955.1. Taxonomy (NCBI): domain Eukaryota; kingdom Metazoa; phylum Chordata; class Actinopteri; order Salmoniformes; family Salmonidae; genus Oncorhynchus; species Oncorhynchus clarkii. The sequence continues at coordinate 49,195,557 of NC_092155.1, forward strand.
TTTTGCTTAGTGAGTTTATGGCAGCCAGTATGTCACTTTGAGTAGGCTCTGTGGGGAACTCTTGGAAGCTAGCCTCTTCAGCTAACTCCTCGTGGGTCGGCGACGTTGAAATTGGTTCGTTGTCTATCTCATTCAAATTACCTTGTTTAGCGCCCCCTTTTCTGGTGCCTTTTCCCTTTGTCATATTTGTTTGAAGGTATAGGTTGTGAGAGGTTAAGATAAATACTAATTTGTTTCAAAATAGAGCGGAGCTCTAGCAAAGCACCTCAACCCCAGAGCACGCTCTCTAGCGCCCCCTGACAATTAATCTTAATGGTATGACAGTCGTCTCAAATAAAACTGTGAAGGCCCTTGGCGTTACTCTGGACCCTGATCTCTCTTTTGACGAACATATCAAGACTGTTTCAAGGACAGCTTTTTTCCATCTAGTTAACATTGCAAAAATCAGAAACTTTCTGCCCAAAAATGATGCAGAAAAGTTAATCCATGCTTTTGTTACTTCTAGGTTGGACTACTGCAAACTTCAGTTAGTGCTAAATATGGCTGCTAGAATCCTGACTAGAACCAAACAATTTGATCATATTACTCCAGTGCTAGCCTCCCTACACTGGCTTCCTGTCAAGGCAAGGGCTGATTTCAAGGTTTTACTGCTAACCCACAAAGCATGGGCTTGCTCCTACCTATCTCTCTGATTTGGTCCTGCCGTACATACCTACATGTACGCTACGGTAACAAGACACAGGCCTCCTAATTGTCCCTAGAATTTATTAAGCAAACAGCTGGAGGCAGGGCTTTCTCCTATAGAACTCAATTTTTATGGAATGGTCTGCCTACCCATGTGAGAGACGCAAACTGGGTCTCAACCTTTAAGTCTTTACTGAAGACTCATCTCTTCAGTGGGTCATATGATTGAGTGTAGTCTGGCCCAGGAGTGTGAAGGTGAACAGAAAGGCTCTGGAGCAACGAACCGCCCTTGCTGTCTCTGCCTGGCCGGTTCCCCTCTTTCCACTGGGATTCTCTGCCTCTTAACCATATTACAGGGGCTGAGTCACTGGCTTACTGGTGCTCTTTCATGCCGTCCCTAGGAGGGGTGCGTCACTTAAGTGGGTTGAGTCACTGATGTTATCTTCCTGTCTGGGTTGGCGCCCCCCCTTGGGTTGTGCCGTGGCGGAGATCTTTGTGGGCTATACTCGGCCTTGTCTCAGGATGATAAGTTGGTGGTTAAAGATATCCCTCTAGTGGTGTGGGGGCTGTGCTTTGGCAAAGTGGGTGGGGTTATATCCTTCCTGTTTGGCCCTGTCCGGGGGTATCATCGGATGGGGCCACAGTGTCTCCTGACCCCTCCTGTCTCAGCCTCCAGTATTTATGCTGCAGTAGTTTATGTGTCGGGGGGCTAGGGTCAGTTTGTTATATCTGGAGTACTTCTCCTGTCCTATTCGGTGTCCTGTGTGAATTTAAGTATGCTCTCTCTAATTCTCTCTTTCTTTCTCTCTCTCGGAGGACCTGAGCCCCACGGCCATGCCTCAGGACTACCTGGCATGATGACTCCTTGCTGTCCCCAGTCCACCTGGCCGTGCTGCTGTTCCAGTTTCAACTGTTCTGCCGGTGATTATTATTATTTGACCATGCTGGTCATTTATGAACATTTGAACATCTTGGCCATGTTCTGTTATAATCTCCACCCGGCACAGCCAGAAGAGGACTGGCCACCCCTCATAGCCTGTTTCCTCTTTAGGTTTCTTCCTAAGTTTTGGCCTTTCTAGGGAATTTTTCCTAGCCACCGTGCTTCTACACCTGCATTACTTGCTGTTTGGGGTTTTAGGCTGGGTTTCTGTACAGCACTTTGAGATATCAGCTGATGTACGAAGGGCTATATAAATACATTTGATTTGATTTGTGCTGATTAAGGAAGCAATATAACGGGCTTCTTTAGACTGGTTGAGTATCTGGAGCATCAGAATTTGTGGCTTCGATTCCAGGCTCAAAATGGCTAGAAACAAAGACCTTTCTTCTGAAACTCATCAGTCTATTCTTGTTCTGAGAAATTAAGGCTATTCCATGTGAGAAATTGCCAAGAAACTGAAGATCTCGTACAATGCTGTGTACTACTCCCTTCACAGAACAGTGCAAACTGGCCCTGGTGCACAACTGAGCACGAGGACAAGTACATTAGAGTATCTAGTTTGAGAAACAGATGCCTCACAAGTCCTTAACTGGCAGCTTCATTAAATAGTACCCGCAAAACACCAGTCTCAACGTCAACAGTGAACTGTTGAAATTGAGACTGGTGTTCACTACTTCTTGATGCACTGTTTACTGGACAGAAGGCCAGCATCCCGGTACCTAGAAGGCCAGCATCACGGTGTCGCCTCTTCACTGTTGACGTTGAGACTGGTGTTCACTGCTTCTTGACACACTGCTCGCTTAACCCAGAAGCCAGCCACACAATGTGTTGGAGGAAACACTGTACAACTGGTGACCAGGTCAGCTTGCAGGTGTCCAGCCCACCACAAGGAGTCGCTAGAGCACGATGACATTGAGAAAGCATGCAGTTTATTAGGCTACAGATGAAATAAATTATTATGAACTTCACAGGGTGCTGAAAGTGCAAGATGATGAGCTTGATGCTCCTTTCCAATAAATATTGAGGGACTTATTCTGGTGACAATAATAGTCGATGCTTGGCTGCCATTTGACAAGTAAAAATTATCTAACTTTTCCCCCCATAATAATAATTTAATCATGTAGGCCAGAGGTCACCAACAGTGGTCTATCTTCAAGGCATTCCTAGTGGATCACCAAACATTTATGTAAAAAAGCCAATGATAAAGGCTTGCGCTCCTTTTTAAAATTATTATTTGTTATGCGCTGTTGCCACTAGGTGCACTTGTTTCAGAAGCCCTGCGCACCAGCTAGACAAAGTATTCCCGATTTTGAACCATTTAATTTGTCTTTAAAGACCAACTCTGCCTACCCGGCAGATCAGGATATCTGTTGATAAATCGAGTGTGCCTACTGTGCTGGCCAATCTGATAGCTCAAATCACCATGCCTACAAATGTTAGACTAGCTTTCACAACTTTTAAAACCATGACCGGAGAGACTGTCAAAGAATACAGCAAAGAGCTTCTGTTTTTATGAGTGAGTTCATGTTTAATTGTGTATTCAGCATTGTCAACAATGTTTTTATTCAACACTATTACAAAACATAAAACGCCAACTCACGCTGCAGTTGCAATGACTGAGTAGCCAAGTGTATCGATAGCCAAGCGTTTATATAAATAAGCTATTATTATCAGCTCGCCATATCTATTTTAATATCAAGGAATATTTCACTTTCTCTGGTCATAGGAACAACATGAATTTGTGCTTGAGTCATATGCGAGTTACACCATCAGGTCGAAGACTGTCCATTCTCTCTGATCAGTCCCACTGGAGGAAATGAAGGCGATAGCAGGGACCGTGAGACACTGACCATCTGCTGCTCTCTCCCTCCCTCCGCTGAGATTAATGCCGTGTTCATATCAACTGGATACTCGGAACACCGACAACTCCTACTTCAGTGTGTTCAAGACAACTGGGAACTCAGAAAATACATAGTTTTGAACAGTCATATTAGGCTACTCGGAATTCCAAGTTGGAAACTCTGGGCATCTACAGTATATATAGCCCCAACTTTCCGACCTGAACATCATTGATGTTGTGATTTACCTCGTCGTTTTACTATTTCTCAGTTGTCTTGAAAGCACCATGACCATCAAATGCAGGTAGCCTACCATCAGTCTAGTAAAATAAAAAATACAATTATTTGCTAATTATTTCAATTTATACTCGGCTGTGCCGCTGTGCCTCGCAAGTGCTACACTAACTGATCCAGGGCCTAAAACTAACACCCACCACCCCCCTAATTTGGTTCGATTTTGGAATTGGTGGGTAAAATCTGTAGGCTATTTCACCAGCAACGTTTGCGGGTGGTCAGGGAACCATAGTGCAAGCATTTCATTCGTATTTGCAAAGAAAAAATATTAGTGGTCAAGTGTGAGCACACTTATAGCAAAATAAATCATACAGTTGATTTTTTAAAAGTGTTTCTGTATTTGTGTTTCATAGCTGGTAGCTAATCACACAAAGACCTACGACTCTTATATATCCAACCTCGCGCAACGCGCATCAACACTGCTCGGCTGAGGACCTGTGCGTCCTGTCATTGAAGCGATTCGTTTTTAGAAGCGCAGCGCACAGGCACACGAGTTGGTCTACTTTACTTGAAAGTGTACTAAAGTGAACCTTTGTCCTTTTGTTTCTTGGCTAGTTACATTGTTTTGAGTGTATGCTTCAGTGAAGACAACAGCTACTAATCAGATTATCATATCTCACAGGCAGGCACACTGTAACTAAAGACTCCAGCGGCTGGCACTCAACTAAAGACTCCAGCGGCTGGAGTGCCCTCGTTGCCACGGTAACCTCCTGCGTTTAAAGGGTTAAAGGGGCAGCTGAACATTTGTCTCATCTGTGATATTTTGGTTAAAAGACTCGGGTCACAAAAAATGAAATACAATTTAGCAATATACCTCATCACTTACTAGAAATACATTTATTGTTTTAGAAACATTACAAAGCATGCTCATCTGTTTTTAGTTTTTAGTGTAATTATGGTAGTAAAAAATATTTGGCCTGTAAACAATTTGAGCGTCTGGTGGACCAGAAAAAAGTTAGTTTCAGGCCCTGAACTGACATATTTTATCAAAGATCAAATTTTGAAGTAGCCATTATGCTGTGATAATGTATTAGGCCTGCCTTTGTAATAGTTTTGCTTCCGTCCCTCTCCTTGCCCCAACCTGGGCTCGAACCAGGGACCATCTGCACACAGACTACAGTCACCCGCGAAGCATCGTTACCCATCGCTCCACAAAAAAATATCCTACAGAGCAAGGGGAACCACTACTTCAAGGTCTCAAAGCGAGTGACGTCACCGATTGAAACTCTATTAGCGCGCACTTTATTTATTTTATGTGCTCTATGTCATCACACACAGGCTTTTATCTGCAACAAGATGGAAACAAATCTCTGGAGGGAAAAATGTGATTTTACAATATTCGCATGAAAATCTTTCACCGACTGGATGGAAACCTAGCATCCTAAAGCCTCCTCTGAGCTGGGTGTTTTTTTGTTGTTGTCTTTGTTAATTGTTAAATGTAGTACCTGTGCAAAGAGTTGTGTTTAACTATGAAATCTTTGCCTCCGGAGTGGCGCAGCGATCTAAGGCAATGTATCGCAGTGCTTGAGACGTCACTATAGCCCCGGGTTTGATCCCAGGCTGTGTCACAGCTGGCCGTGACTGTCCCTTGATATTTATTGGAAAGGCAATGGTAAAACTTGACATAATTTACGCCTGACATGATCACTTTTCCTACTCTTAATTATTGCATAATATGTTGCCTTGCAACTTAATTTATTTTATTATAATATATATTTTTTGGACCAATTCTGATATTTTGAATAATACTGAATCATACATTACAGGTTGTTAAAATTTGAATTTTTACAATATTACTGTTATATCAACACACTCATCACTCCCGTTCAATAACACTAAATCGCTTTTGGCACAATAGGCATCAAGTCACTTGTCGATAATGTTGCATAAAATGTTTGAAAGGTCTACCACTAATCACTGAACACATAGGCCCTAAATGCTGTCAATTGCCAAACTTATAGGCATGTCCAATTTAGGCATTGTTTTTAACAACCTGATATTGCTCTCCACATGTATAACTTGAAATAACATGATGTGGTTAATGAAATAATCAATATCAAAATATGCCTAATGTAAAATCCTTGTCAAAAACGCAAGAGATACTGTTTCATGCTCATATAAAATTATCCAAACATTCAACTCCAAAGCAATTGCCTATCTATGGTGCAGCAACCAATGACTCAAGCTTCTTTTTTTCTATAATCAAGACACCTGCTGGTAACTCAGCTCATGAGGTTTCCTAAATATCGAATGACTAAAGAGGCTTTATAACTAGCTTTCATTTTTACCCATAAGAGTAGGAGTAACTTCACATGTTGGTGCTCATGGGTCCTTTAATGGTACACACACCCTGAGAAATCTGACTGCAGATAGGTACTTAGCACAGTAGGAGGCCATTCCTTCTGTTGCTAGAACAAAATAGGTCCCTGCTGTGTACCTACCTGGTACAGACTAACCTGCTGGTTCTACTTGTAGAACCACAATGCTCATCAGTGGCTTAGAACTTGACTTTGAGCCAATCAGAGAGTGCAAACCTCCACGTGAGGGAGCCAACAGAAGTAATCTACCCCCTTTTATCATAATTGTTATACTTAAACTGGTGTAGCTGCATAATACATATTTTGTTCTAGTGCAAGTCTTCACATCTTTTACATCTAGCTAAGGAGTTTTGTGCTTGAAGAAGGATTGTTTTTGTTAAGTTCAAGTTTGATAATGTGCAGTCACACACACTTCATATGAAATGAAGGAATTGTGTGCACGCAAACTGGTCTCAGAGCAGTTAGTATTATTCTGTACGTAAATCATACACACCACACATACACATATTATACATTTGGTTTAATTACATAAGACTACTGGTTGGTTGGAGGGGATGGGTGGGTGTATAACACGAACATTTAGCATACGAGTTTGAATCTCATAACAGACAACTTTTGTATTTTAGCTGTTGGGGTGGATGGGTGGGCGTATAACACGAACATTTAGCATACGAGTTCGAATCTCATAACAGACAACTTTTGTATTTTAGCAACTTTTAAACTACTCACTACTTTTAGGTACTTTGCAACTACTTAGCATGTTAGCTAACCCTTCCTCTAACTCCTAAACTTAACCCCTAGCCTAGCCAATGTTAGCCACCTAGCTAGAATTCGTAACATATCATACATTTTGCAAATTCGCAACGTATAATACAAATTGTAATTCATAACATATCATACAAAATGGTGATGGACATCCACAAATTAATACATACCAAATGAAATATAACTTATACTAAATGGAGTGTCTAGGATTTACATACAGAATAATATGAAGTGCTCAGAGACAAGGTTGGTGCACAATGCACAGAACACTAAATTGTTTACCAAGCTATCTATCTAGCAAGATGGTGAAAAAATAATTAAATCACATACTGCCAATGCCAGTTTGCTTGCTAGCTAATGTTAGCTAAACAGTTAGCATTGCCATTTAGCACAACATAGCTAGCTACTCCACCGTCTCTCGACAGCTAACAGGCATTAAAATTCATTAAAAACAAATATCATTTAATTTATAATTTAACAATTTTGCTAGTTTTCTAGTTATGGCCATCTGGTTAGTATCAACAAGGGCTTACTACAAATTCTAGCTAGCTAGCTAGGAACAACAATAGCACAGCTTTCTAGTTAGCTTACAGTAGCTACAGCAGGCACAAGCCAAACAAGCTACTGTCACCTTGTGGCCTGGGGTGTTTAAACAAAGCAAATCGGAGGTTAAACTGTTCCATGTGAACAACAAAAAGTTAACTGACGACACTCTGGGAAATGGTGCTAATTACCTTTCTCTGTGTATCTGAACCTTTACATGGAAATGCCCATATGTTGTTGGGCAATATGTTTAAGTTTACTGTGTTGTGTTTGGATTTGTTCAATTTTTTATGATAAAGTTTACTACTACCTCTTTGAAAACTGTAACTATGTGCAATGGTCTATATGATATTAGCTTATATAATGCAGGCATAATTTGACATGTATTTCCCGTGCCTGTCATCCTAACTAGTTGGCCACAATGTTCAGAGTGATGAGACTATCAAGCTATTCAAACTATTACTCAAATACACTGAGTGTACAAAACATGCTCTTTCCATGACATAGAACAGGTTAATCCAGGTGAAAGCTATGATCCCTTGTTGATGTCACTTGTTAAATCTGCTTCGATCAGTGTAGAAGAAGGGAAGAAGCATTTTTAAAGCCTTGTGACAATTGAGACATGGATTGTGTATGTGTGCCATTCAGAGGGTGAATGGGCAAGACAAAATATTTAATGGCCTTTGAACAGAGTATGGTGGAGGTGCCAGGCTCACCAGTTTGAGTGTGTCAAGATCTGCAACGCTGCTGGATTTTTTTCACACTCGACAGTTTACAGTGTGTATCAAGAATTGTGAACCACCCAAAGGACATCCAGCCAACTTGACAAGTGTGGGAAGCATTAGAGTCAACATGGGCCAGCATCACTGTGGAATGCTTTCAACACCTTGTAGAGTTCATGCCCCAAATAAATAGAGGCTGTTCTGAGGGCAAAAGGGGGTGGTACAACTCTACATTAAGAATACAAATAGGTTATAGGGATTTATAACTCTAACACCTTTCTCAATGTTCCTACATTTTGGGATATACTACCTAATTATTTATTGCAGTACAACTTTTTGTTGAGAATATTTTTGCCAATCTGCCTTTAATCTAAAGGTTTCCTCCTTCAAATTAGTTTTTGGTATTTGTAAATGTTCCCTTTCTCCCCTTTAGTGAAGACATGAACTCTGAAGTAATTGCCAGAACTGCAGATTACACAAATTGTATTTGAGAAGGTGTCATTTGTTTATTTCAACATGTTTCCCCCATTCCTTTAGTGAAAAAGATATACGTCACTTCAAACTTGTAATGATATGGTTGTGAATTAAATACCGGAAGAAAAATAAGGCAGAAAATGCATTTTTTTTGTCTTTCGGCTTGAATTGAGCTTGTGTCGAATCCATTTGGCCAAACTAAAACAGATGTAAAAAGGCGAACAGGACTTTTCATAGGCTGTGGCGAATGGTGTTGGTTAAGTCAAACAAACTAACACAGAGCAGAAAAAGCTAATTTCTCACTGCATTACCGTGCTGAATTTAATCCCAATGTGTTTGATTTATAAAGAACCTCTCCAGACCTTCACAAGCCAAATTATTCAAATTTAGACTGATGTTTCTATATCTTGTGATTAAACGTGCACATTCCATAGAAAAGTCACAGAAAAGCTATGGCTACAGACCAAGTGGAAAATCCTCCAAAACTAATAATACACAAAGGACCAATTTCAAGATTTTCCTTCTTGATAGCCATATTAAACGGTGCCCATTGATTGTTTTGTTCTATTTGGTTGGTTGGAAAAAACACTTTGTTCTCTAGTTTTTGGGGACAAAAAAAATGACTTCTTTTGTAAAGGGGCAAAATCAATGCAAATTAATCCTTTATGCATTTCCTTTTTGTTTGGTGCCCGCCGCTAGCTAAACAAAATCATAAGAAAAGGTGGAGAATGCAAGCGTTTATCGGGCCAGTGGAGGAGAGAGATGACCCTGCTCTCGGGTTAACAATGAGCCCTTTATGGCAACTGAGCATTTCTATGAAGCACGGGTATTCCACTCTGCCTGACCAACACCACGGGAGACCTCAACACGTGCAGATGGTCCCCAGCAGAATCAGCTCTATTTACTCACATAAAGGGAAAGGAAAATCAACCAAGCACATCTATGGCCAGGAGCCATTCTTGGCCAATATTCCCAGGGATAATCAGACAGGCCAGAACTAGAAGGACAGAGGAAAGGATGCAGATTTGTTGGCAGACAGTACTGTATTGTTGGGTGCATTGACAGCTGACCAGAGTGAGGAGGCTCTCTCAGAAGAATGGCAAGCCAGGAGATGCTGCTGACAAAATAAATCACAGTCGGCTGTGTGGCTGAAACTGAAAACGTGGAGTTTACCCAAGAGACTAGAGAAATAACAATCCCTGAATCATCACTTTTTGGCCTCTAAGCTCACCGACTGAGGTTGAACCATGCATGCTCCACAGAGTGCAATGAGACCTGAGATAAAACAAAGGCCATACTAACAGTACAAGTTTTCAGGATGTAATGCATATTATATACATCAAGGGTTTGGACACACCTAAACATTCAAGGGTTTTTCTTTATTTTAACTATTTTCTACATTGTAAAATAAAAGTGAATAAATCAAACCTATGAAATAACACATATGGAATCATGTAGTAACCAAAAAAGTGTTAAACAAATCCAAATATTTTTTAGATTTTAGATTCTTCATAGTAGCACTCTTTCCCTTGACAGCTTTGCACACTCTTGGCATTCTCTCAACCAGCTTCATGATTGCACCTGCAATGCATTTCAATTAACAGGTATGCCTTGTTAAAAGTTCATTTGTGAAATGTATTTCCTTAATGCATTTGAGCCAATCAGTTGTGTTGTGACAAGGTAAGGGTGGTATACAGACGATAGCCTTATTTGGTAAAAGACCAAGTCCATATTATGGCAAGAACAGCTCAAATAAGCAAAGAGAAACAACAGTCCATCATTACTATTTGGTAAAAGACCAAGTCCATATTATGGCAAGAACAGCTCAAATAAGAAAAGAGAAACAACAGTTCATCATTACTTTAGGACATGAAGGTCAGTCAATCTGAAACATTTTAAGACCTTTGAAAGTTTCTTCAAGTGCAGTGCTATGATGAAACTGGCTCTCATGAAGACTTGCTTGGGCCAAGAAACACTAGCAATGGATATTAGACTGGTTGAAATCTGTCCTTTGGTCTGATGAGTCCAAATCTGAGATGTTTGGTTCCAACCGCTGTGTCTTTGTGAGAAACAGAGTAGGTGAACGGATGATCTCTGCATGTGTGGCTCCCACTGTGAAGCATGGAGGAGGAGGTGTGATGGTGTGGGCGTGCTTTGCTGGTGACACTGTCAGTGATTTATTTACAATTCAAGGCAAACTTAACCAGCATGTGTACCACAGCATTCTGCAGCAATACGCCATCCCATCTGGTTTGCACTTAGTGGGACTATAATTTATTTTTCAACAGGACAATGACCCAACACACCTCTAGGCTAAGTAAGGGCTATTTGACCAAGAAGGAGAGTGATTGAGTGCTGCATAAGATGACTTGGCCTGCACAATCACCCAACCTCAACCCAATTGAGAAGGTTTGGGATGAGTTGGAGCGCAGAGTGAAGGAAAAGTAGCAAGAGCTCAGCGTATGTCGGAACTCCTTCAAGACTTTTGGAAAGCATTCCAGGTTATGCTGGTTGAGAGAATGTCAAGAGTGTGCAAAGCTGTCAAGGCAATGGGTGGCTACATTGAAGAATCTAAAATATAAACTATATTTTGATATGTTTAACACTTCTTTGGTTACTACATGTTTCCATGTGTTATTTCTTAGTTTTGATGTCTTCACTATTATTCTACAATATAGAAAATAGTAAAACATAAATAAAAACATTTGAATGAGTGGGTGTGTCAGAACTTTTGACTGGAACTATATATATACAGTGGGGAGAACAAGTATTTGATACACTGCCGATTTTGCAGGTTTTCCTACTTACAAAGCATGTAGAGGTCTGTAATTTTTATCATAGGTACACTTCAACTGTGAGAGACGGAATCTAAAACAAAAATCCAGAAAATCACATTGTATGATTTTTAATCATACGTTTCCTGTAGTTGTTGACCAGGTTTGCACACACTGCAGCAGGGATTTTGGCCCACTCCTCAATACAGACCTCCAGATCCTCCAGGTTTCGGGGCTGTCGCTGGGCAATACGGACGTCCAGCTCCCAAAGATTTTCTATTGGGTTCAGGTCTGGAGACTGGCTAGGCCACTCCAGGACCTTGAGATGCTTCTTACGGAGCCACTCCTTAGTTGCCCTGGCTGTGTGTTTCGGGTCATTGTCATGCTGGAAGACCCAGCCAAGACCCATCTTCAATGCTCTTACTGAGGGAAGGAGGTTGTTGGCCAAGATCTCGCGATACATGGCCCCATCCATCCTCCCCTCAATATGGTGCAGTCGTCCTGTCCCCTTTGCAGAAAAGCATCCCCAAAGAATGATGTTTCCACCTCCATGCTTCACGGTTGGGATGGTGTTCTTGGGGTTGTACTCATCCTTATTCTTCCTCCAAACACGGCGAGTGGAGTTTAGACCAAAAAGCTCTATTTTTGTCTCATCAGACCACATGACCTTCTCCCATTCCTCCTCTGGATCATCCAAATGGTCATTGGCAAAGTTCAGACGGGCCTGGACATGCGCTGGCTTGAGCAGGGGGACCTTGCGTGCGCTGCAGGATTTTAATCCATGACGGCGTAGTGTGTTACTAATGGTTTTCTTTGAGACTGTGGTCCCAGCTCTCTTCAGGTCATTGACCAGGTCCTGCAGTGTAGTTCTGGGCTGATCCCTCACCTTCCTCATGATCATTGATGCCCCACGAGGTGAGATCTTGCATGGAGCCCCAGACCGAGGGTGATTGACCGTCATCTTGAACTTCTTCCATTTTCTAATAATTGCGCCAACAGTTGTTGCCTTCTCACCAAGCTGCTTGCCTATTGTCCTGTAGCCCATCCCAGCATTGTGCAGGTCTACAATTTTATCCCTGATGTCATTTCACAGCTCTCTGGTCTTGGCCATTGTGGAGAGGTTGGAGTCTGTTTGATTGAGTGTATGGACAGGTGTCTTTTATACAGGTAACGAGTTCAAACAGGTGCAGTTAATACCACTAATGAGTGGAGAACAGGTGGGCTTCTTAATGAAAAACTAACAGGTCTGTGAGAGACGGAATTCTTACTGGTTGGTAGGTGAACAAATACTTATGTCATGCAATAAAATGCAAATTAATTACTTAAAAATCATACAATGTGATTTTCTGGATTTTTGCTTTAGATTCTGTCTCTCACAGCTGAAGTGTACCTATGATAAAAATTACAGACCTCTACATGCTTTGTAAGTAGGAAAACCTGCAAAATCGGCAGTGTTTCAAATACTTGTTCTCCCCACTGTATATATATATATATATATATATATATATATATATATATGCATTAATATGGAGTTCTTCCCCCCTTTGCTGCTACAACAGCCTCCACTCTTCTGGGAAGGCTTTACACGAGATGTTGGAACATTGCTGTGGGGACTTTATTTAATTCAGCCACAAGAACATTAGTGAGGTCGGGCACTGATGTTGGCCGATTAGGCCTGGTTCGTAGTCGGCGTTCCAATTCTCCCGAAAGGTGTTCGATGGGGTTGAGGTCACGAATCTGTGCAGACCAGTCAAGTTCTTCCACACCGATCTCGACAAACTATTTCTGTATGGATTTCACTTTGTGCATGGGGGCATTGTCATGCTGAAACAGGAAAGGGCCTTCCCCAAACTGTTGCCACAAAGTTGGAACCACAGAATCATCTAGAAAGTCATTGTATGCTGTAGCTTTAAGATTTCCCTTCACTAAGCCTAGTCCTAACCAAAACAACCCCAGACCATTATTCCCCCTCCACTAAACATTAAGGTTGGCACTATGCATTGGAGAAGGTAGTGCTCTTCTGGCATCCGCCAAACCCATATTCATCCGTTGAACTGCCAGATGGTGAAGTGTGATTCATCACTCCAGAAAACAGAGTCCAATGGCGGCAAGCTTTACACCACTCCAGCTGACACTTGGCATCACTCATGGTGATCTTAGGCTTGTGTGCAGCTGCTCGGCCATGGAAACCCATTTAATGAAGCTCCCGATGAACAGTTTTTTACTGATGTTGCTTCCAGAGGCCGTTTGAAACTTGGTAGTGAGTTGTTGCAACCGAGGACCAACGATCTTTACACACTACGAGCTTCAGCACTCTGCGGTTCCATTCGGTGAGCTTGTGTGGCCTACCACTTGGCAGATGATCGGTTGTTGCTCCTAGATGTTTCCACTTCACAATAACAGCACTTATAGTTGGCCAGGGCAGCTCTAGCAGGGCAGACTTTTTGGAAAGCAGGCATCCTATGACGGTGCCATGTTGAAAGTCACTCACCTCTTCAGTAAGGCCATTCTACTGCCAGTGTTTGTCTATGGAGATTGCATGACTGTGTGCTTGATTTTATACACCTGTCAGCAACGGGTGTGACTGAAATAGCCGAATCCACTAATTTTAAATAGTGTCCACATACTTTTGTATATATATTTTATATCATTCCATTGTCAATGCGACTTATTATTTTTATAGGAGTGTTATCTTACTTCATTGTGATATTGATTCATTACTATATCCTAAATATGATTCTAATTCCTACTAATTCATCTTCATCCTGTACATTCAGAAACCACACACACACAAACCGTATTGAACATGACTTGCCAACATCATAATTGGAACCGGACATCTTTCTTGCTGAAGATTGAGGCCAGCTTTTGTATGCTAGCAACATACTGTTTGAACGTACATTCCTTTACTGTTTTACTGGATGAAAAACTGCAAAAAGACAGGCCTATATGTAATGGTTGTCTATTTTATTGAATGGTCGTAGTGGTTGAACTGTCACCGATCCCTCCGGGAACTTTCATTATGCACACCTGGCCCCTATTCCCATTGATTAGTAATTGTATAAGTGTGCCCTTTGTTCACCATTGTCCTGCTGATTATTGTTCCAATGTCTGTTGGTTCGTGTGAGTACCATGTATGTTGTGCAGATAATTACGTGTCTCGCCCCGTTGGATAATCATTGTGTGATTGTGTATTTTTTCGAGGTACTCCTCACTCTTTTGTTTGGGTTTCTACCCTGTGTTTTGTATGCCTGTTTGTTTGGTCTTCGTCCCCGTAACTGTACATGGTACGCTGTAATTTGAGTAAGAAATTAAAAAAACTATTACGCGTTCTTGCGCCTGTCTCCCGACCCTTTATACCAACATGATATGAACAGCAACGACACGTTTAACTAGAGAAAACAAACTGACAGTTAATTTCATTATAAATATGCATAACCTAGATTTCAATATTCATTAAATGATTGAACAACAAAAACTGCACCTCAAGCCCCTCATAATGTTGGATGTCAGTGGTGGACCCTGTGTAGACTATAATGTCCTGGACAAATACTGTCTTCACGTCTCACATAGCAAAATAACTTGACCCCAAACCTGGTCCTTTTGGAAGGAATGTATTGGTGGAATGCCAGCCTACTCTTTGATAACATCATAGACTCGTCAATGCATAGGTCCTTGTATGGCACAAAGACCCTACCAAATGCTGATGTTTGTCTCTTCCACAATGTCTCCCATCAGCTCCTCTGTCATAAACAGCTTGAACCACTCTGGGAGATGGCAAGGGGCTTTGCACTCCAGACTGGGACTCATCAAAACCAACAGCCGGGCCAGAATGGGTGAAATGGCTGGCGGCTTTCTAGCTACCGCAGGCCTCCTGTACAGTCGTGGCCAAAAGTATTGAAAATGACACAAATATTAATTTCCACAAAGTTTGCTGCTTCAGTGTCTTTATATATTTTTGTCAGATGTTACTATGGAATACTGAAGTATAATTACAAGCATTTCACAAGAGTCAAAGGCTTTTATTGACAATTACATGAATTTGATGTAAAGAATCAATATTTGCAGAGTTGACCCTTCTTTTTGAATACCTCTGCAATCCACCCTGGCATGCTGTCAATTAACTTCTGGGCCACTGATGGCAGCCCATTCTTGCATAATCAATGCTTGGCCTTTGTCAGAATTTGTGGGGTTTTGTTTGTCCACCCGCCTCTTGAGGATTGACCACAAGTTCTCAATGGGATTAAGGTCTGGGGATTTTCCTGGCCATGGACCCAAAATATCGATGTTTTGTCCCCCGAGCCACTTAGTTTTCACTTTTGCCTTATGGCAAGGTGCTCCATCATGTTGGAAAAGGTATTGTTCATCACCAAACTTTTCCTGGATGGTTGGGAGAAGTTGCTCTCGGAAGATGTGTTGGTACCATTCTTTATTCATGGCTGTGTTCTTAGGCAAAATTGTGAGTGAGCCCACTCCCTTGGCAGAGAAGCAACCCCACACATGAATGGTCTCAGGATGCTTTACTGTTGGCATGACACAGGACTGATGGTAGCGGTCACCTTGTCTTCTCCGGACAAGCTTTTTTCGATTGCCCCAAACAATGGGAAAGGGAATTCATCAGAGAAAATGACTTTACCCCAGTCCTCAGCAGTCCAATCCCTGTACCTTTTGCAGAATATCAGTTTGTCCCTGATGTTTTTCCTGGAGAGAAGTGGCTTCGTTGCTGCCCTTCTTGACACCAGGCCATCCTCAAAGTCTTTGCCTCACTGTGCGTGCAGATGCACTCACACCTGCCTGCTGCCATTCCTGAGCAAGCTCTGTACTGGTGGTACCCCGATCCCGCAGCTGAATCAACTTTAGGAGACGGTCCTGGCGCTTGCTGGACTTTCTTGGGCGCCCTGAAGTCTTCTTCACAACAATTGAACCGCTCTCCTTGAAGTTCTTGATTATCCGATAAATGGTTGATTTTGGTGCAATCTTACTGGCAGAAATGTCCTTGCCTGTGAAGCCCTTTTTGTGCAAAGTAATGATGACGGCACATGTTTCCGTGCAGGTAACCATTGTTGACAGAGGAAGAACAATGATTCCAAGCACCACCCTCCTTTTCAAGCTTCCAGTCTGTTATTCAAACTCAATTAGCGTGTGACCAAGTGATCTCCAGCCTTGTCCTCGTCAACACTCACACCTGTGTAAACGAGAGAATCACTAACATGATGTTAGCTGGTCCTTTTGTGGCAGGGCTGAAATGCAGTGGAAATGTTTTTGGGGGATTCAGTTCATTTGCAAGTAATTGCTATTCTTCTCATCACTCTTCATAACATTCTGGAGTATATGCAAATTGCCATCATACAAACTGAGGCAGCAGACTTTGTGAAAGTGAATGTTTGTCATTCTCAAAACTTTTGGCCACGACTGTACTCCGCCACTGTTGGTGTGCTTCCATCACCACCAGCAACTTTAGAGGGACCTGGGACTTCGATGGGAAAGTGGTCCTCAGATTCTGGATTTTCAAAGATCACAAGGTTTTTCCGCATTTGTGAGTTGTCTCCTTTTGAAAGACGTTGCCCAATGCCACATCTTAGCCCACTAGCTACATGCATGAATAACAACACTGAATGGCTCCGAGTGAATGTCATAGGTGACGTGATTGACTGCCACTAAATCATTATCAGAATGATGGTTTGTGGTAATAATAATAAATACATTCAAATGTTCAAGTACTGGTGACAAATCATGCATTCTCATTATTGCATAGATTGTAATGGACACATATGATGTGGGTTATATACAGTGTATATACAGTGCCTTGCGAAAGTATTCGGCCCCCTTGAACTTTGCGACCTTTTGCCACATTTCAGGCTTCAAACATAAAGATATAAAACTGTATTTTTTTGTGAAGAATCAACAACAAGTGGGACACAATCATGAAGTGGAACGACATTTATTGGATATTTCAAACTTTTTTAACAAATCAAAAACTGAAAAATTGGGCGTGCAAAATTATTCAGCCCCTTTACTTTCAGTGCAGCAAACTCTCTCCAGAAGTTCAGTGAGGATCTCTGAATGATCCAATGTTGACCTAAATGACTAATGATGATAAATACAATCCACCTGTGTGTAATCAAGTCTCCGTATAAATGCACCTGCACTGTGATAGTCTCAGAGGTCCGTTAAAAGCGCAGAGAGCATCATGAAGAACAAGGAACACACCAGGCAGGTCCGAGATACTGTTGTGAAGAAGTTTAAAGCCGGATTTGGATACAAAAATATTTCCCAAGCTTTAAACATCCCAAGGAGCACTGTGCAAGCGATAATATTGAAATGGAAGGAGTATCAGACCACTGCAAATCTACCAAGACCTGGCCGTCCCTCTAAACTTTCAGCTCATACAAGGAGAAGACTGATCAGAGATGCAGCCAAGAGGCCCATGATCACTCTGGATGAACTGCAGAGATCTACAGCTGAGGTGGGAGACTCTGGACAACAATCAGTCGTATATTGCACAAATCTGGCCTTTATGGAAGAGTGGCAAGAAGAAAGCCATTTCTTAAAGATATCCATAAAAAGTGTTGTTTAAAGTTTGCCACAAGCCACCTGGGAGACACACCAAACATGTGGAAGAAGGTGCTCTGGTCAGATGAAACCAAAATTGAACTTTTTGGCAACAATGCAAAACGTTATGTTTGGCGTAAAAGCAACACAGCTGAACACACCATCCCCACTGTCAAACATGGTGGTGGCAGCATCATGGTTTGGGCCTGCTTTTCTTCAGCAGGGACAGGGAAGATGGTTAAAATTGATGGGAAGATGGATGGAGCCAAATACAGGACCATTCTGGAAGAAAACCTGATGGAGTCTGCAAAAGACCTGAGACTGGGACGGAGATTTGTCTTCCAACAAGACAATGATCCAAAACATAAAGCAAAATCTACAATGGAATGGTTCAAAAATAAACATATCCAGGTGTTAGAATGGCCAAGTCAAAGTCCAGACCTGAATCCAATCGAGAATCTGTGGAAAGAACTGAAAACTGCTGTTCACAAATGCTCTCCATCCAACCTCACTGAGCTCGAGCTGTTTTGCAAGGAGGAATGGGAAAAAAATGTCAGTCTCTCGATGTGCAAAACTGACAGAGACATACCCCAAGCGACTTACAGCTGTAATCGCAGCAAAAGGTGGCGCTACAAAGTATTAACTTAAGGGGGCTGAATAATTTTGCACGCCCAATTTTTCAGTTTTTGATTTGTTAAAAAAGTTTGAAATATCCAAAAATGTCGTTCCACTTCATGATTGTGTCCCACTTGTTGTTGATTCTTCACAAAAAAAATACAGTTTTATATCTTTATGTTTGAAGCCTGAAATGTGGCAAAAGGTCGCAAAGTTCAAGGGGGCCGAATACTTTCGCAAGGCACTGTATATATATATATTTATTTTTTAAAGTTATGATTATGATGAGCTAATGCTAAGCTAAAGTATTCATACCCCTTGACTTAGTCCACATTTTGTTGTGTTACATACAGCCTGAATTCCACCCTGGTGGAATAAAGTGATGTTAATCTATTGTCCTGCTGAAAGGCGAATTCATCTCCCAGTGTCTGGTGGAAAGCAAACAACCAGGTTTCCCACTACGATTTTGCCTGTGCTTAGCTCCATTCATGTTTTTTTTAATCCTGAAACTCCTCAGTCCTTAATGATTATAACCATACCCATAACATGATGCAGCCACTACTACGCTTGAAAACATGGAGCGTGGTACTCAGTAATGGGCAAATCCATTACAACACAAACACTTTGTATTCAGGACAAAAATTTAATTGCTTTGCCACATTTCTTTTAGCAGTATTACTTTAGTGCCTTGTTTGAAAAAGGATGCATGTTTTGGAATATTTTGTACAGGTTTCCTTCTTTTCACTTTGTAAGTTAGGTTAGTTTTTTGGTGTAACTACAATGTTGTTGATCCATCCTCAGTTTTCTGTAACTGTTTTAAAGTCACCGCTGGCCTCAGTTGCGTGTATTCATAGATGCCAAGGGAAGCCAGGCTTCCCAAAAAATGTTTAAAAAAAACCCAACATACAATTGAGCTTTCATCTCCCTGTGTTTCATAAATGTCCTTCAACTCGTAAGAGGCTCAATGTATCTCCCTGGGGAAAGCGTCAGAGCGAATGAAACAGTGCCCCTCAGTCTCAATATGTGTAGCCCAGCTATCTGATGCTGTTGGTTCAAAAAGAGTATAACATTGTTGCCGCCTGTAACATTGAATGCAACGGTAGCCAGTAAGCATTTGGCCTCTTTTTGATAACAAAAACATCTAAAATAATAGCCAATCAGCGTTGCGCTAAATTGAGTGAGCTCAGTGTATGCAGTTTATTATGTGACCTGTTAAGGACATTTTTACTCCTAAACCTTTTAGGCTTGATATAACAAAGAGGTTAAATACTTACACTTAAGTCATTTCAGCTTATTTTTTAAAATTAATTTGTAAAAAAATATTTAAACTATTCCATTTTGACGTTATTGTGTGTAGGCCAGTGACAAATCTCAATTGAATTCATTTTAAATTCAGGATCTAACGACAAAATGTGGAAAAAGTCATGGGGTGTGAATACTTTCTGGAGGCACTGTATATGTGTGGATCCATGTTTGTTGACATCACACAATGTATTCTGGGTGTCAGACCAAAGATGTTATAACAAAACGAGGTGAAGGGATGGTTCACTCGTCTTTCGAGTAAACTTCCATTGGGAAATGAATTATGGTAGACACACCCCCTTCAACATACATTTTGCAATCAGACCCAACTAATCTTGTCACCTCTTATCTTTGGTTGTCGGGCGCACAAACTCTACCCACCGTTGGGTTACTTTCGACGTTTAGAAAGTGTTTCACTCAATTATTTCGACCACTGATGAGCACACCCGTGATATGATGAATTGTAAATGATAATTGCTCTTACCTAATTCATATTATGATTTCTGTCAGCCGAGAGTTAGCTAAATATGACCGCTTGTGTTATGTAAATCTTTCCTCAGTTAGCGCTAGGACTAATGTAGCCTACGGAAAAAAAGAATAATAATGTAGCCTAGGTGTTTCGATTCGGTGGAGAATTGTGTTACGCTTTTGGTACTTCTGTGAATGTCTGAACATTTCATCCAAAAATAACCTGCTCACATTGAGGACATAAAGTTGTAAAGACTGTGTTTGAGCAAAATGTTTCAGTGAAAAAACAGTGTGACCAGCTCAAACGCTGACTGTTGCGACAATCTTAAGTAGACATAATAAATGGTTATAATCACACGGGTTTGTGCGTGTTCATTTATACAGTAATTATTATTCAACATGTCCTCACTTGGGATTTGAACTCACAACCTCTTGGTTCATGATACTTAGATCTTCACGTATCAGTTATTCTGACAGCGCTCATCACTAATTTGATTTAGGCCTACTTATTTCAGCAATTTATGGGCTTTCAGTATAGTTGTCTAATGTTGGTGGGGCATGTTAACCTGTTTTAATGATACTCCTGAATCACAATTATCAATATTTTTTTTTGTGTGTGTACTTTTAACAGAGCTGAGATTTACTTAAGTACATTCACCTAATTGCTAACAGCCTTTACACCTATCAAGCTGTTTCAGATCTACACACGTGTAAAGGGAGGAGGGGGTAGGGTTTATTCTGGATATTGGCCCAATAAGCACGTCCTAGATATATTCTTTGGACAGTGGTTAGGGCGTTTGTCATTGGTGCTGTTGGCCTAGGTTTGAGACCCGCTAAGGCAGCCACCCTTCTCTCACATTCTTAGTGAATTGTGTTAATGCAATTATCTGGCATAAGTTACAACACACATCTGATCTAATTAAAATTAGTTTCTCATTGAAAGATGGGAGTCTGTAGGATTTCACCTTGAGCATGAATTATGATCACATTTCCACTACCTCATAAATTATCAGTATTTATTAGTTGTATATAGCTGAGCATCTAAAAGAGAATTCCTGTATTTTTTTGAATCTACACCTCACATAACATTTATAACAAACGTGTCATTGACAAACTCATTTTAATTAGATAAGATAGGTGTTTTGTAACTGTTGCCAAGTAATTACATTAAAGGGATACTTTGGGATTTTGGCAATGAGGTCCTTTATCTACTTCCCCAGCGTCAGATTAACTTGTGGATACTATTTGTATGTCTCTGTGTCCAGTATGAAGGAAGTTAGAGGTAGTTTTGAGAGCCAATGCTAACTAATGTTAGCACAATGACTGGAAGTCTATGGGTATCAGCTAGAGTGCTAAATTTGGGACCATTAAGCAACGTCCAGCCAACTGACACACAGAAATGTTCCTGTACGTTCCCATGAAACAAATCTACAACATTAATATCTTATATTCTGAGAACATGGCAACTATATTCTGTGTATGTTTGGTGGGATGTTGATGGAATATTTTCCTAACCCTCAGAAAACTGGACATGAATGTTCTTGCAACGTTCCCATGAAACATGTCTAGAACATTTACAGTGGGGCAAAAAAAGTATTTAGTCAGCCACCAATTGTGCAAGTTTTCCCACTTAAAAAGACGAGAGAGGCTTGTAATTTTCATCATATATACACTTCAACTATGACAGACAAAATTAGGAAAAAAAATCCAGAAAATCACATTGTAGGATTTTTTATAAATTTATTTGCAAATTATGGTGGAAAATAAGTATTTGGTCAATAACAAAAGTTTATCTCAATACTTTGTTATATACCCTTTGGAGGCAATGACAGAGGTTAAATGTTTTCTGTAAGTCTTCACAAGGTTTTCACACACTGTTGCTGGTATTTTGGCCCATTCCTCCATGCAGATCTCTTCTAGAGCAGTGATGTTTTGGGGCTGTTGCTGGGCAACACAGACTTTCAACTCCCTCCAAAGATTTTCTATGGGGTTGAGATCTGGAGACTGGCTAGGACACTCCAGGACCTTGAAATGCTTCTTACAAAGCCACTCCTTCGTTGCCCGGGCGGTGTGTTTGGGATCATTGTCATGCTTAAAGACCCAGCCACGTTTCATCTTCAATGCCCTTGCTGATGGAAGGATGTTTTCACTCAAAATCTCACGATACATGGCCCCATTCATTCTTTCCTTTACACGGATAGTCGTCCTGGTCCCTTTGCAGAAAAACTGCCCCAAAGCAGGATGTTTCCACCCCCATGCTTCACAGTAGGTATGGTGTTATTTGGATGCAACTCGCCATTCTTTGTCCTCCAAACACGACGGGTTGAGTTTTTACCAAAAAGTTATATTTTGGTTTCATCTGACCATATGACATTCTCCCAATCTTCTGCTGGATCATCCAAATGCTCTCTAGCAAACTTCAGACGGGCCTGGACATGTACTGGCTTAAGCAGGGGGACACGCCTGGCACTGCAGGATTTGAGTCCCTGGCGGCGTAGTGTGTTACTGATGGTAGGCTTTGTTACTTTGGTCCCAGCTCTCTGCAGGTCATTCACTAGGTCCCCCGTGTGGTTCTGGGATTTTTGCTCACAGTTCTTGTGATCATTTTGACCCCACGGGGTGAGATCTTGCGTGGAGCCCCAGATCGAGGGAGATGATCAGTGGTCTTGTATGTCTTCCATGTATGTCTTGATTTCTTCAAACCAAGCTGCTTACCTATTGCAGATTCAGTCTTCCCAGCCTGGTGCTGGTCTACAATTTTGTTTCTGGTGTCCTTTGACAGCTCTTTGGTCTTGGCCATAGTGGAGTTTGGAGTGTGATTGTTTGAGGTTGTGGACAGGTGTCTTTTATACTGATAACAAGTTCAAACAGGTGCCATTAATACAGGTAACGAGTGGAGGACAGAGGAGCCGGTCTGTGAGAGCCAGAAATCTTGCTTGTTTGTAGGTGACCAAATATTTATTTTCCACCATAATTTGCAAATAAATACATTAAAAATCCTACAATGTGATTTTCTGGATTTTTTTTCTCATTTTGTCTGTCGTAGTTGAAGAGTACCTATGATGAAAATTACAGGCCTCTCTCATCTTTTTAAGTGGGAGAACTTGCACAATTGGTGGCTGACTAAATACTTTTTTGCCCCACTGTATATCTTAAATTATGAGAACATGGTAAGCACATTCTGGGTAAGATCTATTTGACATTAAGGGGATGGTCTCTTGGAAACATTCCTTGCACATCATGGCTATATTCCTACGAAAACATTATTTGATAACCTAATGAGACTCTTAAGAGAACTTTCTTCAAGGTTGTTGTAATATTTTTTGTTAGCTGGGAAGCAAACAACTAGGCTACACTAGTCACTATAAAAGTAGTAGGAGACCACAAACCCAACATTTTATTAATCTTGTAATTAGAACAAAGTGTCAGTGAATCCTTTTACATCTGAAGAAACCAAAGCAACCCCCCCCCCCATCTTCTCTTTCCCACACACACACTCCTACCAAAGTTCATACTCAAATGTATGATCCTCAATAAGAACCGCCATCCTTCTCTCCCTGAGACTGGCATGCGTTCCTCTCATCCTCCCATCTCCAGCCCCCTGCCTGTGGTTGACCCTGTGGTTGACATTTTACCCGGCCGTCAGGCTCCCTCCGGCCCCCTGTGGGTCCCCTCCCCACCCAGGCTGGGGAGGCCCATGGCAGAGTTGCAGTTCGGGCTCATTAGCAGGGGCCATCTGGAGGCTTGCCAGGGGCCAGCAGAGAGCCCGGTCCCTTGATCTGTGGTCTATGAGCAGCAGTGTGACACGCTGGGGCTGGTCGGCTGGGCTAACATTACAGCCCACCCCAACCAGGCCAGCACACAGCCTATCGAATAAAGAGCACTCTCCAGCCTTCAGCCAACTGCAGCCCAATAACTTACAGCCGAAAACAAGCCACCCTCCTATGTCCCCCTCTTCTGACTCCACCTGGAGCTTCCATTCGCCCACTTCAAACACAAACTTTTTTTGAGGAAATGTAGGACATCTTAGCATGAGTTTTTTAATTTTTTAATTTATTTATTTACTGTTGCTGTTAGTGATATCATTGTTAAAGTTTTTGCATAAAATGCTGGTGGAAATGGTCAGGTTTTTCATGTTTTCAAATAAATAAAAGAAAATGTATTTTTCACATGAGTCGAATACAACACATCACTTTATCGTGAAACGCTTACTCACAAGCGCTTAACCAACAATGCAGTTAAGAAAATGTTTACTAAATAAACTAAAGTAAAACAATATATAAATAAATTAAAGTACAATAACGAGACTATACAATGCATTCGGAAAGTATTCAGACCCCGTGACTTTTTCCACATTTTGTTACCTTACACAGCCTTATTCTAAAATGGATTAAATAATCCCCCCCCTCATCAATCTACACACAATACACCATAATGAGAAAGCGAAAACAGGTTTTTTAAAAGAGATACCTTATTTGCATAATTATTCAGAACCGAAATTGAGACTCAAATTTGAGCTCAGGTGCATCCTGTTTCCATTGATCATCCTTGAGATGTTTCTACAACTTGATTGGAGTCCACCTGTGGAAACATTCAATTGAATGGACATTATTTGGAAAGGCACACACCTATCTATTATAAGGTAGTGTGGATGTCAGAGCAAAAGTCAACCAATGAGGTCGAAGGAATTGTTCGCAGAGCTCCGATTTGTGTCAAGGCACAGATCTGGGGAAGGGTACCAAAACATTTCTGCATCATTGAGGTCCCTCAAGAACACAGTGGCCTCCATAATTTTTAAATGGAATAAGTTTGGAACCACCAAGACTCTCCCTACAGCTGGCCGCCCGGCCAAACTGAACAATCGAGGGAGAAGGGCCTTGGTCAGGGATGTGAACCCCTTGGTCACTCTGACAGAGCTCCAGAGTTCCTCTGTGGAGATGGGAGAACCTTCCAGAAGGACAACCATCTCTGCAGCACTACACCAATCAGGCCTTTATGGTAGAGTGGCCAGACGGAAGTTACTCCTTAGTAAAATGCACATGACAGCCCGCTTGGAGTTTGCCAAAAGGCACCCAAAGGACTCTCAGATCTTGAGAAACAAGATGTTTTGGTCTGATGAAATCAAGATTGACCTCTTTGGCCTGAATGCCAAGCGTCACGTCTGGAGGAAACTTGGCACCATCCCTACGGTGAAGCTTGCTGGTGGAAATATCATGCTGTGGGGATGTTTTTCAGCGGCAGGGACTGGGAGACTAGTCAGGATCGAGGGAAAGATGAACAGAGAAAAGTACAGAGAGATCCTTGATGAAAACTTGCTCCAGAGTACTCAGGACCTCAGACTTGGGCGAAGGTTTACAGTGCCTTGCGAAAGTATTCGGCCCCCTTGAACTTTGCGACCTTTTGCCACATTTCAGGCTTCAAACATAAAGATATAAAACTGTATTTTTTTGTGAAGAATCAACAACAAGTGGGACACAATCATGAAGTGGAACGACATTTATTGGATATTTCAAACTTTTTAACAAATCAAAAACTGAAAAATTGGGCGTGCAAAATTATTCAGCCCCTTTACTTTCAGTGCAGCAAACTCTCTCCAGAAGTTCAGTGAGGATCTCTGAATGATCCAATGTTGACCTAAATGACTAATGATGATAAATACAATCCACCTGTGTGTAATCAAGTCTCCGTATAAATGCACCTGCACTGTGATAGTCTCAGAGGTCCGTTAAAAGCGCAGAGAGCATCATGAAGAACAAGGAACACACCAGGCAGGTCCGAGATACTGTTGTGAAGAAGTTTAAAGCCGGATTTGGATACAAAAATATTTCCCAAGCTTTAAACATCCCAAGGAGCACTGTGCAAGCGATAATATTGAAATGGAAGGAGTATCAGACCACTGCAAATCTACCAAGACCTGGCCGTCCCTCTAAACTTTCAGCTCATACAAGGAGAAGACTGATCAGAGATGCAGCCAAGAGGCCCATGATCACTCTGGATGAACTGCAGAGATCTACAGCTGAGGTGGGAGACTCTGGACAACAATCAGTCGTATATTGCACAAATCTGGCCTTTATGGAAGAGTGGCAAGAAGAAAGCCATTTCTTAAAGATATCCATAAAAAGTGTTGTTTAAAGTTTGCCACAAGCCACCTGGGAGACACACCAAACATGTGGAAGAAGGTGCTCTGGTCAGATGAAACCAAAATTGAACTTTTTGGCAACAATGCAAAACGTTATGTTTGGCGTAAAAGCAACACAGCTGAACACACCATCCCCACTGTCAAACATGGTGGTGGCAGCATCATGGTTTGGGCCTGATTTTCTTCAGCAGGGACAGGGAAGATGGTTAAAATTGATGGGAAGATGGATGGAGCCAAATACAGGACCATTCTGGAAGAAAACCTGATGGAGTCTGCAAAAGACCTGAGACTGGGACGGAGATTTGTCTTCCAACAAGACAATGATCCAAAACATAAAGCAAAATCTACAATGGAATGGTTCAAAAATAAACATATCCAGGTGTTAGAATGGCCAAGTCAAAGTCCAGACCTGAATCCAATCGAGAATCTGTGGAAAGAACTGAAAACTGCTGTTCACAAATGCTCTCCATCCAACCTCACTGAGCTCGAGCTGTTTTGCAAGGAGGAATGGGAAAACATTTCAGTCTCTCGATGTGCAAAACTGATAGAGACATACCCCAAGCGACTTACAGCTGTAATCGCAGCAAAAGGTGGCGCTACAAAGTATTAACTTAAGGGGGCTGAATAATTTTGCACGCCCAATTTTTCAGTTTTTGATTTGTTAAAAAAGTTTGAAATATCCAAAAATGTCGTTCCACTTCATGATTGTGTCCCACTTGTTGTTGATTCTTCACAAAAAAATACAGTTTTATATCTTTATGTTTGAAGCCTGAAATGTGGCAAAAGGTCGCAAAGTTCAAGGGGGCCGAATACTTTCGCAAGGCACTGTACCTTCCATCAGAACAATGACCCTAAGCACACAGCCAAGACAACGCAGGAGTGATTTCGGGACAAGTCTCTGAATGTCCTTGAGTGGCCCAGTCAGAGCTGGGACTTCAACCCAATCGAACATATCTGGAGAAATCTAAAAATAGGTCTGCAGAGACGCTCCCCATCCAACCTGACAGCTTGTGAGGATCTGCAGAGAAGGCTGTCAAAGGTGCCAAAGGTGCCTTAAAAAATAACTGAGTAAAGGGTCTGAATACTTACGTAAATGTGATATTTCAGTTTTCTTTTTACATACAGTACAAGTTAAAAGTTTGGAAACACCTAATTCAAGGGGTTTTTCAGTATTTTTTACTATTTTCTACGTTGTAAGACATCAAAAAGTTTAAATAACGCACATGGAATCATGTAGTTACCAACATTTGTTTGATCAAATCAAAATATATTTTAGATTTTAGATTCTTCATTGTAGCCACCCTTTGTTTTGATGACAGCTTTGCACACTCTTGGCATTCTCTCAACCAGCTTCATGAGGAATGCTTTTCCAACAGTCTTGAAGAAATTCTCACAGATGCTGAGCACTTGTTGGCTGCTTTTCCTTCACTCTGCAGTCCAACTCATCCCAAACCATCTCAATTGGGTTGAGGTCAGGTGATTGGGTAGGCCAGGTCATCTAATGCAGCACTCCATCACTCTCCGTCTTGGTCAAATAGCCCTTACACAGCTTGGAGGTGTGTTTTGGGTCATTGCCCTGTTGAAAATCAAATTATAGTCCCACTAAGTGCAAACCAGATGCGATGGCGTATCACTGCAGAATGCTGTGGTAGCCATGCTGGTTAAGTGTGCCTTGAATTCTAAATAAGTCACTGACAGTGTCACCAGCAAAGCACACCCACACCATAACACCTCCTCCTCCATGCACCATGGTGCGAACCACACATGCAGAGATCATCCATTCACCTACAGAAAGACACAGTGGTTGGAACCAAAAATCTCAAATTTGGACTCATCAGACCAAAGGACAAAATGTCCATTGCTCTTGTTTCTTGGCCCAAACAAGTATCTTCTTCTTGTTGGTGTCCTTCAGTACTGGTTTCTTTGCAGTAATTCGACCATGAAGGCCTTATTCACGCAGTCTCCTCTGAACAGTTGATGTTGAGGTGTGTCTGTTACTTGAACTCTGTGAAGCATTTATTTGGGCTGCAATCTGAGGTGCAGTTAACTCTAATGACCTTATCCTTTGCAGCACAGGTGACTCTGGGTCTTCCTTTCCTGTGGCAATCCTCATGAGAGCCAGTTTCATCAAATCTCTTGATGGTTTTTGCGACTGCACTTGAACAAACACGCCCTGACCTTAGAGATCCTTATTATTCTCTATGTTTGGTTAGGTCAGGGTGTGACTCGGGTGGGAAATTATATTTCTTTGTTTTTGGCCGAGTGTGGTTCCCAATCAGAGGCAGCTGTCTATCGTTGACTCTAATTGGGAATCATACTTAGGCATTCTGTTTTCCACCTGTCCGGGTAGCAATTTAGCTGTTCAGCGGTTTTATGGCTTGGTGGTAGAAGCTGTTATTAAAGAGCCTTTTGGAACTAGACTTGGCACTCTGGTACCGCTTGCCATGAGATAGCAGAGAGAACAGTCTATGACTTGGGTGGCTGGCGTCTTTGGCAATTTTCAGTGCCTTCCTCTGACACCGCCTGGTATATAGGTCCTGGATGGCAGGAAGCTCAGCCCCAGTGATGTACTGGGCGGTACGCATTACCCTCTGTAGCGCTTTGTGGTCTGATGCCGAGCAGTTGCCATTCCAGGCGGAGATGCAACCAGTCATGCTCTTGATGGTGCCGCTGTAGAACTTAGAGGATCTGAGGACCCATGCCGAATCTGTTCAGTCTCCTGAGGGGAAATACTTTTTTGCCGTTCCCTCTTCATGGCTATCTTGGTGTGTTTGGACCATGATAGTTTGTTGGTGATGTGGACACTAAGGAACTTGAAGCTCTCGACCTGCTCCACTACAGCCCCGTCGATAAGAATGTGGGCGTGCTCGGCCCACCTTTTCCTGTAGTCCACAATCATCTCCTTTGTATTGATCATGTTGAGGGAAAGGTTGTTGTCCTGGCACCACACGGCCAGGTCTCTGACCATCTCCCTATAGGCTGTCTCATCGCTGTCGGTGATCAGGCCTACCACCGCTGTGTCATCGGCAAACTTAATGTTGGTGTTGGAGTCGTGCTTGGCCACACAGTCCTGAGGATCAGCATGGCAGATGTCTTGCCTACCCTACCACCTGAGGGCCGCTCGTCAGGAAGTCCTGGATCCAGTTGTAGAGGGAGGTGTTTAGTCCCAGGGTCCTTAGCTTAGTGATGAGCTTTGAGGGAAAATGGTGTTGAACGCTGAGCAGTAGTCAATGAATAGCATTCTCATATAGGTATTCCTTTTGTCCAGGTGGGAAAGGGCAGTGTGGAGTAAAATAGAGATTGCGTCATCTGTGGATCTTTTGGGGCGGGATGTGGATTGTAGTGGTCTAGGGTTTCTGGGGTGATGGTGTTGATGTGAGCCATGACCAGCCTTTCAAAGCACTTCATGGCTACAGACATGAGTGCTACAGGTCGGTAGTCATTTAGGCAGGTTACCTTGGAGTTCTTCGGCACAGGGACTATGGTGGTCTGCTTGAAACATGTAGGTATTACAGACTCGTTCAGGGACAGGTTAAAAATGTCAGTGAAGACACTTGCTTGTTGGTCCGTGCATGCTCTGAGTACACGTCCTGATAATGCATCTGTCCCTGCAGCCTTGTGAATCTTGACCTGTTTAAAGGTCTTACTCACATTGGCTACAGAGAGTGTGATCACACAGTCATCCGGAACAGCTGGTGCTCTCATGCATGCTTCAGTGTTGCTTTCCTCGAAACGCACATAGAAGTAATTTCTCTCATCCGGTAGGCTCGTGTCACCTGGGGCTTCCCTTTGGGGTCCATAATAGTTTGCAAGCCACGCCACATCCGATGAGCGTCAGAGCCAATATAGTAGGATTCAATCATAGTCCTTTATTGACACTTTGCCTGTTTTGGCAGCTTAGGAATGGTTATTCGGCTGTTCGGCTATACATTCTCCCTCTCCCATCATTTTGACAAACATTATCCCTGTTGGTGGTTGTTTACTACACATTTTGTGTTTGCTGTGTACTAGCAGTGCTCTGACTCCCTGGGTGAATCTCATCTATCACTCATATTTTCAAAAATAGTTTACGTATGTAGGTTCTTGATAAGGGGATAGTTCCCTTTCAGCTAAACTCCCCTTTAAACATCTGAACTGTCCCTTTAAACCTCACAGGTGCCCCCTGGCACAGTGTTTGCAACCTAATGACAGATGTGTTGAAAGTAACAGCAGGGAGAACATAATGGTTTATTCAGTTAGTTAACACAGTAGCCAAGCCCCCCCGGACAGCCGTTGCCCCCAGGCTCAATGTCAAAGCATGGCACAGCTTCAGGTGAGAGTCTCTGTGGGGCTTCACAAGACAAGACCATGTCAATACACATGCTAACAACACCCAGGGGCAGGCCAAATCTACCATAGCTGAATGGTAAATCTACAATGGCTGACTTAAGAAAAGGTCAACTTTGTAAAAGAGATGGCTAACTGCAGTAGAGAGCAGGTTAACTTAATTAAATTGCACAATATTATAAAAGGACACCACTAAAGATGGGCAATTCCACAGTAACGGAATTTGTTGAAAGTAGTACTTTTGTGCATAGAGTTCTATGGTTTGTTAAACTCTGAAATGTTTTTTGTTTGGTATACATTTTTAAAAGTAAAAAATCTGAGTCTCAGCATAATTCCGTTAAACTCATTCCACCTGCAGCCTGCTGTTCAAAGGGCAGCCTGCTGTTCAAAGGGCTCCTGTGATCTCCCTCTGCTGCGCCTCAGCAGTGCACCGCAGACGGCCACCACCACCAGCCATGAGGCTAATCTGGCTACAGCTAACTAGCTAGCTAGGTGACCAGCTGCTCCATAAAACATAAAACTCCCCTCACATCCCCCACACTTGTGCTGAATCACAAACCAAACCTTAACCCTTACATTCCTAGGCCCTTCTGTAGATTTGAGAGGATTTGATAGCGGGCTAAGCAATATAGGTGAAAATTACACTATGTCTATCAGAGGGCAAGATGGAGCTATT
This sequence comes from Oncorhynchus clarkii lewisi, assembly GCF_045791955.1. Taxonomy (NCBI): domain Eukaryota; kingdom Metazoa; phylum Chordata; class Actinopteri; order Salmoniformes; family Salmonidae; genus Oncorhynchus; species Oncorhynchus clarkii. Next base: position 49,226,987 of record NC_092155.1, read on the forward strand.
GTAAATATTGTTAACCTATCCTCTCCACAGGTACATAGGGATGCGGGTAGGGTTTGGGACTGGCTCACTGCCTCAGGTAATGTTCAAATGTTATATTATTAGTAGTAAAATGTTATTCAAATGTTATAATATTCAGCATTGGCCACACTTTTGGCATATGACAGAGAGCACGATGGTAACAGTAGCATTTAGTCAGCTCTGCATCAATCCCCCTACTGCGGGACGTAGCAAGATGGCGGTCAGTGCAGATGCGTTTTTTGGTAGCTGAAAGAATTATTGGATTTCCTCACTCAAATATTACCAGTTGGTCATTTTTAAGGTCATCAAACCAAGGAAGAATGTAGTTTAGTTTGTTTGCCAATGTAATTGATTACTTTTTGCAAGTTATTCACCAGATCAGCTAGCTAGCGTAAAAATGAGCTTGTCTACATGAAAACCTCCACGACCAGAACCAAAAGAAATGGGGAAATCATCAGATGGAAAATTAATAGCAAAATATGGTATGGTTTTGGGTACTCCTCTTCAGAATGTAACCGTGGGGGGAAATAGTGCTGTGGGTGGTGAGCACTGACAATAATGCTGACAACTTGCGCCCATCCAGTCCCCAGCTCAGGCCGTTATCTTAAGACAGCTACACTCCAGTCAATCCCCAAGGGAAAAAGATGAGAGGTCAAAAGGGTATGTCACTTCTTGAAATGCAAAACAATATGGTGATGCTTTTGCTCCACTAAAAGTTTTGCGATTATGCTGCGGGACTTAGAGGTAATTTGTGGTTTAGTACGGTACCCTGTGTCACCACTTTATTGCTCCACACCAGCGCAAGGGGCAGTTATAGACCTGAATATGCTTTTGGGTCCTACTGTGTCTCTAAATTGTACAACAGTCTAAGACACTGCAGTGGTGCACCGGTCTAAGACACTGCATAGCAGTGCAAGCTGTGTTGCTACAGATGCTGGTTCAATACCTGTGCTGGTCTTTGTTGGGAGACCCATGAGATGACTGTAGGATTTTGGTTTCTCTCCCTCTAAAAACAGAAATAAATCATTCTAAATAACAAACCGGCTTTATTTACAAATTAGTAACAATATCTCACCCAATGTTCAAGAATTGCCTTTTTCTCGCTCATTTTACATTATTTGAAAACAAAATAATCTCCAAAATATGATTGTTTTTTTTAACATAGCGATTATTATTATTATTAATTTAGAATCATATAAAAGCCCCTTGGACATTCTCACAGATATATTATATTATTAACCCTGTTAATAACCCTCACCCCGTCACCCTAGGTAGCACAGAGCAACACTTTAAGGGGCATTGCACTAATAATGTCGCTGACTAGGGAAGCGTTCCCACTGTTCTTAGTGCCAGTCTGCACGTTCAAACTAAAACAATGTAACTAATAATTGCATATATATTTTTTGTTCCATCCTAATGGAAACCCAGAGTGTTTTTTCATAAAAAATAATAATAATAGAAACACTATAATATTAATCAAATTAATCCCAAACTCTAAAAGTAATTGGAAAGGTAGATCCAAATGATTTGTGACATTGTGGTTATAGTTGAGACTGGCGGGCACTATAAGGATCGACGTTCCGTCAACGAGACAGTTGTAAATAATGCAGCGCGTTATGACAAGATCACAGATTTTAGAGAAACAATAAATGTTGGTACATAGAAGTGTCTTATATCAGCTGAAAGCTAAATTGTTGTTAAATTGTTGTTAATATAACTGTCCAATTTACAGTAGCTATTACTGCGAAAAAATGCCATGCTATTGTTTGAGGAGAGCTCCTAACAACAAAACACTTTTTTTCACCGCGATAGCTTTGATAAATTCAACTCTGAAGGTGAAATGTGTATTTATATTCTGAAATCTTGCTCTGATTTATCATCCAAAGGGTCCCAGAGATAACATGAATTGTCGTTTTGTTGTTTCAACGAGTCAAATCACATTTGTATCTATTCCTCAGAGATCCTAGAAGGTAACAAGACTATTTCAGGGGTGTAGTATATCCTACAGGACACCCTATTTGGTCAGAGAGCTATGCGTTCATGGCACGCAGATGACGATGGCAGCCATCACTTGAACGACTGTATCTTTGTCAAATAAGCACCAATTGGGGTCAAACAAAGCTAGCTAGATAGCCAATGAGCTGGGCTTTACGAAAAGCATGTATATGTCGTAAAATATAGCTACTAACCTTGTACGACAGCATGCCTTTTCATTTTGGACAGAAATTATAAGGATATTCAGAGTTATGAAGTTCAACATTTGTTGAACTGGTTGTTTTGCAAATGTTGAACTTATAATATGGCTACTAATACTTGGAAAAATAATCAAAGTGCAAGTATACAGATTTGACGATATTCTTGCAGAAATGTTTTTAATATGAATGCAAATGTCTCCTTCACAGTTTGTCAAAATGTACCTTGGGACATCACACTAAAAGTCTTGAGGTTCAGTCATACTTCAAGTTATCCATCTGAACCTTTGCACATACACTGATGCCATCTTATGGACATTATTGGAATTACAAACAGAGTGATGGCTGTAACTGTGACCTTTCTCTTGCATTTCAAAGATAGTGGGAAAAAAAACACTGGTTGGTTTATATCCTTCTAGTGGTGTGGGGGCTGTGCTTTGGCAAAGTGGGTGGGGTTATATGCTTCCTGTTTGGCCCTGTCCGGGGGTATCATCGGATGGGGCCACATACTTCAAGTTACCCCTTCTGTCTCAGCCTCCAGTAATTATGCTGCAGTAGTTTATGTGTCAGGGGCTAGGGTCATTTTTTTATATCTGGAGTACTTCTCCTGTCTTATCCGGTGTCCTGTGTGAATTTAAGTATGCTCTCTCTAATTCTCTCTTTCTCTCTTTCTTTCTCTCTCTCGGAGGACCTGAGCCCTAGGACCATGCCTCAGGACTACCTTGCATGATGACTCCTTGCTGTCCCCAGTTCACCTGGCCCTGCTGCTGCTCCAGTTTCAGCTGTTCTGCTTGCGACTATGGAATCCTGACCTGTTCACCGGACGTGCTGCCTGTCCCAGACCTGCTGCTTTCAACTCTCTAGAGACAACAGAAGTGGTAGAGATACTCTTAATGATCGGCTATGAAAAGCCAACTGACATTTACTCCTGAGGTGCTGACTTGCTGCACTCTCGACGACTACTGTGATTATTATTATTTGACCATGCTGGTCATTTATGAACATTTGAACATCTTGGCCATGTTCTGTTATAATCTCCACCCGGCACAGCCAGAAGAGGACTGGCCACCCCTCATAGCCTGGTTCCTCTCTAGGTTTTGGCCTTTCTAGGGAGTTTTTCCTAGCCACCGTGCTTCTACACCTGCATTGCTTGCTGTTTGGGTTTTTAGGCTGGTTTCTGTACAGCACTTTGAGATATCAGCTGATCTACGAAGGGCTATATAAATACATTTTATTTTATTTTATTTTTTTATTTTTTCTTCTACCAGATATATTGTGTTATATTCTCCTACATTCAATTCACATTTCCACAAGCTTCAAAGTGTTTCCTTTCAAATGGTACCAATAATATGCAGATACTTGCCTCAGGGCCTGAGCTACAGGCAGTTCTATTTGGCTATGTCATTTAGGCGAAAATTGTAAGAATGGGGGCTATATTAATGAAGCTGCCAGTTGAGGACTTGTGAGGCGTCTGTTTCTCAAACTAGACATTCTAATGTACTTGTCCTCTTGCTCAGTTGTGCACCGGGGCCTTCCACTCCTCTTTCTATTCTGCTCAGAGCCAGTTTGCGCTGTTCCTGAAGAGAGTAGTACACAGCAGTTTTATTGCATATTTAATCAGGCCAACACTTTTCAGTTGTTCTAACATAATTGCAAAAGGGTTTTATAATGATCAATTGACCTTTTAAAATTACAAACTTGGATTTGCTAACACAACGTGCCTTTGGAACACAGGAGTGATGGTTGCTGATAATGGGCCTAGTCATTTACAACATTAACAATGTCTACACTGTGTTTCTGATCAATTTGATGTTATTTTAATGACAAAAAATGTACTTTTCTTTCAAAAACAAGGACATTTCTAAGTGAGCCCAATCTTTTGAAGGTGTGAACATCCCCCTATCTGCAATGTATTCGATGCTTAAGTACTCTGAAGTGTTACATTTCTAACTCAAAACAGCAGTACCGTATTTGTTAATCAACATCTTTATGCTTTCGCTAATAAAACAACTAGAAAAAAGACATTCAAAATGCAGATGGTTATTTAAACTAGATTTTAGTTGCACTTCCAACCAGCTCCACGTCCACGGGTAAAACCTTGCTGAGATGATCAATGTATTTGTTGCATTGTAGTACCGTCAATTTCTCTAGCCAAAACATCTTGATGGCCTTGACCAGTTCATCTTTGCTTGTAGGCTTGGCAGAGATACAGATTAATGTTGTCAGTTGATGCTAAACAAGTTCAGTTGTGTTTAAATCAGGAGACCTACATGTAGAGATACATTTTTATTTTATAGATTTTATTTTTATTTTCTTTTGTTATTTCACCTTTATTTAACCAGGTAGGCTAGGTGAGAACAAGTTCTCATTTACAACTACGACCTGGCCAAGATAAAGCAAAGCAACACAGAGTTACACATGGAGTAAACAATAAACAAGCCAATAACACAATAAACAAGTCAATGACACAGTAGGAAAAAAATAAAGTCTATATACAGTGTGTGCAAAAGGCATGAGGAGGTAGGCAATATATAGGCCATAGGAGCGAATAATTGAAATTTAGCAGATTAACACTGGAGTGATAAATGAGCAGATGATGATGTGCAAGTAGAGGTACTGGTGTGCAAAAGAGCAGAAAAGTAAATCAAATAAAAACAGTATGGGGATGAGGTAGGTAGATTGGGTTGGCTATTTACAGATGGACTATGTACAGCTGCAGCGATCGGTTAGCTGCTCAGATAGCTGATGTTTAAAGTTAGTGAGGGAAATAAAAGTCTCCAACTTCAGCGATGTTTTGCAATTCGTTCCAGTCACTGGCAGCAGAGAACTGGAAGGGAAGGCAGCCAAATGAGGTCTTGACTTTGGGGATGATCAGTGAGATATATCTGCTGGAACATGTGTTACGGGTGGGTGTTGTTATCGTGACGAGTGAACTGAGAGATAAGGCGGAGCTTTACCTAACATAGACTTATAGATGACCTGGAGCCAGCGGGTCTGGCGACGAATATGTAGCGAGGGCCAGCCGACTAGAGCATACAGGTCGCAGTGGTGGATGGTATAAGGTGATTTGGTAACAAAACGGATGGCACTGTGATAGATTGCATCCAGTTTGCTGAGTAAAGTATTGGAAGCTATTTTGTAGATGACATTGCCGAAGTCGAGGATCGGTAGGATAGTCAGTTTTACTAGGGTAAGTTTGGCGGCGTGAGTGAAGGAGGCTTTGTTGCGAAATAGAAAGCCGATTTTAGATTTGATTTTGGATTGGAGATGTTTCATATGAGTCTGGAAGGAGAGTTTACAGTCTCACCAGACATTTAGGTATTTATAGTTGTCCATATAGTCTAGGTCGAAACCGTCCTGGGTGGTGATGCTAGTCGGGCGGGCGGGTCCGGGAAGCGAACGGTTGAAAAGCATGCATTTAGTTTTACTAGCGTTTAAGAGCAGTTGGGAGGCCACGGAAGGAGTGTTGTATGGCATTGAAGCTCGTTTGGAGGTTAGTTAAAACAGTGTCCAAGGAAGGGCCAGAAGTATACAGAATGGTGTCGTCTGCGTAGAGGTGAATCAGGGAATCGCCAGCAGCAAGAGAGACATCATTGATATATACAGAGAAAAGAGTCGGCCCGAGAACTGAACCCTGTGGCACACCCATAGAGACTGCCAGAGGTCCGAACAACATGCCCTCCGATATATTGTAGGCCTACCGTATGTGTTGTAGGTCTTTTATTTATTTATTTTTATTCAACCTTTATTTTACTACATGAAGGTCTACTTACTCTGCTGGCATCTCGACCCAGTTTATGCCCTCATTTGTAATGCAAACCCGGGCGGTAGTGTGTTTTGGGTCATTGTCTGTGTTTGGAGAAGAAAAAAATACATTTAGCCTAACAGCCAACATTAGGTACAATACTAGAAATATACATGTAAATAGGCCTAAACATAACAAAATATTGCTATAATCCTACCTTGAAAGAAACGATGTGGTCCCAGAAACACCTCTCCTACATAGGGTCCAACATATCTCTTGATGATTTCTTCCTCAAAGAAATCTCAAGCCATGATACCTGAAAAAGTAGGCAACAGTGAATTATTGTGGAACACATAGCAGTCCGTGCAGTGTAGGTTGCAATATTTTATGTACCTTTTGATTTGTAAATTGCCAAACGTACCATCAAAAATCAAATATGGGCCTGGTCCCTGGCGAGAAATTCACCCCCCACACATGAAGTTTGAGAGGATGCTTGGGACTCGGCTTGCTTGACCTTCTTCCTTTTTTTCTGTAGCAATGTTGAGCAAATTGCTCAAGGGCCACGGTTGATTCATTTGTGAAGATGACATCATTGAATGTCTCACTAGCTTTGATCCATGCCTGGGCCTGCAGGACGCAAAGGTCTTTATTTGTCAGACGGATCATCGGATCGAAACTACAGAACAGCACAAAACAAGCGAACACACATGGTTAATGTACAGAATTTAAAAAAAAATAAATATAAAACATGTCTTACCGAGCATTTCCATAAGTACACTCAAGTTTCTTCAACTGTCTTCTGACTGTGAGAAGAGCGATGGTGTTGTTGTGCCGTGATGCCAGCAGATTACAGATTGCCTTGCCGATCGCTCATGATCTTCATTCATCAGTGAGTCAATGGCTTGAATTGTCTCGCTGGAAATGGAATAAAATGTAAAAATGTGCAGCGTACAGTAAAGACCAGTAGTCGATTTATTTAAGCGTTATTAGGCCTACTTTACTGTATTATCGACAACTGCACCTGTTCATAGGCCACTGTAATTGATGGGGGCTCAGGGCGGTACCATTCTGCTCATCTGATGAAGGTGCACATGGATCAGATTCAAACTTTGAAGACCGAGATCGAGTCATTGAAGGCAGACCAGCAGAAGGAGAAACATTATCTGAGGCGAGGAACAAGATGGAGTCAATCAATCCATGCCAGGCACACATGTGAGCTCTGGAACTCCACCTCCGACCGGCAGAGTGAACATACCTGGCGGGTTCATCAGGTCATCGATTCACCCTGACATTTCCAATCTTCTTCTGACAACATAACTTTGACCAACTGCTCACCAGGCACAGCAAGGGCCATCCGGACCGTTCTGCTGTTCTGCTATAGATGAATAAACAAATGCAGGTGGCCAAATTATCCAAATGTAAAGGCATATACTGTACAGTCGTGGCCACAAGTTTTGAGAATGACGTAAATATTAATTTTCACAGTCTGCTGCCTCAGTTTGTATGATGGCAATTTGCATATACTCCAGAATGGTATGAAGAGTGATCAGATGAATTGAAATGAATTGCAAAGTCCCTCTTTGCCATGCAAATGAACTGAATCCACAAAAAAAAAATCCACTGCATTTCAGCCCTGCCACAAAAGGACCAGCTGACAGTGATTCTCTCATTAACACAGGTGTGAGTGTTGACGAGGACAAGGCTGGAGATCACTCTGTCATGCTGATTGAGATCGAATAACAGACTGGAAGCTTCGAAAGGAGGGTGGTGCTTGGAATCATTGTTCTTCCTCTGTCAAGCATGGTTACCTGCAAGGAAACACGTGCCGTCATCATTGCTTTGCACAAAAAGGGCTTCACAGGCAAGTATATTGCTGCCAAAATACATTTCGATTTACTCCTCAGATACCCTAAAACGTCATCAAACTATAATAATTTTTTCTGAAAGAAGTATGTTCAATAGGAAACCGATTTTAGCAGATGCGTAATTTCTTTGTGGTGCACACAAACACGGATTTCCAAAACTATGTCCTTCTACTAAAACTGTTATTTATTATTTGTTTTTGAAGTTACAAGCCTGAAGCCTTGAACATAGACTGCTGACAGCCTGTGGAAGCCATATGAATTGCATCCAGGGAGCTATTTTACAATATGAGCTTTTTCTTGCATTTCTAAGAGGATGGTCTCTCTCAAAAACAATTAGGTTGGTTTTTCTTTGGATTTTCTCCTACCATTTCTATTGTGTTATATTCTCCTACATTATTTTAACATTTCTACAAACTGCGAAGTGTTTCCTTTCCAATGGTACTAATGATATGCATATCCTGGCTTCAGGGCCTGAGCTACAGGCAGTTTACTTTGGGCATGTCATTCAGGCAGAAATTGAGAAAAAAGGGGCCTAGCCCTAAGAAGTTATGGATCCATAACGAATTACTATGGGAATAAATATCACTGCATTACAGAAATATTGTGTCATGTGTGCTCCCTCTCCGGCCTCTAGGTCACCAGGCTGCCCGTTATGGCGCACACCTGTTACCATCGTTACGCGCACCTGCGTGTCCTCAGACTCACCTGGACTGCATCACTTCCCTGATAACCTTCTCTATATATGTCACTCCCTTTGGTTCCTTCACCAGGTGTCATTGTTTCTGTTTCTTGTCTGTGTGCTGTTAGTGTTTCTTGTTTTGTATTATGTTCCATTTATTTTATTAAAACACTCACTCCCTGAACTTGCTTCCCGACTCTCAGCGCACATTGTTATATATTGGAACCAAGTTGTCTAATGCAGGTAAACAAATTGTCGCTTACTGGAAAATACTTTTTCAAACTCACACGGTCACGTCGTACTGCGCCATTATGGCTATTAGCAGGTAGCTGGACAATAGACTTGCCTAGAAAGAGGGTAAGGTTCTATCGTCACATGTATTTCTTAGTTAAGGTTGGCCGTGATTGGTTGCAATTTCCGTTTGGTTTGCTGTTTACCCCTACATGATATGGAAACATGTAGTAACCAAAAAAGTGTTAAACAAATCAAAATATATTTTATATTTGAGAATATTCAAAGTAACCACTCTTTGCATGATGACAGCTTGGCACACTCTTGGCATTCTCTAAACCAGCTTCACCTGGACTGCTTTTCCTTCACTCATGGCAAACCATCTCAATTTGGTTGAGATCGGGGGATTGTGGAGGCCAGGTCATCTGATGCAACACTCCATCACTCTCCTTCTTGGTAAAAAAACCCTTTCAGCCTGGAGGTATGTTGGGCCATTGTCCTGTTGAAAAACAAATTATAGTCTCACCTAGCCCAAACCAGATGGGATGTTATATCGCTGCAGAATGCTGTGGTAGCCATACTGGTTAATTGTGCTTTGAATTCTAAATAAATCACAGACAGTGTCAACAGCAAAGCACCTACACACCATAACACCTCCTCCTCCATGCTTTAAGGTGGGAAATACACATACAGAGATCATCTGTTCACCCACACCGCGTCTCACAAAGACACCATGGTTGGAACCAAAAATCTCCAAATTGGACATGAGACCAAAAGACCAATTTCCATTGTTTGGGTTTCTTGTCCCAAGCAAGTCTCTTCCTATTATTTAGTAGTGGTTTCTTTGCAACAATTCGACCACGAAAGCCTGAATCACACAGTCTCCTCTGAACAGTTGATGTTGAGATGTGTCTGTCACTTGAACTCTGAAGCATTTCTTTGAGCTGCAATTTCTGAGACTGGTAACTCTAATGAACTTATCCTTTGCAGCAGAGGTAACGCTGGGTCTTCCATTCTTGTGGTGGTCCTCATGAGAACCAGTTTCATCATAGCGATTGATGGTTTTTGCGACTGCACTCGAAAAAACCTTCAAAGTTCTTGATATTTTCCGGATTGACTGACCTTCATGTCTTAAAGTAATGATGGACTTTCTTTCTCTTTGCTTATATGAGCTCTTCTTTCCATAATATGGACTTGGTCTTTTACCAAATAGGGCTATCTTCTGTATACCACCCCTACCTTGTCACAACACAACTGATTGGCTCAAACACATTAAGATGGAAATAAATTCTACAGATAAACTTTTAAGAAGGCACACCTGTTAATTGAAATGCATTCCAGGATGACTACCTCATGAAGCTTGTTGAGAGAATGACCATCATCTTGAACTTCTTCCATTTCCTAATAATTGTGCCAACAGTTGTTGCCTTCTCACCAAGCTGCTTGCCTTTTGTCCTGTAGCCCATCCCAGTCTTGTGCAGGTCTACAATTTTATCCCCGATGTCCTTACACCCTCTCTGGTCTTGGCCATTGTGGAGAGGTTGGAGTCTGTTTGAGTGTGTGGACAGGTGTCTTTTATACAGATAATGAGTTCAAACAGGTACAGTTAATACAGGTAATGAGTGGAGAACAGGAGGGATTCTTAAAGAAAAACTAACAGATCTGGGAGAGCCGGAATTCTTGCTGGTTGATAGGTGATCAAATACTTATGTCATGCAATAAAACGCAAATGAATTACTTAAGAATCATACAATGTGATTTTCTGGATTTTTGTTTTAGATTCCGTCACTCACAGTTGAAGTGTACCTATGATAAAATTACAGACCTCTACATGCTTTGTAAGTAGGAAAACCTACAAAATCGGCAGTGTATCAAATACTTGTTCTCCCCACTGTATGTTAGTTTATAGTTTCAATGCCCTCGCTATTATTCTACAATGTAGAAAATAGTAAAAACAAAGAAAAACCCTTGAGTAGGTGTTCTAAAACTTTTGACTGGTATTGTTTAAATTCTTATTACATTCCTTTACTTAGATTTGTGTGTATTAGGTAGGGGTTGTGGAATTGTTACATTACTTGTTAGATATTGCGGCACTGTCGCAAATAGAAGCACAAGTGTTTCACTACACTCGCAATAACATCTGCTAAACATGTGTATGTGACCAATAAAATTTGATTTGATTTGAGATGGTTTGGGATGAGTTGGACAGCAGAGTGAAGGAAAAACAGCCATCAAGTGCTCAGCATACAGTATGTGGGAACTCCTTCAAGACGGTTGGGAAATCATTCCTAATGAAGCTGGTTGAGAGAATGCCAAGAGTGTGCAAAGCTGTCATCAAGGCAAAGGGTGGCTATTTGAAGAATCTCAAATATAACATATAGTTTGATATGTTTAACACTTTTTGGTTATTTCACAGTTTTGAAAATGGTACAAAGAAAGAAAAAGAAAGAAAGAAAAAACCTTGAATTAGTCGGTGTGTCCAAACTTTTTAGTTAGCTTACTGTACATGTAATACATTCAACTAGTATTGGACTGGACAGATTACAACGAGCACGTTATGAAAGATAGCTTTATTTTATTTCTAGACTTTTACAAGGCTTTTGATATAGTTTAACATTATTTTAATTTTGGGACTCTTTCGGTTTTGATCAATATTTTCAAAGTGTAATTAAGTCACTTTACAATAATAGTAACATCTCTGTTAAATTATCCCATGGAAATTCACAGAGATTCGACAATAGACGCACAATTGAATAATGCCCAATTTCCAAAAAATGTATTGGTCAGACAAGTTATGGCACTTCATATCAATAGGGATAGTTTTAGGGGTATTCAGACACAAGATAAAGAGATCAAATCTTCACAATTGGCTGACGACACCACCAGTTTTTAAAAGATCATAATGAATTCAGGAAAACTATTGAGTGTATTAATTCCTTCTCACATGTTTCTGGTTTATCTCTGAATATTACGAAATGTGAATTATTTGCGTTGAAAAGATGTGACTTAAACTCAATATGTAATATCCCTGTAAAAGATGTGATTATTAAAGAATAGCAAAGATCCGAAAGAAAGGGCCAACTTGAATTTCTCTCCTATTGTAGAGAAAATTGGAAAGAGATTTAACTCCTGGTTATTTAGAAGTGTTTCTTTATTTGGACATGCACTTTTGTCCAAATCTGAAGGTCTGTCCAGATTAGTTGATACCTCCCTTGCCTTGGATATCCCTCTGTCAGTAACTAAAATGGTTGATACTAAATTATTAAGAAAAGTGGTAATGCTGTATGTAGCACCCAAAGGTGAAAGAAGAATCATACACACTCATTCATTGAATCTACCCTGTAAAGAAATGTATCATACACAGATTCAAAATAGCTATTGATAACAAATATGTATTTTGTGGCTGTGACCCAGAGACTCTTGACCATTTATTTTGGGACTGTTCTTGTGTCAGAAGATTTTGGAGTGAGATAGAAGATTTTATTTATAGCGAAACGACTACTAATGTTGATTTGAAAGACTGATATTATATTTTATTTTGATCCAAATGATATGGATTAAACTTTCATTTTTTATTTGTTTGTTTTTCATGGCAGAGTCTTTATCCATGAAAGGAAGTGGGCGGAGAACAAACCCCTCTTCACATTGTTTAAGATCATTTCAAAATAATATTTAAAAACCATCACTAAGTGTAAAAACAAGAAAGCAATACGTACCATAAAATTTTGACAAATTGAAAATATATCTCGATATTTAATACCCCTGTCTGTTAGGTTTATGTACTCTTGTTTGTATGTTTCTGTTTTTGTACTTGTTTTGTTCATACAAATATAATAATAAAAATTAAATAATTGCATCCCCCTTCTGTTTGAAAAGACCTGGATGGTGATTGGGACGTCACGCTCCCTCTTTACTAGATTAAAGCTAATAATCTCTCAATAACGAGACTAATTCAGGACTGTTAAACTGCATTCTTCTCTGGTTGGTTCCACTGTGTTTTGGCATGCATATTTCCCACAGCAAGTAAGAGTTGATGTTACTTGCTTTTGTCAGCAAAAGCAAATGGGTACTTTTATGACTCACCTCTACTTGTAAATCAGGCTGATAGCTAGATATAATAATATGCTCAAATTAAGGAGATTGATTCCCAGTACATTTTCAGATTCAAATCTACAGATTTACAGTCATTGAATGATGAACATGAGGGGGAATACCTCAGAGAGTCTACCAGGTATGAGTGGAGAAGATATATTTAGGAGGGGTGTTTGTCTGCAATACTCAAATGATAGTTTGTCACATGGCACTCTGGTGGACAGCACTACAGAGCACAGCAGGACCCCCAGTTCCTAGCGGCTCCACTTCTAATTAGATTCCACACAAAATGAAAGCCCTGAGGAAGCCTAAATCACAACCAGAGGGCCCTGCTCTCTGCTATTTTATCTCTCTATAGCTTACACACACATTGCGCAGGAACTCAGTGACTAGCCACAAAGCGGAAACTAACACACACAATATCTCTCCACTCATATCTCTCCACTCATTCACTGAACATGTCCCATGTCAAAGTCCCGCCCAGTCAACTTACTTGTCAACAGAAAGAAGATCGCGAGAGCAACAAAAATAAGAAAACAAATAAATTCCTATAAGTAGTGGCGAAAAAAGTACAGTAATCTACTGAATCCTTTTGACTATGTAGTAAAACCAAACAGCAAGAGAGCTACATAACATAGTTAGGCTTAAGTATTGAAAGAAGAAAAAAATCTAATCTCTCAGCGTTTTGATTAAGACCAGGAAAAATGACACCATTATAGATGGTTGCACCCGCCCCCCCGGAGTGTATTGTGGTAAAGGCCAGGATGCCCCTGGTTACCTTCCTGGGAAAGTAGTGCAGGGCTCATAATGAAGCAGGGACTCCTGCTGCAGCAGTGATTAGGACGAGATGCCTTAGCTATGAGGCTGCTAGACCGTGTGTCAGCACAGTCTCCTGCCCTGCAGGAGTGAAGTCATTCACTGTAACACAACACTGACCCCAGAGCAGCTGAGTGGCTGAGATCTCGCACCCTCTCTCCACACATTTAGTGCGGCGCTCAAGCAGCAGAGGTAGGAAGGAACCCCAGAGATTAAAGATATTACATGGTGACGAAGAAGGGGAGGGGGGACTTTGACAGCAGATCTTAAAGCTAGACAGTTTTTCTTGACCACAGTGCTCTACCATACAGCTAGCAGCATATAAAAAAAAGGAGAGTGCTGACGCATTCAGAGACGTGTTGGAAAGTTGATTTGTTATGCCGGTCAGGACAGTTTTATGTGATTGAGGAAGATGGCAATAGGCCCATATATTGTTAGTGTTTAGCACACTTACGTTACAAAACAGCAGCCGAGAGATTATTACTGTATCATGATTAAGACAGAAAAGTGGAGAAATCAAGAAACTGATAATCAATTTCCTCAGATAGAGAAGTGAATAATACTAATACACTAATGTCAGAATTATTTAGCAACTCTGACTTTGTCTAGACACAGATTCAAATGAGTTTATTTGGGTCCTGTCCTGACCATCACTCTGGGGGGCAGCATGTTTGGGAGACAAAGACATTCCAACCAGGAGACAACAACCGTCTCCATACTAGGGAGAAGGACCAAAAACTCGTTCCACGGCTTGACCGTGTCTCTGCTGACCTTATGCCAGAAAGCCGACTGGAAATGCCAGGAATGCTAGACTGCAGCTCGATAGGAGACCATGTTCACCTTATTGGCTACTGGTGAGCAGAGCCTCAGAGACAATGTCCATGATGAGTTCCCACACAATAGGAACAAGACATTTATGACTCTTTGGCCATGGAAAAATGAGAAGAGGTTCACACTCGGGACACACCGGTGCTGTTACCCCGCTGACACCCCAGGAATGGGAATGCTCGGCTTGACTTCCTGACATTTTTTAGCAAAGAGATGAGTGGAGTTTACAGGGCTGGAGAGAGGGTCTCCCCACAGTGCCCAAATGAGCCTGTCCCATTTGGGGTGATTTAAATGCCTGGTTATTACCTTTCCCAACCATTGTCTCTGCAAGTCTTACAGGCCAGTGCCTTTAACCATTAGTCTCAAAACTCATTATCCGAAGTCAGCAGAATTCCTGAAAGGCATTATTCTACTGAGGCGTTTCCCAAACTCGGTCCTTGGGACCCCAAGGGGTGCACATTTCATTTTTTGTCTGAACACTACACAGCTGACTCAAATAATGAACTAATCATCAAGCTTTTATTATTCAAATGAGAATCAGCTAAGGCATAAACCAAAATGTTTACCCCTTTGGGTCCCCAGGACTGAGTTTGGATGTTTTCATTTTCATGTGAAAATGACAAGTCGAAAACTAGGCAACCCAAATTAAACTGTTAAGCCAATCTCAATGCAAGGAATGTGGGCTTCCATTGATCATGAACACGACAAACGTTGAAATATATTGTAGGTAAGAGACAAAAATCTATATTGGGAGTGTTGCCCTAAAAATTCAAACGATTATGTCATAAATGATGGAGACTCTGTCCCCATCATTGTGGTGAGTGACATACAGACCACGTAGGCAATATAGGCTTCATAGGCCTACACTTCAGTACAGCCTATGGATAATGCACATTGTGAGTCTCATCCAATAAAAAAAATGTTGCTTGTCGACTGCGAGAAAAAAGGAAGAAAGGAATATGATGGCAATGGCCTCCAGATAGATGATAACTGTGGAAAAGTAGCAGGTAATTTTGTTTACTTTGTTTAGTTCTCAAAACAACATATCATGACATTCGTTTCCGGGTTGTCGCAATTGCGAAGAGTTTTTTTATGCTGATGTCATATTGATGAGCAACATTGACTGAGTAGCCTACATGCACTTACACAGGAAAGCGTTGAAAGATAATATCTAAACATTTGATACAACGCAGCAAGGTTTGAATTACCCATTGGCGTGCTCTGGCTGCAGGATAATCCTCGGTCGATGGTCATAACTTCTCATCGTAGGCATTACGGGTCTGAAGTTGTTTATGATTGCCACCTACCGGCGTTAAAGGGACATCACACCTCTTCAATGGAAACGGTGGAAGGACTTCTTTTGTGCGCATGTCTGTTAGAATGCCCTATTTCCCCCCTTTCCAAACTTCCAAAAAGATAATCAACGCAGTAAAAAAAAGAAAGAAGCATCTCTTAAAAATGCATTGGCTTAACAAATTGTGTTAGAAATAGGTGTTCATAATACTTTGTTGATAAATCAAACAATACAGTCATATACAGGTAGGCCCAGGTTGTTCAAATAGACTATACACCAAGAAACAGAAAATGGTCAGTCAGTGATTGAGCGAAACTGGTGTAGCAGGCAGAGGAGAAGACTATGGCTAACCCACTGGGATTCTATGGGATCATCAGTCGTTTGGTAACAGGTTTAAAATACCCGTGGCTTAATGTATGTTTATCTTATTCTCTAAGGATGTTTATGTAAGTGATAATGAACTGTCATACTCAGTAAGTTGGAATGCCTGCAAACTGCAGCAATCATTCATGTCTCTATGATAGGATAGGCCTAGCCTACTCTATACATTCATTTAAAATCGCTGACTACAAGGTGTACATTAAATGTTCATAGAGATTTTACATATTTGTGCACATTAATTTTACAAGGTGTACATTAATTGCTAGCTAGCTATATAACCCTAACCCTTTTCTGTCAATTTAGTATTTTCTTCATATTTAGATCTATCCCAATTAAATTGGTGTGCAGTGATGTTATCGGGAGCTTATTTTGATACCTATCACACACAGCCCCAATTAGGACCATGCCTGAACCAGCACCATTTCATCTACTGAGTCTCCTGCTCCTCCACTGATAGCCACTGTGTGCTTCAGCTGGTCTGCTGCTATTTGAATCTCACATTCTAACCTTTTCCCAATTAGAACCATCTTCCACTTGGGGTTTACCTACTCAAAAGAGAGGGAGAAAACAGACCCCCTTTTAACAAGTGTGCTCCATTCTCTAGTTCGCTGGAAGTTTACCCACATCTGCCACAGCCCCTAACCCCTGGAAGAGAATGGGTCACTGCAAAGGTCAGGGGTCAGTACTTGTCCTATTGTGGCCTAGAGCCAACTCCAATCCAAGGCTACTGTCAGCAGGGGAGAGCGCTCAGGTAGTTTCAGGTCCACTGGGATGAAAACTGAACAGGGATTGTTGCTTTGACATGGTCTGCTGCATGGAAGAGGTTAAAAGGGACTGTTCAGATTTTCTAATTAAGATAGGGACTGAGAATTTGCAGTTGCATAGATGCGTGTGAAGCAGCTTGGTGAGAAAGTGCTCACCAAGCTGGGGGGGTGCTGCTGCTGTGTGAGAACGGCTCTTGTTAGGAGCGTCACAACAGGCAGGACAAAACCAGGCAGCCAAGTCAAGCTCCACTCTGTCTGTAAGGTGACCTGGTGCTATTCTAAAGGTTTATTATAAAACAGCAGACCCCCTCTCTTTCCCTCACTGTCTTTCTCTCTCTCAATTTCTTTCTCTTATCAGCAAGACATCGTCTATAATTGACCTGATTCCCAGATTCTAGTTCCCTCTGTGACCACCCTTGCTGTAGCATAAAAATGGGCAGCGTAGGTGACAGAGACTGCCTGACCAAAAAGAAAGGAACGTACAAGAATGTATTCTTCTAATGGCATTGAAAAGAAAACAGGAAAATCAGCATAATGACCAGCTCCTCTCCTCCCACACATCCACTCACTCCCTCTCTTTCTTAGACACACACACACACACACACACACACACACACACACACACACACACACACACACACACACACACACACACACACACACACACATACACACTCCTTCACCTCCCCCTTCTCTCTTCCTCATCCAAATCTTGATTAACCTCCTCTCACACACCCCCTTTCCCTCCCACACACATTCACATACACACAATGTGCCTTGGGGGCCCCCTGACAGATGGGGAGAGAGGGGTTTCTTGGGGGTTTGCTTGGGACAAATGGCAGCCTGGTTTAGTGTGTTGTTGTCAGTATTTGAATTGATCCCTTTGGACCACAGAGGCTTCTCCCTGCCAGTGTGTCACAATGGCAACAAGTGTGTGGAGCTGGGAGCAAGCTTGTGGAGGCATGGGACCCTCACTCATGAATGATAGCTTAGCAAATGTCCCTCCTTTCATTGCGGGCCATCACTCGTTTTCTTTCACACTCTCAAAACGTGGCAAAGCTTTTTATAATTTTTTTTGGGGGGGAGGGTTGATTGGTTTGAGATTCTGAAATGTAACTTTTTGTCAGATTTTTGGGGTATTTTATGTATGGTAAATGTCTATGTGTTAAGTGGGTGAGCTCAGTCTCACGGTACTGTCTGAGGGATGATGTAAAGCTATCTGTCATCAGCTAAAGGGACTGAATGTGATTGGGTTCCATCTGAAAGGGCCTTTCTGGGAGGTCTTGATGTTTTTCATCCCAGTTAGATAAACACCATGTGTGACATTCCATAAATTCAACTAGATAACCGCAATAACAGCCTCACAGAGAATAAATCACAGTTCTATTTATGTTGATTCATTTTATTCCTTGCCATTCTGTAGAAATATCTATGGATAAGATCATGAGGGAATTTCCAGAGCACATTGTCACAGAGAACCATAAACTCCACTATCAAATGTGTTTGGTTTGATGTGGCTGCTATGTTCATGAAAAAATATCAGACCTGGTTTCATAGCATTTGTTTTTAAGCTGCACTTACCTGGCGGAATCGAACCAATGGAACAGTCCCAAACCCCACCCATCTGGCACTGCAGGAAGGTTCAATCAAATGCTCAAAGTATATGGAAGAAAACCAATATTATTTTAACCCAGGTCTGGGCCTGTATTCACAGTGTCTCAGAGTAGGAGTGCTGATCTAGGATCAGGTCCTCCCTGTCCATATAATTTTATTCATTATGACTGAAAGGACAAAACTCATCCTAGATCAGCTCTCCTATACTTTGAGACACTTTGTGGATACAGGCCCTTACATGGTCCTATACATGTGAGTAATGAGATCCCCCCCCCACCCCCGGGATTAGAGCTCAGCTGAACGCCCACTCTGACCCCCTCAATGACCTGGTGGAGGAGGAGAGGCTTGGTTAAGGACGGAAAAAAAGAAAATGGAAGGTGATCGATTGATTGGTAAACAAACAGGATGGACAGTGTGGCAGAGCAGAAGGGACTGGAGGGAAGAGTTGGGGTGTCAAATCAATTAACATCTCATTTTATTGGTCACATACACATGGTTATCAGATGTTAATGCGAGTGTAGTGAAATGCTTATGCGTCTAGTTCCGACAATGCAGTAATATCTAACAAGTAATCTAACAAATTCACAATGACTAGCTTATACACACAAATGTAAAGGGATGAATAAGAATATGTACATATAAATATATGGATGAGTGATGGCCGTGCGGCATAGGCAAGATGCAGTAGATGGTATAGAATACAGTATATACATATGAGATGAGTAATGTAGGGTATGTAAACATTATTAAAGTGCCGTTATTTAAAGTGACTAGTGATACCTTTATTAAGTCCATTTATTTAAGTGGCCAGAGATTTGAGTCTGTATGTTGGCAGCAGCCTCTCTATGTTAGTGATGGCTGTTTAACAGTATGATGGCCTAGAGATAGAAGCTGTTTTTCAATCTCTCGGTCCCAGCTTTGATGCACCTGTACTGACCTTGCCTTCTGGATGATAACGGGGTGAACAGACAGTGGCTCGGGTGGTTGTTATCCTTGATGATCTTTTTGGCCTTCCTGTGACATCGGGTACTGTAGGTGACCTGGAAGGCAGGTAGTTTGCCCCCGGTGATGTGTTGTGCAGACCGAATTACCCTCTGGAAAGCCTTGAGGTTGAGGGCGGTGCAGTTGCCGTACCAGGCAGTGATACAGCCCGACAGGATGCTCTTGATTGTGCATCTGTAAAAGTTTGTGAGTGTTTTAGGTGACAAGCCACATTTCTTCAGCCTCCTGAGGTTGAAGAGGGTGTACTCCTGCTCTGGTGCTTGTTACACCACAATTGATCAGAGCTCATTACGCTAATCGCACAGAACTGTTAACCCTCCTTTTAATAGATTTCACTCTAGCACCATATTCAAACCACAATAATGGTATAATGCAAATACGACCAATGATGAAGCATTGAGCAGGTTGTAATGGCAACAGGTTACAAGTGTACTGTACTCTATTACTTTTCATTCCCTGCTGAGGATGTTTTTGTAACACCATGTATGGCTTGTAAAGGGGTGATTGCATGCATTACAGTTTAGTGAATGGACAACATGTGGGCTAGATTCTTATTACTCTTTGCAATAACTTCATTAGTCAATACGATTGTGAAATATGGTCCAACATGATCTATACATATAATGATGTTCTTGAGATGTGCATCGTCTGAGGTCTACACTGGTTACAGGTCAAATAGCGAATGTACTGTACATACAATTCATACATACCTAGGTTTCAAGACGTTACGTTCTCTCGCTCGCCTCATTCGGCCTGCCTAGCAATGGCAAGTACATTACCATGTGTTTGAGTTGGGTAGGTGTAGGGGTATGCACGTATTGTTCAACAGGCAAGGTCCGCATATTAAGAAAACACAGGGCAGAGAACAGAAACCTGACAAGGAGCCTGAATGAGAATCAATTCATTTTCATTTACCGCCATTTTCACTGGGCTTCAGATTAGCATCTGTGTACCTCAGGCCAAACTGGCTGAGGCCTTTTAGTGGGGAGCGAGGGAGACACATTAAGGTAATGACACAGGGAGAGAGGGAGACAAAAGAGAGGGAAAGGCCGTCCTCTGCTCTCATTAGCACCATAGTGCCCTCCCTTCGCTGACTATCGTCACACAGACCCCACTGACTGATGGTTAACCACCACTACCAGTGGTGTGCCAAAATCTGAGGCAGGCCACTAATGGTTGCTAATGGGCAACAGGGTACCAGTGAGCTCAGACCCAATCAGGACTGTAGAGAGCACCTTTTTCACACTACTGAGCCAAACTAAACCGAGCCGAGCTGATCTGTACTGAGCTGGAGTGGTTGTGCATTCATCATAATAACTGGAACCATGCTGGAAAGGACAATATGAAAATAAATGATCTGAGCCGGCAGATTACGGTTGGGTTCGGTGAAAAGAAATTATCTGAGCCGGCAGATTACGGTTGGGTTCGGTGAAAAGAAATGATCTGAGCCAGCAGATTACGGTTGGGATCGGCACAATAGTGTGATGAACAGACGGTCATTCATAGCACATCACCGCCATCTACAGCCAGATCATATAGTATTTATAACTTGTTCTCTTGTGGGCTTTGGAGAATGGTGATCCAACTCCAACCTTTAAAAAAAATGGACAGTATGCATTGATAGTCTGTAGGACAACTTTATACCAAAATAATGCTTATTAGTTGTTCAAAGGAAGCATTGTGAGAATTATATACATGCAGTTGAAGTCTGAAGTTTACATACACCTTAGCCAAATTCATTTCAACTCAGTTTTTCACAATTCCTGACATTTAATCAGAGTAAAAATTCCTCTGAAGTTTACATACACTTAATTAGTATTTGGCAGCATTGCCTTTAAAATGTTTAACTTGGGTCAAACGTTTCGGGTAGCCTTCCACAAGCTTCCCACAATAAGTTGGGTGAATTTTGGCCCATTCCTCCTGACAGAGCTGGTGTAACTGAGTCAGGTTTGCAGACCTCCTTGCTCGCACATGCTTTTTCAGTTCTGCCCACAAATGTTCTATAGGATTGAGGTCAGGGCTTTGTGATGGCCACTCCAATACCTTGACTTTGTTGTCCTCCATTTTGCCACAACTTTGGAAGTATGCTTGGCGTCATTGTCCATTTGGAAGACCCATTTGCGACCAAGCTTTAACTTCCCGACTGATGTCTTGAGATGCTTCAATATATCCACATAATTGTCCTTGTGGAGTGGTTGAAAAATGAGTTTTAATGACTCCAACCTAAGTGTATGTATGTAACCTTCTGACTTCAACTGTATACATTATTTTTTTGGCACTAGTGAACAATGCTCTATAGATAGCAAGTAAGCAAACAACAAACACAACCATGTAACTAGTGTACTACTCATTGCTGTACGTTAGGGAATGATGTTTCCTCAGAGCTGATGTATCCTCAGAGCTAATGATGTATCCTTGTGAAAAGCGGAAGACTATGAACATACTGTATGATTTTAAAAAAGATGGCAGCGTCTTCAGAACAGTGTGGGATGCCTAAACCCTCCTCTCTCTCTCTCTCTCTCTCTCTCTCTCTCTCTCTCTCTCTCTCTCTCTCTCTCTCTCTCTCTCTCTCGCTCTCTCTCGCTGACATCTCTCATGTTAGAAGTGGCAGATTGTGGAAAAGAAGCCAAATTAAAATGGGATTAGATGTGAGAAGCTGGGAGGGGGGAGGGGGGGCTAGGAGCTAGGAGCAGGATGCTGTTACTAGGGTCCACGTGTAGGGCAGGATCCAGACAGTATGAAATGGGGCGGAAGGTATGGGCGAAGAAAAGAGGATGAAAGCCCAAATGAGGGAAGGTTGCAGACAGGGTCACAGCTGTGACATTACGGAGACAATAGGGGAGACTGGATAAAAGTGTGTAGACATCCCATCTTGGCCAAAGCTGTCTCTCAGTTGGTTTGATCGCCTGTCTATTAAATGGGAACATATTTCTCAGCACACACAAAAGGAGAGACCGCTGACAAGGGAGAGGGGCCTTTAAGTGGTTGGATTATAACACTGGGGGTAGTAAATCCCATTTCCTCTCGATTTGGGTTGACTGGACTGGACAAGCTTGTTAGACACGCATATGTGGATGGATATCTACAATATTGAGTGGAGGATTTTGTTCACGGGAGGCATACAGGTCAGGTGTTACATATACAGTATGACGTCTGCACACTATATAGGACAGACAGGTTCCATTCAAAAAGTGTTAGTAAGGGACTGGTGTTTCACCATCCCAAACACCGACTGTGTCAGGGCAGTAGGCCTCTAAGTCAACAAGTAATATCAATCAATTCAGAGCTCCTTCCCTAAAGGTTCCTGCATGCACATTGTGCACACACATTGACATACTTATACTCACCTAGACATACAAAATGTATGCAAGTCACTAAGACAGAGGATTCCAGCCGGCCTCTTTAAGCTGACCACAAGCTGTTCACCCCATGAGCTCTGCATGATTTAAGGCCCGTGTTGGGGGGGATTTGCATTGACACCCAGACAGATATTGGACTGACCTCAAGTCCTTTTCCACTCAAGAGACACCACCCTAAAACAAAAGCAGACACGACAGCGAAGAGGGGGAGAAAATAAGATGGCTTAATTGTTCTCTCACAATTAGCCCATCACTCAAGAGGAACATTAAGCAATCTAGCAAAAAAGTAGCAAAGGGAGGTGGCAGGAGAAGAAAGGGATGAAAGAGGAGGGGGCACTAAAACACCTACTGAGCGAGAGTGAGTGAGAGGCCCTGCTATTGAAGGCGAAAAAGACAAGGAACAGTTGACAATACTGTACAATGCTGTTCTGCACCATTAAGTGGCACGGAGGGCAGGGACAATGAGGCTTATGTCCCCAGAGAGAAGGGGACAGCAGCTCCAGAGGATTTGTCCCTTTCAGCCCATATGCTTTCCGGCCACCTCACAGGACGCTCCTGCCGCCACGGCCGCATGCTCGGCATCTGGACACACGAGGTCCTCGGTCACCTCGTGACCAGGGAGCGAGTAGGGAGAGGGAGGCAGGCAGGGGGGGTCACTTTAGGAACACTAAAGGCTAATCTAGTTGAGTTTTTTTTGTAATTGTGGTTTCCCTGAAGAATGAGTAAAGTGGCTGCACAAGGTTATAATGTTTGCCCCCTTGTCAGTGTTAGAGAATATAATGAGTCTATTCTGTTTTGGAGACAGTATTTTACATGCATTAAAGTCAAGTGATTATAGCATGACATGTCGCTTTCATGAAATCCTTGCAGTTTTGATCCATAACTCTGCCTAGAGTGCTGAAATAAATTCTACTTGGAACCTACCTCTAGCTTTTGTACGGAACATGCACCACATACGTACAGGCTTTTCAGAGATGTGAGTGTCTGTTTTTTTGTAAGATAATGCATTTGAGTCTGCATGCGGGCAATATCTGTCCTGAAAGTATGTTGCTACAAAAGTTCCCTTTACTTTTTGCTATGTTGATACGTTTCTCCCAGAAGTTTCTCCCCTTTTTTTGTGCAGATGTGAATATCTGAATAATTGATACTATTCTGTGTTTGTTCCTGAGTAACACAGGGTTCTATCTTGTCCCTTCTGGACAAGTGACAAAGAACTGTCACAATGATTGACTGTGGAACTGCTGCCTGCATTTCAAACAAGAGACCTGTCCATCTTTAACACACAGACCCTCAAAAACAAAAGGAGAAGAGAGAAAAGGAGGAGTCGGGGCGCAGCCCAGAGAAGAAGAATCACCTCTTAACAAGTGTTTACCCTCATTCTGTTGCAGAGCTGTGGTGCAATAACCTACCGTAACAAATGGCTGCCCCTGATCCAGAAAGAAAACTCAGAGGCTGGTGAGGTCAGGGGTCACTAACTCTGCCATTGTCCCTGACAGGGCAAGCACACTCCAGCTTTTCTCCAGCTTTCAAAGGCCTGTGCTGAGGGTGGAAAGATAGGCCTGAAAACACTGGGTTGGGACCAGGGGCTTTGTGGTAGCTGAGGTAGAAAGAATCAGTCCCAAAAGGTTAAATGAAGAGCGAAAGGGCCCTTCTGTCCAATTACTGAGGGAAAAATGCTCCTCGTGACCTGTCGAGGTCAGAGTTCAGTGCAGGCTTTGGCAGCGGCACACTCAGGCCCTTTGTGGCCCACATGAGATGAACCTCCGCAGTGTTTATCTAAGTGACTCCCTGGCCAATAGTAAGGGTATAAATAATTTTGGGGCCTGAATGCTGCCACTTAACAGAATTAATTTATAGACCTGGACCTTGGCGGGTCAAATTCTTTAACAAACCTGTTTAGCGCGTGGATGCACATGAGGACGATCCATAGAGGGGATTTCTAAAGCATTTCTCTCATGTTTTCTTGTCCAAAAGAGAAGTGAACAAAACTATCCATGGGGTTGTTCTCATCATGGTTTCTATACCCGTCCTAAACCATTAGCATCACATAGGACCCACTTAGAACAGAGACACATACATACACTAGAGACTCTCTACATCAGATTCTGTCCCCAGCAAATGCAAGTCTTGCCAAGTCTCACCTTGAGTGCGACCTCCATCTCTCCCTGCCCCCTCCCCTCCCCTCCATCTCTCCCTGCCCCCTCCCTTCGCTCCCGCCTTTGAGTCCGGGACTTTCCCAATCTTCTGCCCACCGCTGTCTCGGGCTGCACTTGTGGTGCTAATACCTGCTCACACAAAGCCCATTGGAGTGGCATGGTGAGGCTTGGATTAGACTGCCGGAACTACTCCCCCCTGAGCCCAATGGCCACCAGGGATTAACTGACTGAATTAATCATCTAGTAGTTGTTAGGTTAACAAGCAAGATGCAATCATATTACTGGTTCTGATCTGACGTCTCCCTCTATTTCCTACCTGTTAACGCACCACAGTCAAGTCTAAATCTATCCAGGAATCCCTGGACCATGATGTCGTGTGGTGTTGGCCATGGTGATTACGCCGGTGGGGTTGGGGATGGCACAGGTGGTGGTGGCTGAGCATGCCAATGACAAATTCAAGGCTCAAAGCTATGGCTTTGCAGATACGCAGATATGTACAGATACGTGAGGGACTGGAAATGACTCAAAAGTAATCTCTATTAAACCATAAATAAAGCTTTGAAAAGTTATTTGATTCAGATTTCAGATAGGCGTTTGAACCTTCCAGTGAATCTTTGATTCCACAAGTCGATAACCCAGCTCGTTAGCCAGCATTAGCGGCCATCTTCACAAAAAGGATTTGCAGAAGCTTGTAGAGTATCCAGGTTAACAAGGTCTGCACTTGGGAGTCAAAGGTCATGGAAGTTATTATTGGTGAGAGTTTGGAATAAAACAGCCTAGACAAGGTATTGTAGAGAAACGTTGACCACATTAAATGTGAAGAGGTAAACTCATCTGAGCAGGAGCTTTTCTGCAAAGCAACATCTTCAACCATATTCAACCATTTCAAAGATTCATATAAGGATAAACCATTCATTAGGCCCTAATCTATGGATTTCACATGACTGAGAATACAGATCCGCATCTGTTGGGCACAGTTACCTTCTAAAAATGTAGGGGTGTGGATCAGAAAACCTGTCAGTACCTCGTGGGACCAGCATTTGCCTCATGCGGTGCGGCACATCTCCTTCGCATAAAGTCGATCAGGCTGTTGATTGTGGCAAGTGGAATGTTGTCCCACTCCTCTTAAATGGGTGTGCGAAGTTGCTGGATATTGGCAGGAACTGGAACACGCTGTCATACACGTCGATCCAGAGCATCCCAAACATGCTCAATGCGTGACATGTCTGGTGTGTATGCAGGCCCTGGAAGAACTGGGAAATGTTCTGCTTCCAGGAATTGTGTACAGATCCTTGCGACATGGGGCCATGTATTATCATGCTGAAACATGAGATGTTGGATGAATGGCACAACAATGAGCCTCAGGATCTCGTCACAGTATCTCTGTGCATTCAAATTGCCATTGATAAAATGCCATTTTGTTTGTTGTCCGTAGCTTATGCCTGCCCACACCATTACTCCACCGCCACTATGGGGCAATTTGTTCACAATGTTGACATCAGCAAACCTCTTGCCCACACAAGGCCATATACACTGTCTGCCATCTGTCTGATACAGTTGAAACCACAAATCATTTGTGAAGAGCACACTTCCCCAGCGTGCCAGTGGCCATCGAAGGTAAGCATTTGCCCACTGAAGTCGCCTATGACGTCAAACTGCAGTCAGGTAAAGACCCTGGTGAGGAAGAGGAGCACGCAGATGAGCTTCCCTGAGATTGGTTCTGACAGTTTGTGCAGAAATTCTTCGCTTGTGCAAAACCCCAGTTTCATCAGCTGTCTGGGTGGCTGGTCTCAGACAATCCCGCAGGTGAAGAAGCCGGATATGCAGGTCCTGGGCTGGAGTCGTTACACCTGGTCTGCAGTTGTGAGGTGGTTTACGATAGAGAAATTAACATTCAGTTCTCAGGCAACAGCTCTGGTGGACATTCCTGCAGTCAGCATGCCATTTGCACACTCCTGCAAAGCTTGAGACATCTGTGGCATTGTGTTGTGTGACAAAACTGCACATTTTAGAGTGGCCTTTTATTGTCCCAAGCACAAGGTGCACCTGTGTAATGATCATGCTGTTAAATCAGCTTCTTGATATGCCACACCTGTCAGGTTGATGAATTATCTTGGCAAATGAGAAATTCTCACTAACACGGACGTAAACACATTTGTGCACAACATTTTAGAGAGATACGTTTTTTGTGAGTATTGAATACTTCTGGGATCTTTTATTTCAGCTCATGAAAGATGAGACCAACATGTTGCGTTTATATTTTGTTCAGTATATTTGAAATTAAAGTCTTCAAAATAACTAGAGAACAATCCATCAAAGCCTTGCTGCTCTTAAATGAAGCGGCCTGGAACAAAGTATGTGCTATGAAAGCTTTAAGTCGCTTCCGCTGTGGGATCCATTTTGTTTGTTGAGGATTTTCCTCTCCCTGGGATTCCTCTCGGCAGGCCCTCTCTCCATCCCTCAAGACTTGGACTAAGCCTGTTGGACACGCATCAGGCCTGGTGAAGTGGAGAGTCTAGGGCTCCCAGGGGCTTACAGGCCCTTAGAGGGAGCGGGGTGACCTTTAATCAAGGATCAGGAGCCAGGCCTGCAGCTGAAGGCCCCCAGGAGCCCTGATTATACCTCTGGCCTCACAGCCCACTGCCACCACATAGCATCAGCCGGGTTGAGATGAAGTGGTCAGCACAGGCACGAGGTATATGACAACACGGCTTAATCTCAATAGGTTAGCGTTGTCCTCATACCCATACACTGGGCAACTCCCTCCAGAAAACCCATAAGGCAGGGGTGCACGTACAGTATATACCCTACTCTCCAGATCTTCACTGTCTGCAGGTTTGGTCTGCTGGTCACCACAAACACAAAAAATGTCATTATGCCTCCCGAACACTGTAGTTGTCCCTGACTAATAGATATTCCCAAGTGAAGTTTGTGCATGGATTGAGATTCAGCCAATGTGCATGTTTCCTCTGTGTTTATCAGAGAGCCAGGGTTGTCCTCCAATGGATTGGTCATGAAATACAAATGGTGTCAGAAGTGGAATTCTTAAAGCACATAGTGGTCCGTAAATTGTTACCGTTTAGTATACTAAGTTCAGCTTGGCGGCGTGTTGACCACTTTCCCAGTCTACCCTCAGATAAGCCAGAGTCGCAGGTCACCATATGGAGCAGCTCACATTTCTGTCTCTGGAGTTGAGATTGGGGTGGAAAAGGCAACATTAGGGCAACATTAAGGTTAACATTCTGACCACTTAACTACTGATGTTACAGAAATGAACTATTTCCAACTTTATTATGCATCTCATTCTGCTGGGTCAGATGGTGGGTGACCTGCGACTCTGGCTTATCTGAGGATAGATGGGGAAAGCGGTCAGCACGCCGCAATTGGCGCCCACAATAGGAGACGTACTTACTTGTAAAAATCTGTCATCATTGTCTTGTCCAGAAAACAAAGAAAATGACTGGTAGGCTGGGGAAATGTTCTTGGTGATGTTGATTGGCAGATTCACTCGTACCGTAAGTGCTGTACTATTTGTTTAGCAGTTTCATAACAGACAGAGGCTTAGGACAGCAGGGGTTGTGGAGTGTTGGCAATAGAACTGCTGAAAGCCTCACTGACAGGGAGGCAGCGTGACACCAGTCCTAGAATCATCACTGAACCTACCGCGCAGTTAGTCTCATGCTAGAGGGCATGGATCTGCTCTTTCTTTACCCGAAGAATGAGCGGGCACTCAATTAAGGGCTGCCCATTGAGCCTGCAGAGTGAGCTTGAATGCGGGCCCCTCCAGAGGAATGAAGTCCCATGAATAGATGGCAGGCCCTCATGAAATATTAAAGAGCGGACAGATTTCCCACAATATTTGTACACCTCCCTTTGTGAGGATTTCTCCCTCCATTGAGCCCGAAACTGTTAACACATCCGCTCTGAAGCACGGCCCTGTGGTCCGGGGCATCAAACTACGGGCCCCCTCTTCCCTCCCTTTTTTTTCTCTCTTCAGTCGCGTTCTTCGTCTCTCGCGTTCTCTCTCTCTCTCTCTATGCCCATGACCATGGCTTACAGAGTGAGAGAAGTCCTGAGCTATTCATGGAAGGGATTACAGCAGTTTTAATGACCACCTGCCCTTTCTCCTGCACTGTATTGTGTAGTGTTGGGCCGAGCAGCTAGGATTTCTCTGTTTTTAAAGGGTCAGAGAGCAACTACTGACCCTTGTCTCCACCATCACAAACCTGATGGGCAGATAGGTGGTGTGGTCATAGTTAATGTTATTATTAACAGTCTTCCATCCATTTAGCCAACATGGTCTTTTCATAGGCTACAGCTTCTCTTGTGTGACAAAAAATAATGTTCAAATGAAACCCACAGTTTGTCAATGTTTTAGTGTTAAAGTGGAGTGAGTAATACTGGGCTTAGCATGACTCATATTGCCTATAAGATAATGGCTGACATTTGTAGTGCTAAAGTCTTCTGCAAAGTGCCAGAAAATGACAATAAACCTCGGCATGATTTCATTCAAAATTCTTCTTCAACAACCTGAATTATGTGGAGGCAACTGTTTATGCACTGCTCAGTTTACTGAACTCAAGTAAAATAATTGCTTACTCATACCAGATATTGTTGAAGAATGTTTCAAATTAAATCGCACTGCAAGATTATATTGAGGTTTACGGTACTTTTTGCACATTGCTTTTTCACTACCAAAATGTTGCCCAATGTGTTATGTTAATAGAAATATAATATATAATATAATATGGTTATGTAACAGTTAATGGAAGTTATGATGGGCCCTTACTATTCTTTTATATCCTTCATGGGCTGCTCTTATCACAAACAGTTTTGTGCTGATGAATTTTAAGCATAAAACCTACAACGTTTCATACATGTGTTCTGTATCTATAATTAGATGACATTTGCAGTTATTTGTGGATTTCACCGACCAAAAGACTGTCAAGAGTAGCTCAGCCATCAGAAGTAAACAAGTGGTTTTTGACATTCTCTTTTATGTCATTGCTTTTCTCTCCTTGTCCACCTTTCCTCGCCCTCTACCCATCCCTTTCACACACACACACACACACACACACACACACACACACACACACACACACACACACACACACACACACACACACACACAGGGATCAGGCCTGAGTGCTGCTGCATGGAGAGCTCAGGCAGCTTGGTGAAGGAGTTGGTTCAAGCTGCCATTAGCATCAGAATGGCAACATATTCCTGCCGTGAGTCAACATTAGTTCATTTCAGAATCGAGGGGTTGAAAGGCAGGCCAAAAAACCTTAGCTCTCTCCTCTGGAAAAGTGTTCTGGGTCCTAACAGTGGCTGCACCGTGCTTGCGTGTGTGGTCCATCCTCATTGTGGAGTGAATGAACTACACCTGTTCTGTATCTCTTTGGTGGCTCACAAACAGGTCTCTTTTCCAGCAAAAGTACACAGCAAATGTCACTCTTCCCTGTGTAAGATTTGCATTGTCTTCACATACAAATGGCTATCACATGTTGTGTCAATACTGTAAGGACACAATTACATCTGATGAAGATGAGTAAACAGCAGACTATAAAATGGGGAGAATTGGCAACCAAGAGTAGTACGGTGTTCTTTGTACATACATGTATATTTTAATAGTCTGCTATTTAATAGTTTAACATTTTATAACAGGGTCATCACATTGGATCTGTGTGTGAGTGAGAGAGAGAGGGGTGTGTCTCTGCACTACACTGTCCAATCCACCAGACCTCCAGCTGGGTCCACAGGGGAGAGGAGTCCCATGGTCTGGCCTCCATATGCTAGCGCTCTGGACCCAGGCTGTCAGTGTTAGCCCCAGCACATGGAGGGCAGTCGGGGGTAAGCGGGGGGCTGCCTCCCTACCAGTATTGTGCGGAGGGGACGGGAGCCGATCGGAGCCCAGCAGGAGAGGAGAGGCCTTTTCTAAAGAGTGAGCCAAATGAAGCTCTCTTTCTCACACCCTGCTTTCTCTCTCCCTCCACATCTCTCTCTCTCTCTCTTACACCCTGCTTTCTCTCTCCCTCCACATTTCTCCCTCTCTCTTTCTTATTCACCCACACCACCTCCCCTCTTTCTTCTCTGGGCTGGCAGATTGATACACTCGCTAAAATGTGATTTTTGTTCCAGTGTTCTCTGTGAATTGACTTTTCTGAAACCGAACTGACCATTCCTCTTTCCCACTAACCTATTCTCGGCTAAATTCAATCGAGCCACACTGCGCTGTTTTTCAATCATTTTGTACACATTCAAGTCGCTCGCGAGAGGATGTAAGGAAGGGACCAGACAAATCTCTTTGGTCTTTCTATACACAATGCCTCTCATTTTGAATTCCCACATGTATTGCTGATCACCAGTCTGAATGGTCCTGATTAAGTGTTGTTTTTGTGGTCTCCGCACATGAATTCCAAAGCCCGAGGGAGACATTTTCCCTTTTGTCTTTGACATCAAAGTTATTTGGGACGGAGTGTTTCTCAGCGACTGAGGAATCATGAGGTCATCAAGTCTAATGTGTGTTTACCAACCGCCACCCAACCAATCTTGGACTATGAAGCTATGGAATCACCATGCGGCATTACATGCATTCTTCAAGTGTTGGTGTGTTTGTGGTTGTACTGATTCCCATAGAGATGCGATATAATTCTATACATAATTCAATGGAGATTCCTGAATTTGTTTTAGTCAAAAACAGAGATATTCTCCCTTTTTTGGGTTTGGTTAAAGAGGAGGCCTTTTATCTTGATGATCACCTTAATATATTAGTCATGTCTGCTACTCAGTTCCATAACTGGTGTGGATTGGCCTGGGTTTTAAAGCTCCAATTGTCAATGGACCCAGTACAGTACAGGACAGACCATAAATAGCCTGTGGAGAGTCATTCCTTTAATGAAATAGTAGAGGGTACTGCTGAGTACAAATATACTGTGTGGATTAACAGAGCTATCACAGACTTCCCAGCAACTCACATGTCTTATTTCAAGTTTGTTGTACACATGGTATACACCATCCAACAAAATGCTTACTTGCAGGTCCCTTCTCGACAATGCAACAACAATAAGAAATAAGAAAATATTAGAATACAAACATAAAGTGAATGGCTCAGTAGAATAGAATAAACATTTTAACAAGAGTATAATTCAGGAAGGCACAATTTATTGTACAATATTTACACAGAGACAGGGGGATTGGGAGGCAAGTGTTTAAATTGTGCAGTATTAGCAATAGTAAATAAGAATCTGGTAGCAGCAATTGTGATGTGTGTGAGTGTGAGTGTGAGTGAGTGAGTGCATGTGTGCTAAGTTGCAGAGAATCAGAGCAGGTGGTCAGTCCAGTTCAAGTGTTCAGCAGCCTGATGGCTTGTAGATAGAAACAGTCTCTGAGCCTGTTGGTATGAGACCTCATGCCCCGTCTTCCCGACGGTAAGGGAGTGAACAGCTTGTGGCTGGGGTGTGTGGTTCACGATGATGCTGCGGGACTGTACACTGTACATATAACAGAGTGAATAGTTGATAAACAAAGAGAAGATTGATATATAGATCAAAAAGATGTACTACATTTACAGTATTTGTGTATTCTAATGGTAGGCAACCTAGTGTTACACATTTTTAGGTATACAATATCATATAGCATTGACTCCAGCAAGGTTATGGTGATTTTGTATATTATTATAAATTGCGTGTTAATGTTATACTATTCTTTTCTATTTTACTATAGATTATTAAACTGCTAAAAATGTGACTATAAAAGTTGTCAGTATTATACAACGAGGTGTAGCTGTGCTGTACCTCAACTGTAGCTGCTAATATCATCATCGTCATAATGTAAATACAGTTTTAACACTACCGTTCAAAAGTTTGGGGTCACTTAGAAATGTCTTTGTTTTAGAAAGGGATATTTTTATGTCCATTAAAATAACATAAAATTGATCAGAAAAACATTGTAGACATTGTTAATTTTGTAAATTACTATTGTAGCTGGAAACTCGTACAACACTGTGTACTTCTCCCTATACAGAACAGCACAAACGGGCTCTAACCAGAATAGAAAAAGGAGTGGGAGGTCCCGGTGCACAACTGAGCAAGAGGGCAGTACATTAGATTGTCTATTTTGAGAAACAGATGCCTCACAAGTCTTCAACTGGCAGCTTCATTAAATAGTACCCGCGGGCCTCCCGGGGGCGCAGTGGTCTAGGGCACTGCATCGCAGCGCTAGCTGTGCCACCAGAGACTGGGTTCGCTCCCAGGCTCTGTTGCAGCCGGCCGCGACCGGGAGGTCCGTGGGGCGACACACAATTGGCCTAGCGTCGTCGGGGCTAGGGAGGGCTTGGCCGGTAGAGATATGTCTCATCGCGCACCAGCGACTCCTGTGGCGGGCCGGGCGCAGTGCATGCACCAAGGTGCATGGCGTTTCCTCCGGCACATTGGTGCGGCTGGCTTCCGGGTTGGATGCTAAGAATGTGTTAAGAAGCAGTGCGGCTTGGTTGGGTTGTGTTTCAGAGGACGCATGGCTTTCGACCTTCGTCTCTCTCGAGCCCATACAGGAGTTGTAGCGATGAGACAAGATAGTAATTACTAACAATTGTATACCACAAAATTGGGGAGAAAAAGGGGGTAAAATAAAAAATAAAATAAAGTAAAATAAAAATAATACCCGCAAAACACCAGTCTCAACGTCAACAGTGAAGAGGCGACTCCGGGATGCTGGCCTTCCAGGCAGAGTTCCTCTGTCCAGTGTCTGTGTTCTTTTGCCCATCTTAAGCTTTTCTTTTCATTGGCCAGTCTGAGATATGGCTTTTTCTTTGTAACTCTGCTTAGAAGGCCAGCATCCCGGAGTCGCCTCTTCACTGTTGACGTTGAGACTGGTGTTTTGCTCCAGATAATCAACTAGATTGACCTCAAACCTCATTGTTTGTAGACATGTTATTATTAATTGTGTGAACCAAACTTGCACATTATGGAAAATAAACGAAGATCAAACAGTGTAAAATGACTGAATGGCCAGGGGTGGAATTGGTGATGTAAAAAGTGCTGATTTAGTAGCTGAATTCCTGGTGATTTTCCAGACTGATGTTTTTCTAACTATATTGAGTACATGTTGGCTGAAATAACAACACTATAAAATAGACATTTGTATCCGTAATTTATATTTGACTATGACAGTGATGGTATGGTACTATGGAATTATTGACACAATTTTAAACAAGAATTTACAGTTTTTCATAAACCCAGCTGTTGAATGGAGAGTTATTATCTCAGAGGTTTTTATTGATTTTCAAGTCTGCTCTGACCATGTTCCTCTGCTGCCCTCTACTGGTGTTATTCTGAACTACAAGTAGAGTGACACATAAAGGGATTTATCTCAATTCATTGATACCTTGCACCCTCTCCTCTCGCCTCTTTCTCAACTGTATTGTAGGAGAGTGAAGACTACTTACCGACACAACTCCAATGCATTTTCAGCCTCTTTTTAGCACCATATCTTTTGCTTTATCCACTAGGTGGCAGAGGAGGGTCATGCATTTGTGCATTTGTACCAGGGCATTCTTCTTTTGCGTCACGGCCGTTTAGAGGTATTACATCCAGTGCTGGCTGGTGGGCGGAGATCTCGGCGGGAATGGACTTACTGTAATGACTGGAATAGAATAAATCAAACGGTGATGAGTTTCAATTTACAATCAGCCCGCCTCCCCCCACAAGAGTCCTCTGATTGCATCGTCATGTGTGCTGGGACTGGATGCCAAACCATCCCTTTTTTTCATTATTTCAGTCCAAATACTGCTAAATAACTCATATACAGCATGGTTTATCCAGGAGAGTATCATCCCAGTATCATACCCAAAACATTATTGCTTTCCTTTGTAAGAGCTGGTAAATTACAATCTACACAATGTGCCACTGGAGTAGTACAGGATTACGCTGTACAGAAGATAATCAGTTTAACTTCATTATTAATCACTCGTGAATAAATACTACATAATGCCATCTGACATAGGCACAAGAGATATCAAACACAGAAAAGTTCACAGGTCCACAATTCAGATCTTTAGCCAGCTTGTAACGGTTTTCTGTATGTGAAGGAGAGTCGGACCAAAATGCAGCGTGTAGATTGCGATCCATGTTTTAATGAACAAACGTAAAACACGAATCAATGCAAACACTACAAAATAAAGAACGTGATGAACGTAACGAAAACCTAAAACAGCCTATCTGGTGAAAAACACATAGACAGGAACAATCACCCACAAACACACAGTGAAACCCAGGCTACCTAAATATGGTTCCCAATCAGAGACAATGACGAACACCTGCCTCTGACTGAGAACCATATCAGGCTGAACATAGAAATAGACAAACAAGACATGAAACATAGAATACCCACTCAGATCACACCCTGACCAATCAAAACATAGAAAATACAAAGTAAACTATGGTCAGGGCGTGACAGTACCCCCCCCCCAAGGTGCGGACTCCGGCCGCAAAACCTGAACCTATAGGGGAGGGTCTGGGTGGGCATCTGTCCGCGGTGGCGGCTCTGGCGCTGGACGTGGACCCCACTCCATGACAGTTTTAATCCCCCTCCTAAACGTCCCTAAATAGGTTACCCACCACAATGATAACATGGGACAGAGGGACAGCTCGGGACAGAGGTAACTCGGGACAGATGGTTAGCTCAGCACTGAGAGGAAGCTCAGCACTGAGAAGAAGCTCAGCACTGAGAAGAAGCTCAGCACTGAGAGGAAGCCCAGGCAGGTAGTAGAAACTACCAGAACCTGGCTGGCTGGCGGTTTCAGCAGATCCTGGTCGACTAGCAGATCTGGGAGAATCTGGTCGACTGGCGGATCTGGGAGAATCTGGTCGACTGGCGGATCTGGGAGAATCTGGTCGACTGGCGGATCTGGGAGAATCTGGTCGACTGGCGGATCTGGGAGAATCTGGTCGACTGGCGGATCTGGGAGAATCTGGTCGACTGGCGGATCTGGGAGAATCTGGTCGACTGGCGGATCTGGGAGAATCTGGTCGACTGGCGGATCTGGGAGAATCTGGACGACTGGCGGATCTGGGAGAATCTGGACGACTGGCAGATCTGAGAGAGTCTGGACGACTGGCAGATCTGGAAGAGTCTGGTCGACTGGCAGATCTGGAAGAGTCTGGTCGACTGGCAGATCTGGAAGAGTCTGGTCGACTGGCAGATCTGGAAGAGTCTGGACGACTGGCAGATCTGGAAGAGTCTGGACGACTGGCAGATCTGGAAGAGTCTGGACGACTGGCAGATCTGGAAGAGTCTGGACGACTGGCAGATCTGGAAGAGTCTGGTCGACTGGCAGCTCTGGCTGCTCCATGCTGACTGGCTGCTCCATGATGACTGGTAGCTCTGGCTGCTCCATGCTGACTGGCAGCTCTGGCTGCTCCATGCTGACTGGCTGCTCTGGCTGCTCCATGCTGACTGGCTGCTCTGGCTGCTCCATGCTGACTGGCTGCTCCATGCTGACTGGCTGCTCCATGCTGACTGGCGGCCCTGGCTGCTCCATGCTGACTGGCGGCCCTGGCTGCTCCATGCTGACTGGCGGCCCTGGCTGCTCCATGCTAACTGGCAGCTCTGGCGGCTCCTTGCAGACTGGCAGCTCTGGCGGCTCCTTGCAGACTGGCAGCTCTGGCGGCTCCTTGCAGACTGGCAGCTCTGGCGGCATCCTGCAGACAGGCAGCTCTGGCGGCTCCTTGCAGACTGGCAGCTCCATGCAGACTGGCAGCTCTATGCAGACTGGCAGCTCCATGCAGACTGGCAGCTCCTTGCAGACTGGCAGCTCCTTGCAGACTGGCAGCTCCTTGCTAACTGGCAGCTCTAAGCTAACTGGCAGCTCTATGCTAACTGGCAGCTCTATGCTAACTGGCAGTTCTGAACAGGCGGAAGACTCCGGCAGCGCTGTAGAGGCGGAAAGCTCTGACAGCGCTAAACAGGCGGGAGACTCCGACAGCGCTGGAGAGGAGGAGGGCTCCGACAGCGCTGGAGAGGAGGAGGGCTCCGACAGCGCTGGACAGGCGAGGCGCACTGTAGGCCTGATGCGTGGTACTGGCACTGGTGGTACTGGGCCAAGGACACGCACAGGAAGCCTGGTGCGGGGAGCTGCTACCGGAGGGCTGGGGTGTGGAGGTGGTACTGGAAAAACCGGACCGTGCAGGCGCACTGGAGCTCTTGAGCACCGAGCCTGCCCAACCTTACCTGGTTGAATGCTCACGGTCGCCCTGCCAGTGCGGCGAGGTGGAATAGCCCGCACTGGGCTATGCAGGCGAACCGGAGACACTGAGCGCAAGGCTGGTGCCATGTAAGCCGGCCCAAGGAGACGCACTGGGGACCAGCTGCGTAGAGCCGGCTTCATGGCATTAGGCTCGACGCTCAATCTAGCCCGGCAGACACGCGGAGCTGGAATATACCGCACCGGGCTATGCACCAGCACTGGAGACACCGTGCGCACCACTGCATAACACGGTGCCTGTCCGGTCTCTCTAGCCCCCCGGTAAGCACAGGGAGTCTGCTCAGGTCTCCTACCTGGCATAGCCATACTCCCTGTTAGCCCCCCCCCAAGAAATTTTTGGGGCTGCCTCTCAGGCTTCCATCCGCGTCGCCGTGCTGCCTTCTCATACCAGCGCCTCTCTGCTTTCACCGCCTCCATTCTACGGTAACCCTCCTCGCACTGCTCCAGCGAATCCCAGGCGGGCTCCGGCACTCTCCCTGGGTCGGCCGCCCACCTGTCGATCTCCTCCCAAGTAGTATACTCCATACTGTACTCCTCCTTGGGCTGTTCCTGTTGTTTCTTCTCCCGCTGCACCTTAGTGCGGCTACACTCCCCTGGTTTAGCCCAGGGTCCTCTCCCGTCGAGGATTTCCTCCCATGTCCAGAAATCCTTATTGCGCTTCTCCTCGCGCTGCTCCTGCCTGTTGACACGCTGCTTGGTCCGTTGGTGGTGGGTGATTCTGTAACGGTTTTCTGTATGTGAAGGAGAGTCGGACCAAAATGCAGCGTGTAGATTGCGATCCATGTTTTAATGAACAAACGTAAAACACGAATCAATGCAAACACTACAAAATAAAGAACGTGATGAACGTAACGAAAACCTAAAACAGCCTATCTGGTGAAAAACACATAGACAGGAACAATCACCCACAAACACACAGTGAAACCCAGGCTACCTAAATATGGTTCCCAATCAGAGACAATGACGAACACCTGCCTCTGACTGAGAACCATATCAGGCTGAACATAGAAATAGACAAACAAGACATGAAACATAGAATACCCACTCAGATCACACCCTGACCAATCAAAACATAGAAAATACAAAGTAAACTATGGTCAGGGCGTGACACAGCTGGTGTCAGCAGTATAACTGCTATATGAGGAGAATGAATGAATGAATGAATGAATAATTATTATTGTTCTTCATAATAATTAAATTAATTGTTCTTCATCAAAAATGAAAGTATTTCCACAGCTCACCAGTACATTTGAAGAGTTGTTATAACATTGTATTTTTTGTGTTTAATTAAATTATAATTTAATTTGAAACTAATTTGAGACATGCCCAAATGATGTAGATTAAAGTTGCAGTCTATGATTGGTACATCCATTTTTTTATTTTTAAATTAATGATATATCGTAATTGATTATTGACGAATATAACTAAATGCCTCATGAGCTTAGTTCAACTGTTGTACCTCATCAGAACCCCCAAATATTGTTTAACTCCATTGGTTGTAAACAATGTCACTGTAATTTAATACTAGAGGGCCATACTTGCGAACCTCAAAATGGGCATCAGCCAATTAAAATCATTGAGGTACTTGCACATGATAGAACCCTACACTGTATGTGGTCCCATCAGATAACCTGGCACATGTTAGTCCTATGGTCCCATCAGATAACCTGGCACATGTTAGTCCTATGGTCCCATCAAATAACCTGGCACACATTAGCCCTATGGTCCCATCAGATAACCTGGCACATGTTAGTCCTATGGTCCCATCAAATAACCTGGCACACGTTAGTAACCCTATGGTCCCATCAAATAACCTGGCACACGTTAGTAACCCTATGGTCCCATCAAATAACCTGGCACACGTTAGTAACCCTATGGTCCCATCAAATAACCTGGCACACGTTAGTAACCCTATGGTCCCATCAAATAACCTGGCACATGTTAGTAACCCTATGGTCCCATCAAATAACCTGGCACACGTTAGTAACCCTATGGTCCCATCAAATAACCTGGCACACGTTAGTAACCCTATGGTCCCATCAAATAACCTGGCACACGTTAGTAACCCTATGGTCCCATCAAATAACCTGGCACACGTTAGCCCTATGGTCCCATCAAATAACCTGGCACATGTTAGCCCTATGGTCCCATCAAATAACCTGGCACACGTTAGCCCTATGGTCCCATCAAATAACCTGGCACACGTTAGCCCTATGGTCCCATCAAATAACCTGGCACACGTTAGTAACCCTATGGTCCCATCAAATAACCTGGCACACGTTAGCCCTATGGTCCCATCAAATCAAATCAAATCAAATCAAATCAAATCAAATTTTATTTGTCACATACACATGGTTAGCAGATGTTAATGCGAGTGTAGCGAAATGCTTGTGCTTCTAGTTCCGACAATGCAGTAATAACAAGTAATCTAACTAACAATTCCAAACTACTGTCTTGTACACAGTGTAAGGGGATAAAGAATATGTACATAAGGATATATGAATGAGTGATGGTACAGAGCAGCATAGGCAAGATACAGTAGATGGTATCGGGTACAGTATGTACAAATGAGATGAGTATGTAAACAAAGTGGCATAGTATAGTATAAAGTGGCTAGTGATACATGTATTACATAAGGATACCGTCGATGATATAGAGTACAGTATATACGTATGCGTATGAGATGAATAATGTAGGGTAAGTAACATTTATATAAGGTAGCATTGTTTAAAGTGGCTAGTGATATATTTACATCATTTCCCATCAATTCCCATTATTAAAGTGGCTGGAGTTGAGTCAGTGTCAGTGTGTTGGCAGCAGCCACTCAGTGTTAGTGGTGGCTGTTTAACAGTCTGATGGCCTTGAGATAGAAGCTGTTTTTCAGTCTCTCGGTCCCAGCTTTGATGCACCTGTACTGACCTCGCCTTCTGGATGATAGCGGGGTGAACAGGCAGTGGCTCGGGTGGTTGATGTCCTTGATGATCTTTATGGCCTTCCTGTGACATCGGGTGGTGTAGGTGTCCTGGAGGGCAGGTAGTTTGCCCCCGGTGATGCGTTGTGCAGACCTCACTACCCTCTGGAGAGCCTTACGGTTGAGGGCGGTGCAGTTGCCATACCAGGCGGTGATACAGCCCGCCAGGATGCTCTCGATTGTGCATCTGTAGAAGTTTGTGAGTGCTTTTGGTGACAAGCCGAATTTCTTCAGCCTCCTGAGGTTGAAGAGGCGCTGCTGCGCCTTCTTCACGATGCTGTCTGTGTGAGTGGACCAATTCAGTTTGTCTGTGATGTGTATGCCGAGGAACTTAAAACTTGCTACCCTCTCCACTACTGTTCCATCGATGTGGATAGGGGGGTGTTCCCTCTGCTGTTTCCTGAAGTCCACAATCATCTCCTTAGTTTTGTTGACGTTGAGTGTGAGGTTGTTTTCCTGACACCACACTCCGAGGGCCCTCACCTCCTCCCTGTAGGCCGTCTCATCGTTGTTGGTAATCAAGCCTACCACTGTTGTGTCGTCCGCAAACTTGATGATTGAGTTGGAGGCGTGCGTGGCCACGCAGTCGTGGGTGAACAGGGAGTACAGGAGAGGGCTCAGAACGCAACCTTGTGGGGCCCCAGTGTTGAGGATCAGCGGGGAGGAGATGTTGTTGCCTACCCTCACCACCTGGGGGCGGCCCGTCAGGAAGTCCAGTACCCAGTTGCACAGGGCGGGGTCGAGACCCAGGGTCTCGAGCTTGATGACGAGCTTGGAGGGTACTATGGTGTTGAATGCCGAGCTGTAATCGATGAACAGCATTCTCACATAGGTATTCCTCTTGTCCAGATGGGTTAGGGCAGTGTGCAGTGTGGTTGAGATTGCATCGTCTGTGGACCTATTTGGGCGGTAAGCAAATTGGAGTGGGTCTAGGGTGTCAGGTAGGGTGGAGGTGATATGGTCCTTGACTAGTCTCTCAAAGCACTTCATGATGACGGATGTGAGTGCTACGGGGCGGTAGTCATTTAGCTCAGTTACCTTAGCTTTCTTGGGAACAGGAACAATGGTGGCCCTCTTGAAGCATGTGGGAACAGCAGACTGGTATAGGGATTGATTGAATATGTCCGTAAACACACCGGCCAGCTGGTCTGCGCATGCTCTGAGGGCGCGGCTGGGGATGCCATCTGGGCCTGCAGCCTTGCGAGTGTTAACACGTTTAAATGTCTTACTCACCTCGGCTGCAGTGAAGGAGAGACCGCATGTTTTCGTTGCAGGCCGTGTCAGTGGCACTGTATTGTCCTCAAAGCGGGCAAAAAAGTTATTTAGTCTGCCTGGGAGCAAGACATCCTGGTCCGTGACTGGGCTGGGTTTCTTCCTGTAGTCCGTGATTGACTGTAGACCCTGCCACATGCCTCTTGTGTCTGAGCCGTTGAATTGAGATTCTACTTTGTCTCTGTACTGGCGCTTAGCTTGTTTGATAGCCTTGCGGAGGGAATAGCTGCACTGTTTGTATTCGGTCATGTTACCAGACACCTTGCCCTGATTAAAAGCAGTGGTTCGCGCTTTCAGTTTCACACGAATGCTGCCATCAATCCACGGTTTCTGGTTAGGGAATGTTTTAATCGTTGCTATGGGAACGACATCTTCAACGCACGTTCTAATGAACTCGCACACCGAATCAGCGTATTCGTCAATGTTGTTATCTGACGCAATACGAAACATCTCCCAGTCCACGTGATGGAAGCAGTCTTGGAGTGTGGAGTCAGCTTGGTCGGACCAGCGTTGGACAGACCTCAGCGTGGGAGCCTCTTGTTTTAGTTTCTGTCTGTAGGCAGGGATCAACAAAATGGAGTCGTGGTCAGCTTTTCCGAAAGGGGGGCGGGGCAGGGCCTTATATGCGTCGCGGAAGTTAGAGTAACAATGGTCCAAGGTCTTTCCTCCCCTGGTTGCGCAATCGATATGCTGATAAAATTTGGGGAGTCTTGTTTTCAGATTAGCCTTGTTAAAATCCCCAGCTACAATGAATGCAGCCTCCGGATAAATTGTTTCCAGTTTGCAGAGAGTTAAATAAAGTTCGTTCAGAGCCATCGATGTGTCTGCTTGGGGGGGGATGTATACGGCTGTGATTATAATCGAAGAGAATTCTCTTGGTAGATAATGCGGTCTACATTTGATTGTGAGGAATTCTAAATCAGGTGAACAGAAGGATTTGAGTTCCTGTATGTTTCTTTCATCGCACCATGTCACGTTAGTCATAAGGCATACGCCCCCGCCCCTCTTTTTACCAGAAAGATGTTTTTTCCTGTCTGCGCGATGCGTGGAGAAACCTGTTGGCTGCACCGCTTCGGATTGCGTCTCTCCAGTAAGCCACGTTTCCGTGAAGCAAAGAACGTTACAGTCTCTGATGTCCCTCTGGAATGCTACCCTTGCTCGGATTTCATCAACCTTGTTGTCAAGAGACTGGACATTGGCAAGAAGAATGCTAGGGAGTGGTGCGCGCTGTGCCCGTCTCCGGAGTC
The DNA here is from genome assembly GCF_045791955.1 of Oncorhynchus clarkii lewisi. Classification (NCBI taxonomy): domain Eukaryota; kingdom Metazoa; phylum Chordata; class Actinopteri; order Salmoniformes; family Salmonidae; genus Oncorhynchus; species Oncorhynchus clarkii. Next base: position 49,269,775 of record NC_092155.1, read on the forward strand.
TGACCAGTAGACCGCCTCGTTTCCCTCTCTTTCGGAGTCGTTTTTTTGGGTCGCTGCATAGGATCCACTCCGTTGTCCTGTTTGTAAGGCAGAACACAGGATCCGCGTCGCGAAAAACATATTCTTGGTCGTACTGATGGTGAGTTGATGCTGATCTTATATTCAGTAGTTCTTCTCGACTGTATGTAATGAAACCTAAGATGACCTGGGGTACTAATGTAAGAAATAACACGTAAAAAAACAAAAAACTGCATAGTTTCCTAGGAACGCGAAGCGAGGCGGCCATCTCTGTCGGCGCCGGAAGTCACATCAAATAACCTGGCACACGTTAGCCCTATGGTCCCATCAAATAACCTGGCACACGTTAGCCCTATGGTCCCATCAACTAACCTGGCACACATTAGCCCTATGGTCCCATCAAATAACCTGGCACACGTTAGCCCTGTGGTCCCATCAGATAACCTGGCACACGTTTACCCTATGGTCCCATCAAATAACCTGGCACACGTTAGCCTTATGGTCCCATCAAATACGTTAGTAACCCTATGCTAACTTCACCAGCTGACAGTGACTAGTTCCTGTACCAAATTCTGTATCATCTTATTTACAAAGATCTTAGACTTTGTAGCCACCAATCAATGGTATTTCTTAAAACAGGTCAACTTTGCCACCAGAAGGATATTTTAAACCTCCAAATTCAAGGTTTACTTTTGTTCCACTAGATCTGTAAAGTGTAGTGTCCCACTCAATATTGCATGATGCATCCTTGACAAGGCAGGCTACTAGCTACTAAATTTAAAAAAGCACGTTTTCGCATATGACAAAATCCCATGTTTTAGCCTATCACACACGTTCATGTGTTTTCACAGCAATAAAGATGTAGGAGGATTATATAACATGTAAATGTTAAAGGGCAGAGCTACCGCTTTCCAGACATCCCGCTATGCCCTCCGACAAACCATCAAACAGGCAAAGCGTCAATACAGGACTAAGATTGCATCCTACTACACCGGGTCCGACGCTGGATAGAAGAGGCAGGGCTTGCAAACTACTACAGACTACAAAGGGAAGCACAGCCGCGAGCTGCCCAGTGACACGAGCCTACCTGACAAGCTAAATCACTTCTATGCTTGCATCGAAGCAAGCAACACAGAAGCATGCATGAAAGCATCAGATTTTCTGAACAACTGTGTGACCACTCCCTCCTTAGCCAATGTGAGTAAGGCCTTCAAACAGGTCAACATTTGCAAGGCTGCAGGGCCAGATGGATTACCAGGATGTGTACTCCAAGCATGCGCTGACCAACTGGCAAGTGTCTTCACTGACATTTTCAACCTGCCGTGACAGAGTCTGTAATACCAACATGTTTCAAGCAGACCACCATAGCCCCTG